>NC_136067.1:2107646522-2108051522 GCF_964261635.1 Lissotriton helveticus | reverse complement strand
TTGTTTCCTCTTCTATCCCGTCCACTATCCTTCAAAATCCAAATAACTGACTAACCTATCCACCACTTTAATTACTTTCATATTTCACTATATTAATTCAACACTAATCCTATAAGGGTCCCGGAGTAGCGTGCTACTTGCCGTAGAAGACTTTGACCACTCGTCAGGGGTAGTAAGCGCAATATAAATGCAATTACAATACAATACAATGTGTGTCTATTATCTTGGATCAGTACATATAAGAAATGGTAACTGTGTAATTCCGTTTGTGCATGCACAAGCACTCATTCATGCATTAGCGGAATGATGCTACCACTGGTCCACTAGTTTTGGTTCCATCATCAAGCCTTTTTTAGGTTGAGCCTATTGCGGCAGCGCGCATGCGCTACTGGCTTTGCGAGGCATGCAGTAATGGAGTGTGGAGTGGAAGCTCGGCCCACTCTCCCCCCATGTTTTTAATTGGCTTGTGTAATTTTCTTTCATAAATGATGCCATCTGATTGATTATGAGGCTTGTTAGTCCCTCATGATGGCCATGTCATCACTCCTACATGGGGGAAGAGACAATGCTACATGGGGGAAGAGAACAGGTATCAGTGATGCATAAGCGCTTACACAGTGACCAACATGCTACATACATTCATATAATAATCACCTGTATGTGCACTCTCTTCACTGAGTTAAGTCTTGCAGGGTAATTAGTACACGCAATCACTGCCTCTAGGGACTCTCATTCTATCCTTGTGCTTTCAAAGTAGTAGTAGTAGTTTCTCATTACAAGCCATTACACACTGTAAAATAATAATATAATCATAACAGAAAATAACAGGATGGCCCTCAGCCCTTAACAGGAGGCGTGCACGCCAAACGAACATAACAAAAAAAGCAACAAAAGAGTATGCTAGATGTGCGTTCACAACACAGTAGGGCAGAGATTGTCCCAAAAAGAGAAAGGTCCAAAGGGCTCTGCTATTGCCAAACAGACTGCTTTACTCTGCTTACATTTGTGATTACAGAAGCGTTAGTGCACATTTCAAAGCACACAACTTGTCTTTCTGAGCACTGGTCAAAATACACTAGGAGCCCTGTTCCGATGCGGTTTGGAAATCTTCCAGACCAAATCGGTTTGGGAATGGTTTCTGACCGACTCGGATCAGGAGAATCCAACCGACCGAGTACGATGCATCCGGATCCTTCCAGTTACGATTTGGTTGGACTCATATTGACTTCAATCCGACCAAATGCTTAGGCTTCCATTGAAGAAAGGGGTGGCTAAGACAAAATCGGGCACCCTGTGGTGGACACCCCCTGGTGCCTGCCACACTATACATGACTGGTAAGGGGGACACATGGGTACCCCACAGACCCGATTGGGAAGGCTCAGAGTGCAGGGGGGCCCGCTACAGGCTCCCAAAGTCTGATTCCGACTGCTGATTCTAGTCGGACAGCACAATTCAGAAAGGCTGTCCAAATCCAGCATCATAATCGGTCGGTCGGAAACGCTGCCTATACAGACGTATGATTCTGCTCCATACGGCTCGGTCATTCCAAATGGCATCCGGTTAGGATTGGAATCTTCCTAACGCCTAACTGCATCGTACTCGGTCGGTCAGAAAGACACATTCCCAATCCAAATCTGACGGAGCAAATGCTGTTAGGAGGCCTTCCAAACCACAATGGAATTGGCCCCAATGACTCTATGAGCACAAAGTTCAAACACACAACAAGTCTCTGTGAGCACACTCCACTTAGCTGTTGGCCAGGGAGGCCTTATTCCATAATCTGTTCTGGCTGCCACAGGAGGCTGCAAGGAGTGAAGCAGAGGAATTCCCTGTGGGCGTTTCCAGGAAAGGGAGCTGATCAGCACCAGACCCTGCAGGAAGGAAGCTGAGGAATTTCCTTGAGAGCATTGCCAGGAGTCAGCTGTTTGACAAGGAAGGAACCGAAACAAAGCTAAGTACCACCAGCTTGTCAGGCAGCAGTGGACAACAACTGCCACACTCACAGGTAGGGGTTGCATAGCAAGAGGAGGAAGCAGCCTGCAGGAAATGTGCAGGAGGTTACCTTTCAACAAACAAGCAGTGGTGACAACACCTCAGTAGCCAAAACAAGCATTGGCGATGCTAAAACAATATATTTGTCAAACAAGCTTTGGCAATTTTACAATATGTATGGCACTCATGGACTTCCTGTATCTATGACCCTTACGTTGGAACCAAGACCACCATAGGAGTTGACAGATTGCACAGGAATGAGACAATGCGGATTCCCAACTATATGTATCATCATAAGGTGCTTAAAGTACATTTTCCCAATATCTTTATATAATGAATGAGTCGCTTCCCTGCGGCTTAAAGCCTTCAAGCTTAAATATGTGGTATGGAATTTTGAATCTAGATTTTGGGAGAAAATTCTACAGAAACAGGGATATTTCTCCTGATTCTTTATATCATTCCCCGATTTCCAGCAATACATATTTTTTTCCTTACTTACATCAGCTAATTTGATGTTACTTTTCTGAACATTCATCTTAACGTAATGTTTCAAAGTATATTTATATAAAACACTTAGATTTCTTTGGAGTGAGATCCAATAAGATTAAGTCATCGGGATACAAAAAAGAATAACACTTAACATTTTCATATTTGGTGGGAAATTGTTAAACGAAATTGATTAGGTGAATCACATTGTCAGGTTGGGTCATGGTTTGAATATGATTTCCAGACAAGCAATCTCTAGGCTTTTGGGTCACAAAGCGTTTTCAAGACGTAAGAGAAAGAAGTTACAGTTATCTTGGAGACAAATATTAGCTCAGCAATTTACTTAGTTTATTTTTGTGGCTGCGTGGAATTTCAAGATGGCGGCCATAGTCCCAGTATTCAGATTGACATTTGTGTTAGAGCGTTTCTTCAATCATTATTTTGTATTTTAGCTGCTGCGCTGAACCTCAATATGGCAGCCGTAATTGTGGAACTGAGTTTAGCGCTCTAGTGTTTGAGCGTCTAAGGAGATCCTTTACATTGTGCGCGAGCGTTAGAAGCTCTGCGCACTTCAACTCCCGCATCGGAGAAATCAGCTGGGAGTCGCCGGAGCGCTCAGTTTTCAGTCAGGATTATTGGCGAAAATATTGGTTTCTTACTTGGAAGTTGCAGAGAGATTTAGAAGAGATTTAGAGTGGAATTCCAGCATTAGAAACGATCGTCGAGAAAATTCAGGTACTATTCATCTATTCTAAAAGGAAAAAACAGTTCAGAACTTTGTATTCTCAGAAGTTAGTCAATTTTCATTGAAATTAATCAACTAACTAGAGACTTGAAAAGACACAGAATTCAGTTTGAGACTTCATTCTTGATAAATAATAGAACCAGCATTTGGGCATCTTATTTATCAGCGCAAGAATATCAAAGGATAATTTAAACATCAAAGAACTATTATTTTATTTTATTCATTTATTAAAGTCCATGAGTACTAAGTACGGGCGAATTTTGCGGATCCGTGGTCCGCGAATTTGTGCGAAATGGCAAAAAAAGTGTGCAGATTTTTCCCGCGAAATTGCAGATTTTTTTTTGCCATTTGCAATAATGTTATGTCGTGTACCCTAGTGTGTGTGTGGTGGGGCCAAATGGGCGTGGCCTCCATGCGAGTTCGCATGCCATGAGGAGATAGCAGACTTCTGGTCACAGGAACTACACAGGGATGGCACTCGAGAAACACATGGATGCAAAGACCTCCTCAAGGATTACAGCTCATTTTCGACGGCAGATATGGGGATAAAGGTCACTTGCACAGCCTCGCTCACAATTTTTTAGGGCTGATTACTACGTTACTGAATTTGAGCATCAACTCGGACACCTGCTTTATTGATATCTGTAAGTGCTTCCTGTTGATGTTTAATTTTTGTGACAGGAGCATCGTGCCAGAATGAATCCCGCCCTGCGTGTTTGTCCACGAAGATGCCACAGTTTTGTGCAATACCTCTACTCAACTGGAGTTCTTTCTACTGGCTAATCAGTAAGTGCTACCTCGTTGGGTAAATGTATAGTGCTTTTACTACACTGCAACTGCATAAAGGGCCAGAAGATGTGTCTCCAGTGACCATGTGTGCCTCTAACTTTGATCCCTTGAGTGAGCTGGGCATAAAAAAAAAGAAAAATCCGCCTGCTCGCTAATTCACAAATTGTCGGCAATTTCGGGAGATTCGCGGATCGCGAAATTGCCGAAAATCCACAAATTTCACGTGCGTAGCGGATTTTTGGCCCATGCTTAATGAGTACAAATATATTCATAAATCTAACAAATAACATAATTTCCCTCAAAGAGAAAGTCATTCACAGCAAAGACAAAAAGAAAAGACAGTACAATCATCAAAATAACACATCAGTCCTGGATATCCGTAACCTATAATTACAAAACTAAACGCAGCTAGTCTTGTTATAGCTGCTACTGTCTGGCAAACACAAATACAATCATCCTAACTAAGAGAGAAAGATATAATGAAGGCACAAGACAATACGTTTATGCCTCCATGTAATTCATAACTACCCCCCATATCTGGCAACCTAGTTTCCTTTTCCGTCTACCCTTCACGGCACATAAACTATATTCCAAATTAAAAATTGACAGAAATCTTGCCCGCCATAACTCAAAAGATGGGGGGTCCTTTTGTAGCCACATTGATGCGATACAGAGCCTTGCAACGGCAGTAGCAAGAAAAATCAAATATACAAAATGTATGGGTAAAATATCAACTGTCGATCCTTTTTCAACCCCCAACAGAACCTGAGTGGCAGATAATCGTATAGGTACCCCCGAAATCTCAGCCTGAAATTTCTCTATATGCCTGCAAAACGTGGATAAGTGCCTGCATGAATAAAATACGTGTACAATATCAGCTGCTTCGGTCCCACAGCAAAAACACTTAGCCCCATTTACACAACCCCACGCGGACAATTTGGCTGGCATGTAATTTAAATTAAATACTGTTTTAAAATGTTGGGCGTGCAGAATTGCTGACATGAATAATTGCCCCGCCAGCTCTAAGGAAGTCTCCAGTTGGATACCCTGACACACCAATAAGTTGTCCCATTTATGATTTTGAGCTTCCAAGTCGTTATCTAATGCATCTAACATTAAAGCATACTGTGTGCCGATCCGTGATCCTTTCCGAACTGCCTCAACAAGGGGATTAGTTTGAATTCTCCATCGGGCTTTTAAAAAGTAATCACAAATTTGTAAATATTTAAAAAAGTCAGCCCGAGGTAAATGAAATTGATCACCTAATTGATCGAAAGATTTCATGTCATTTACCAGAAATAGATCACCAACTGTACACACCCCTTTGTCCCTCAATTTCCACATTATCCGGTCATAGAATACTGATGGAAAAGAGTAGTTATTGTTAATGGCGTATACCAAGATATCTTCTGCACCCCAAACTTTTTTTTAGCCACTGTCCATACTTTGTAAGCAGCAATAATGAGCTTGAACCGAGTGCGCTTATAGTAGCTCCCGTCCACGTTAATAAACAGTCTATTGTGGGCGTCACTACCTAGCAACATTTGATAGATGGAGGGGGATTCCGCACTAGTTGCTGATTCAACGCCAGTCAAAAGTATACTCATACGCTGTATCATACATACGTAATAGTACAACGTAAAATCTGGAACAGCCCAGCCCCCCTGTTACCTGGATAGGACCATGTACCGCATTGCTCTGCGCGCTTTGCCCTGAGACCATATAAATCTGGCACATATTGTTTGCAACAAAGCAAGACTACTTCTTGGGATCTCTATAGGGACTGCTGTAAAAAACATATAAGATTGTCGGCAAGATCAGCATTTTAAGAACATTGCATCTTCCCACCATAGTTAGAGGAAGGCACTCACAGCAATCCAATTGTTTCCGAGTCTCTGATACCAGCCGCTCCCAATTAGATTCTAAAAATGCCCTCAGACAGACCCGGATCCTGATCCCCAAATAGAACACTTCTTCCAATACCCTTGGATCCACAAATGCATGTATGTTAGGGCATAAAATTTGTGCCTTTGTGGAGTTCAGTTTATAGCCAGAAGCTGCCCCGTACTGTACCGCCAGTTGCTCTATTTCAGGCATACCCATTGCTGGATTTTTTGTTACAACTGCTACGTCATCGGCATAGGCGAGTACACGAAATTGATCTTGCTGCAATCTAACTGAAGTTATCCTGGGGATGTCCTTGTTCCCCTTTACTATTTTCCCTCTATATTGATCCTTTTTTTTAAATGTTAGAAGAAAGAACTATTTAACTGAAGACAAAGAAATATCTAAGATAGAAAAGGACAGGAAAATTATATACATGAGAGATGATTTAATTCTCAAAACAAAAGACTGAATATTTAAAAAACTATTGTAGGTGAATATATATATATTTATACTCACCAACAAGTCGGCTTGATCTTTTATGGACAAGTACTGCATCTAAAAAAGAAGAGTAAAAAAGGATAGAAAAAGACAATCAAAATAAAAGACTTCAACTACAGCATATTAAAGGACTATTCACAGAGAGAAACTAAGACCACTGATTAAGCAGGTAATAGTTTATAAGAGTAAAATAGAAACTAGAGCAGGAGAAGTAGTTAAAAGAAAGAATCTGTAACCTTGTGTTTTTGTTGTTACAGGAACTGAATACCATTAGAGGGTGATCAGCACGTAATCTTACAGTGGCAGTCTCTTTTAATTCCCATTCCCCTTTCCCTTTCTTTACTGCTAGTTGAATATATTTTGATTGCAGTGAAGATGAGGAATTGGGAAGAATTCTTCAAAGATAAAGAATCAAGATCAATTCTTCTGACCCTGTGGAGTCAAGACTCAGGTACTTGGTTGATAACTGACACACATATATAAAAGGAAAAAGTAAGGGAGTTAAAATATATCCTTGCTTAAGTTCATAATCATGTAAATCACCATGGGGTGACCCTGTATCCCTCAGAACCTGGGCAATACAATGTAATATAAACAATGGTTCTGTCGGTTATGTAACCTGATTACTTCAAAGTATGATTTGAATCATTCACAGTTCAATTAGTCATATGGTTACTTAAGACAGTGCTCCAAATTAGGAGCTTACTCACAATGCAAATCCAAACCAAAAGAGTTCAGGGTAACCATCCGTTTTTAATCTATGAATTAATTTTCATTCATAAACACCCTGTTTGTACATGAAGATTATTCAATCAAGACTTATTTACAATTTATAAATACTTTTTACAAGACGGCGCATTAAAGAATGAGTGAATAAAATGTGACATAAAGTGCAATAGTGACATTCAAACGTGATTATTAACAAGTGAGTGAAGGGGGGAAAGGAAGGGAAGCAAAAAGTCTTTTTTGGCCAGTTCCAGTATTCAATTATGATTATTCCAGTAATCCACTTAAGTTGGCTTTGGTAAACTGGATATCCTGTACTTGTCAACAATTTCAATATCGTCGATGTTTCGACCCTTTGGACGCCTTAGTGTGGGTCTAGGGTGGGTCTTCTTCAGGACATGGGGCAGTGGTGTAGCGCCGAAGGCCCTTCGTTGGTTAGGCCCTGAGATATTGCTGAGGAAGGTATGGAATTTCAGGCGTATTGGACTTTTCAAATCCAGTGATAGGGAATAGTGATTCCCGCCGTGGTTTCTGCATGGAACATCCTAGAGCCCAAAAAGATTCCAAGGCTCATTGGGATTAAGATCGCCGTATTACTGGTACAATCTTGTAAAGTAGACACAGTCCCTTAATCTGCATCCGTACACGAGACCTGCTTTCATCCGCTCGCTCCTGCAAGATGTGTTCGGCAATCCAGTATATTAGTTCATAATCAGTCATAATTACATCGGACACTGCTTAAGCATTAGAGCCGTGTTTGTAAACATAATTAGAAGATGGGGATTCCGTCATACCCCTTTTAATCCTTAATCACCAAGTATTTGTGGTCTGACAGTAAGCACTCAAATGAATGTCTCGTAGTTAATTATATGCACTGGATTCACGGTACTGACTAAAGTCTCCAATAACTCTGAAAACTCTGTTGGAAGTGAGGAAATCCTATTCTCTCCTGTGAAGCCAGAACATTAATAGAAAAACGTAGCTGGTAGCTGCTCAATAGCGCCTGATCCAAAATGACCTTCAGAGCAATAATTACACATTGTATCGCACTGTCAACAAAGCGCCCAACTAGGTAGTGGTAGTGTTAGAAATGGGATCTCTGGTTGGCTAAGGCTTGCGCCAGAGCCAGGCAGAGACCACCACTCTAGTCAGGGCTTGGGAGTTACACACCAAAGATAACCCCTGCTCACCACCATGGTAGCTTGGCACGAGCAGTCAGGCTTATCCCGGAGCCCATGTGTAAAGCATTTGCGCACACACACAACAGCAACAACATCCCAGGCACACCACAAAAGGAACTCCACACAAGGTTATATCAAAAATAGCCTTTGAATTCTCAAAACACATTAGAATAGTAGCGATACAAAAGGGGATGATGGACGGAGCGCTTGAGCAAATCAAACACTCATCCCCAGTCAACTGATTTGGATTTAATCCATCACCATTCTTTAGCTCACTCTGCCACCCCAGTTCAGACATGGACATATGCAAATCAGTCTGTCCCTGTGCCTCATGGGAGCAGTCCAGCCCGAACTGCCAAGCCATGTCTTCCCTGGACCGGAAACAAGCATCCTGGGACCACATTAAGAAAACCCTCAGACAGTGCAATTACTCTAATTGATTCCTGCAAATTAACATTTTTTATTAAAAATAACGGTGCGATCAGTACACGGGGGAGTGGTGTCCAGAAGCAGCTGACCACAGACAAGAGGACACCCAGAGCCACAGGCTCACCAGCCCACATGGGTTTTAATCGTAATTTTATTAACTGCCACAATGATGAACTCACACGAGGTACATGGTGTATGCACTACAGGACCCAGAAGGCCATTTCATCTGACCACGCCCTTGAAGGCAGGCTTTAATATCACGAGTGCATACTGCATCATCATTGCCAAGCAGGAGCCATTGAAGAAGGGATAGACTCCCGAAACCGGTCTGGCTGTAAACGAACAGATGGTGACTGTTCTCTCTGCGTCTCCTGTTGCAGCTGCTCCTTAAAGAAATGGATCCAAATTTTACCATTCTTGTGGCTTCTTCCACTGAGGGCTAAACTCTTTGTTTGAATATATATATATATATATATATATATATATATATATATATATATATATATTGTTTGATATTAAACTTGATATTCAAGGATTGTTTTGGTGGTACATTTGATGACTGGTGTATATTACTGTATGACGGTGTAAGAGGTGATGAACAATAGAGGTAATAGAATCTAGTTTTCCAAGAGAATTTATTTGTGACGATTAAGTCTTACATGGAATCCTGTCTCTTGGATCAACAGGGCCTCTTTTTATTACATTGACATAAAGTAGTTCTAATCCGCCTGTTCCTTGACTAGATATGGTCAGAGTCTCAGATCTCTAGAGTTACACTATGTTAAAGATACTCAGATTACCTGTCTATCCTATTCCATACTCTCTGATACTATAAAAGACTCCCTTGCAGCATACGCTTATGTTTCCTGCCGTTATTGTGATGTTCTGTCTTGCATGGTCCATTCACTAGAAAAGGCTCCATTTTGTATTTTTGTTAACCTGTGTGAGAATAGGAAGCATTCCCTTGATAAGAAAGGAGGCATTGTGTTGCTATGTATTTAACATTGTAGCGTGTCGTAGGGAGAGGGTCTCACTCAATGAACAAGGATTGCTCTTTTAGTCCGCACTCCTCGATAGAAGGGGATCATTGAAGGATCGTATGCCCTTACTCTATCTACTACATCTTCACATTGAAAGTGTAACCTAGAATTTCATTAGCGCATTTGTCTTTATGAACAATTACATGCCAATACATTTTCGTGATGGACTCTGCATTTAAGCTTATCCAGTGTGTTTTTATTTTTAAATCTTTTTTCTTATAGATGAAACAAATGCAATAATGATCGAAAAAGGTGAAGGCAGTAAACATTACTTGTTTAGGAAGTGATGGAAAAACAATATGCCTCGAGATCACTTCCCATGAAGGCTAATGCCGTGCCAAAGTCTTTTTATACAGCTGAAACCCCATACTGTCCAATGAGGTCTGCACTTGGCACTTAGGGACCAGATGATGTACATAGAAGACATAACACACTGAACAAACTGAAGCAAGTCTGATGAGATGCTTATTATGAAGGAAGAACTAACCTAGTATAGGAGAGAAAACAAATAAGAGAAACCGTGTGCATATGTAGAAGATGACAACACAATGTGGCAAAACATATAGAACAAATGGAGATCTAGAACTATATCAGAAAATCCACACGGGGGAGAAACCATATCAATGTGCACAGTGTGGCAAGGCATTTATAAGTAATGGAGAGCTAAAACTTCATCAGAAAATCCACACTGGGGAGAAACCATATCAATGTACAGAGTGTGGCAAAACATTTAGAACAAATGGAGAGCTAAAACTACATCAGAAACTCCACAGGGGGGAGAAACCATATCAATGTGCACAATGTGGCAAAGCATTTATAACTAATGGAGAGCTAACACAACAACAGAAAATCCACACTGGGGAGAAACCATATCAATGTACAGAGTGTGTCAAAGTATTCATAACAAATGGAGAGTTAAAACGACATAAAAAAATCCACTCTGGGGAGAAACCATATCAATGTGCACAGTGTGGCAAAGCATTCATAAGAAATGAAGAACTGAAGCAACACCAGAAAATCCATATTGGGGAGAAACCATATCAATGTACAGAGTGTGACAAAACATTCATAACAAATGGAGAGCTAAAACGACATAAAAAAGTCCATACTGGGGAGAAACCATATCAATGTACAGAGTGTGACAAAGCATTTATAAGAAAGTGGCACCTAAATCAACATCTGAAAATCCACACTGGGGAGAAACCGTATGAATGTACAGAATGCAACAAAGCATTTATAAGAAATCTAGAGCTAAAACGACATCAGAAAATCCACACTGGGGAGAAACCATATCAATGTGCACAGTGTGGCAAAGCATTCATAACTAATCCTGAGCTAACACAACATCAGAAAATCCATACTGGGGAGAAACCATATCAATGTACAGAGTGTGAGAAAGCATTTATAAGAAAGTGGCAGCTAAATCAACATCTGAAAATCCACACTCGGGAGAAACCGTATGAATGTACAGAATGCAACAAAGCATTTATAAGAAATCAAGAGCTAAAACGACATCAGAAAATCCACACTGCGGAGAAACCATATCAATGTGCACAGTGTGGCAAAGCATTCATAACTAATCCTGAGCTAATACAACATCAGAAAATCCATACTGGGGAGAAACCATATCAATGTGCACAGTGTGGCAAAGCATTCATAACTAATCCTGAGCTAATACAACATCAGAAAATCCATACTGGGGAGAAACCATATCAATGTACAGAGTGTGACAAAGCATTCATAACAAATGGAGGGCTAAAACGACATACAAAAATCCATACTGGGGAGAAACCATATCAATGTACAGAGTGTGACAAAGCATTCATAACAAATGGAAAGCTAAAACGACATACAAAAATCCATACTGGGGAGAAACCATATCAATGTACAGAGTGTGACAAAGCATTCATAACAAATGGAAAGCTAAAACGACATACAAAAATCCATACTGAGGAGAAACCATATCAATGTTCACAGTGTGGCAAAGCATTCATAAGAAATGAAGGGCTAAAACGACATAAACAAATCCATACTGGGGAGAAACCATATCAATGTACAGAGTGTGACAAAGCATTCATAAGAAATGAAGGGCTAAAACGACATAAACAAATCCATACTGGAGAGAAACCATATCAATGTACAGAGTGTGACCAAGCATTCATAAGAAATGAAGGGCTAAAACGACATGAAAAAATCCATACTGGAGAGAAACCATATCAATGTACAGAGTGTGAAAAAGCATTTATAAGAAAGTGGCGGCTAAATCAACATCAGAAAATCCACACTGGGGAAAAACCATATGAATGTACAGAATGCAACAAAGCATTTATAAGAAATCGAGAGCTAAAACGACATCAGAAAATCCACACTGGGGAGAAACCATATCAATGTGCACAGTGTGTCAAGGCATTTATAACAAATAGAGAGCTAAAACGACATATAAAAATCCATACTGAGGAGAACCCATATCAATGTTCACAGTGTGGCAAAGCATTCATAAGAAATGAAGGGCTAAATCGACATATAAAAATCCATACTGGGGAGAAACCATATCAATGTACAGAGTGTGGCAAAGCATTCATAAGAAATGAAGAGCTAAAACGACATAAACAAATCCATACTGGGGAGAAACCATATCAATGTACAGAGTGTGACAAAGCATTTATAAGAAAGTGGCGGCTAAATCAACATCAGAAAATCCACACTGGGGAAAAACCATATGAATGTACAGAATGCAACAAAGCATTTATAAGAAATCTAGAGCTAAAACGACATCAGAAAATCCACACTGGGGAGAAACCATATCAATGTGCACAGTGTGGCAAGGCATTTATAACTAATGGAGAATTAAAAGTACATCAGAAAATCCACACTAGGGAGAAACCATATAAATGTACAGAGTGTGACAAAGCATTCATAAGAAAGTGGCAGCTAAAACAACATCAGAAAATCCATACTGGGGAGAAACCATATCAATGTACAGAGTGTGACAAAGCATTCATAACAAATGGAGAGCTAAAAGGATATCGAAAAATCCATATTGGGTAGAAACCATATCAATCTGCAGAGTGTGGCAAAGCATTTATAACCAATGGAGAACAGAAGCAACATCAGAAAATCCATGCTGGGGAAAAACCGTATGAATGTACAGAGTATCACAAAGCATTCATAAGAAAGTGGCAACTAAATAGACATCAGAAAATCCATACTGGGGAGAAACCATATCAATGTACAGAGTGTGGCAAACATTAAGTACAAATGGAAAGCTAAAACGACATCAGAAAATCCATACTGAGGAGAAATCATATCAATGTGCAGAGTGTGACAAAGCATTAAGTACAAATGGAGTGTTAAAACAACATAAAGGCGACATTGGAGAGAAACAATATCAATGTACAGAGTGAGGCAAAGCATTGTTAATAAATGGAGATCTGAAGCGACATCAGAAAATCTATTTGGGAAAAACCGAATGAATGTACGGAGTGTGACAAAGCATTTTTAACAAATAGAGAGCTAAAAACAACATCCGAAATTCCACACTGGAGAGAAACCATATCAATGTACAGAATGTGACATGGGATTTGTTAGAAAGGAAAATTTAATTTAACATCGGAAAGTTCACACAGGCGAGAAACCATATCAATGTATTGACTTTCACAAAACATTCATGACAAATGGCGATCTAAAATGACATTAGAAAATCCACATGGAGAGAAATGCTATGTACATACAGAATGTGATAGAGTCTTAAATAGGAAGAATAAGCTAGTACAGCATCAACAGATTTACACTAGGGAGTAACCATGTTAATGCACAGAATGCAACAAGGGAATTGCTACAAAACAACATTTGATATGACTTTAGAATGCTCACATTGAAGAGAAACTATATAAATGTTTTGAACGTGAGAGTGCATTCATAAGGAATGGAGAGCTAACACAATATGAAGCGTCACCACTTAAGACTACACTGAATGTGACAAGGCATTTATTAGCAAGGGAGAGTTACAACAACATCAGAAAGTCTCTGGGAAAATCTGTATGAGTGAACAAAATGCAACAGTGTTCTTAATGACGTAACCGTATGAATGTAAAGAAAGTGACAAGGAATTTATTAGAAGGACACGGCCTATATAACATCAGAAGTTCCACATAGAGTAAAACCATATGCATGCACCTACCACTTACTGAGACAAGGCATTGTTTAAAAAACCCACACCTGCTCACAGTGTTTTGTTTCATACAGATACCCCAATATAGGCTCAGTGAATTACCGAACCTTTTACCTATATCTTCCCTGCCATTACACTACATAACGGTTTTTGGTAGTGACATTATACCTAGTTACGGTGCTGCTTACAGGACGTGGGTTTTTTTCCGAAAAACTAGCCTCATCCATTATGCATGAGGATTCTTGGAATCTCAGCAAGACTACCATCTCCTGCATAATAACTATGTATAAGGGTTATTCCTTCCGTCATCCTAGTCCGACATGACACAGCAAGGTAGATCCCCTGAGGGTACCACTTTGGGCATATAAACACCATATCTTTCCTGAGGCAGGGGGAGGGGAAGAAGGACTTTCATACTGACACATTGACGCGAGACGCTGAGGTTCCTACAGGCAGACACTCCAGATCGCAGTGGTGTGACATCCCTCGCAGTGTGTCCATCTTCAGACCAAGACAGGGTCACACAGTCTCTCATTTCAGGTAATGGGGTTGACTTTATCCTAGGGGGATTCTTGGCTCTACACCTACATAAATGTTAGGTACCCGTAGGTACATCAAGATAGTGTTGCATTGTAGGAGTAGGGATTTATTACTGTCATGTATTTTATATTCTGGTCTGTATTCATTGTTCTAGCACTATGGTAGGAATCTACCATCATTTTACTCTTTTGGAACTTATAATCATTTAGATCTGTTTGTCTTATGGTTGTTTCAGCACACCTATTTTACAGCAGAATGACGCTGGTTCAATAAATGCTTATTGAAAAAGGTCCCTACTGTTTATTCTGTGCATTACTCTGAAACAAAAGTGAGCACGAGTAACTGAGCGAAAAGTACTGCACTGTTTCCACGATCCCTGATGGGACAGAGTTGTTATGTTCAATAGTTGCTAAAAACTATTCTCTCTTTGGTAAGAAGGGTTTATAGTGACACTGTGAGCTAGCTGGTATACAGGCTAACATACCCGGTGGGGGTGCCTGGAATATGCTGGACACCAATCCCGCAGTGTATGTTGTCTGAACGTGCAGATCCTATATATGTTTATAGGAACTACACGACAACAGCTATAGGGGGATGAAGTAACTGAGCACAATGTGGAACAAAGGAACATAAACAGTGGCAGTCATCAAAGGTGCCAAAGGATTAGTCAAGAAAAGGTTCCAGGACAACTTGCCCCTTTCCTACAGAGGTGACAATATGCAAACTCCAGATAGCAGCAAATGGACAGAAAGCAACAGCTACATTTCTTTATACAACAAACCAAAGCACACAGCAGAAGACCAAGGTTTAGCACGTCAACTTCTTCTGTTTCCAAATTTCTAATAGTGGTCACCATCCGCCGCCAGGGATGTCCGTCAAAATAGTTTTACAAGAAAATTGAGAGGTGCACTCAGTGAAGTCAATGGTACAAAGAGTTCATAAATTTTGTGAATCTTCCGTTCTTTCTTTAATGGATTCTTTATTTTCTCTTAAAATACACAGGCACAGCCAACGCGTTTCATGCCCTTTAGTGCCTTGGGAATTTCGTCAGGGCATGCGAAAGGATCATTTGAATCCGATGGTCCAAAGTAGTATCAGTAGTATGATCCCAGAATTCCTGGATAGTATAGAAGTAAAGTTCCAGGTGTTGTTTCTGGTCGTAGTTCCACAAATTTGGCCGCGTGGAATTTTGGAAGCCACAAAATTTATGAACTCTTTGTACCATTGACTTCACTGAGTGCACCTCTCAGCTACATTTCTTTACCTACACCCAGTCTGCTGTAGGTATAAGGGCTATTCTGGCTGCCTCGTGATAGGACCTATTTACTCAGTTATGAGATTTGCTCTGCAAGGCCTTCTAGGGCTCATATCCACAGTTTTGGGCACATTCGTGGAGTTTGTTATCTAGGATGTTATGTTCATGCTGTATATCATTGGCATTTTGTTTCTTTCATTAAACAATACTACCCAGGAGAGGCAAGTGGAGTTTTGGGGTCAGATGGAAGTCAGATGCCACTGGCCTTAGGTATTTGCAGCCTGAAGTATGTGTGTATCCGGTTTATGGTTTCATGTGGGACAGGAGCTGCCACCATTTGTACAGACATTGCAGGACAGTTTGCTGAACAACCTGCGAATAAAAGGCCTCTACTTAGAGCAGTGATTACAATCTACTATATCACATGTAGGCAACAATTGTATTCTTTCTCCTTTTGCATCATGTATTTTTTTTAACATACTGATCTGTAATAAAATAAATATTTGCTGAAAGTACCGACTGCAATCCTAGATGGTTGAACACTGTAAACTATCTTATACTATACAGTGTATAGAGTTAATCACCTTTCTAAAGCGCTCCAATGTCCTTTCAGACTATGACCGCTCAATAGAAAAAAACAAATAAATAAATCTGTTTGCCTGAATAGGGAAAGACAAAGCTGGTCTTCTGTCTCCTCGAGCCTTGTTCCAAAAGGATACATTCTCTGGCCAGCCTTGGAGGGGAGGGAGGGGGTTAATGAGGAGAATCAAACAGATGATTTATATTTAGAAGCCATGGAGAGGGAGCAATAATGTCAGCAATGTGTACCCCACCTTTCAGTCTCATAAAATGTGAGCCCCTGGTTGATAGACCCTCTTAGTTTTTTCCAATGTGAATAAATGGTCTAGTACTACCCTTGGTGACTTGCTATGATGTGAATGTGACAAAAAATCATTCCTTCCTGATCTTTTCTAAAAAATAAATTATTTATTTTCTTAAGAGGTTTTATAAAGCTAGTACATGATCCAAAAGAATCAGAAACCAGTGCATACGAAAAGATTGTTTTGGTTTCATATTTAAGCGCAATACAACTTTTAAACCATCAACACAACGTGAGAGAGACATTGCATCAATTTTAGCAACTCTGTACCCGCATACTTGGATTGAGGCAGGTGATTGGATAACACATCCAGTGATGTGTGCTGTTTACAAAGCCGACTCCTGGTCGCCGCGCATCATGACAAAGCCCTTTTCCTGTTTCCAAGTCTGTTATAATTAGGGCTCCTGGTTTTATGGTATTTTTTTTTTACATTTCTGCCTGTATATATCCATATTTATTTTTTGGCGTTCCTATTAGTATTCATCCATATTTATTGGTTTGCAAGTAAATGTAGTTAAAATTGGTACATTTCCACATTTAGTTAACTGATATATTTGATATTAATAGCCTAACCAACATGTAACGTTTGTGAGTTGTATTCTCAGACCATTTATTCAATATATGTCCATCAATGAACCTAAAATAAACAAAGTATCTGGTTGCAGACCCAAACCTTAGGGCTATGTAATGGCTGCTATGTTGGACAAGTAATAAATGCTAAATTCGGTACTTTTTTAATAGTTTGATTATTGCCACGTTTAGAAATGTATACTTTAGTGTATCTTATGTTATGTTTTTTATATAATTTCAGATTGTTTGTGGCTCCTGAAGAAGGCATTAATTCGCCGAAACGCGCGTCGAGTACTGTATTAATATTCTTGTCGGACACCCCTACGAGCGGTGTTCTGTTTATAATTTTAATTGTATTATGCTCTGATATGTATTGCATATATGTAATTGTCATTATTGTATTAATTAATTGAATTATCTTGATTCACTACTAGTGTGTTGTTTTTAATATTATGTTGTTTTTATTAAAAATTAATGACTTTAGATAAGTCATCTCAGCCATACAAGTGTCCTTGTTTTGGGTCCCTTACTTGTTTATTTTAATTGAAAGCCTTGACTGCCTAGGAATTTTTGCACTCAGTTAACTGATAAACATGCACACATTATTTGATACCTGTCACATTTTAGCAAATACAGCAGTCAAATATAGCAAAATACTACACCCAAGGGGTGTGGCCAAGATGGCAGCACGGTAGGATGCCAGACTCTTCTCCTCCGGCCCTGCCAAATCATCCACTTTGTATTTGCCCCATTCCCCGACATAGAACTTTCCTGACATCGAAGGGCATCGACTCCTGCTTATCCTAGTGCCTCGGTGAGGCAGTATTTGGATCGCCTGAGCCCCCCTGCCTCAAACCTCGCCGAAGGGCCCTGAAGGTCCTGCGGCCGAGGCAGAAGCTGCGAGTCCAACTCTGGTGAGAGCCCCGGCACCGGTGAAGCAACACACTCTCAGCACCCTTTTAACTAAAGGCTGAACCCTGATCGCGGGCCTGGCTCTGTAGCGGGAGCGGCTTTGAAGCGTCTAGCTTACGTCCTGCTCTTCATTCACCTTCTACACTTCGGTGTGCAGAGATGGCCACAGCCCGAGCGCGAAGGGAAGAATCTCTTAAGGAACTTTTGCTCAAGCAACCGGGGGCTCCGAGACTTCCCAAAGAACATTTAAAGACCAAAGACACGTTGACCCCGTTTAAGAGGCTGATAGCCTGGTCACAAAGACCTTCATGCTGGAACTGTTCTCTGCCATTAAGGAAGACTTCTTGGAGCTGAAAGGGGAGCTCGCATCCGTTCTCAAAGAGGGACGACGGGATGTTGATGAGGTGGGAGAGAGGGTAGCTGCACTGGAGGAGCATGAGCTGGTGAGGGAGGATGATCTTCACCAACTACAACAGTAGGTTCTTCGACTGTGGGACCAAAATCTAGACAGTCGGGCCCACACGGAGGATCTTGAAAACCGGTCCAGGAGGAATAACATCCGCATGCGTGGGGTGCCCTGGAGGGCGTGGACTTGCGAGACTATGTCATGTCCCTCTTCCAGCAAATACTAGGTGAAGATTGTCTGCAAAAAATTCAGGTGGACCGCATCCACCGTGTGGGCCTCCCCAGAGGCGGGAAAGCCCCCCTGCCCGATGTGCTAGTCTGTGTGCATGACTTTCAGCTGAAGGAGCAGATCCTACGGATGCTGAGAGCTGCCCAGCCGATTCAGTTCCAGGGGCACACACCGGCCCTCTTTCAAGACCTGGCCGCAGTGACTCTTGCTAAGTGGAGGGATTTCCGCTTCGTCATATCCCATCTCCGGGACAAAGGGATTCAGTACTCTTGGGGCAATCCCTTTCGCCTCATCTTCAAGCATCAAGGGAAGTTAAGGCAGATACGTTCCCTCACGGAAGGTTCGGATCTCCTGGGAATTGCTGCTGAGCCGAATCAGGTGCCAAAAGACTTTCCCTTCAAGCATGTCAGGAGTAAACTTCCCCGATGGCAGACAGTTGACAAACCGTCGACCTCCTCCAAACCAGGCCCGGAAGAGATGACGAAAGAGCGCGACGCGGTCCTCTCACAACTTACGCAGTCCCAAGATAGCCTGTGCACCTGTGAGTCGCCTCCACTTACACCAAGGGAATGGTGGATGAGTTGAGGAGCCGGAGGAGCCCGGAGTGGTCCAGCCCTTCAGACTCCCTAGACTCTTCCCTGCAGCTCGTAGGCTTCCTGGTACTGAGCTCGAAGGCTCTTCATCAGGGTCCTGTTTCCTCCGGATGACCCCCTGGATTTTCCTTACTCTGACAGACTCTCGTCATGTTTCAATTTTGATATTTTTACCTTTTTTTCGTGGGTGTGGGTGGGTTCTCTACTCAGTGAGTCGTTTTTTCGGTACCATGCATGGCGGCTGCACGTACGTGGCCCTCTTCTGCCCTTCTTTTATCGCTGGCCTGCGCATCCTCCCACATAGCTCTGCTGGCCCCTTCCTTTCCTTCTGGATCTTAAAATAGTCAGTCTCAATGTCCGGGGTCTCAACAACCCAATAAAGCGGTGGGCGGTCTTGTCCTTACTAGAACATTCCGGGGGAGGAACATTTATCTCATTCAAGAAACCCACTTATTGCAGTCGGACACCCACGAATGTACCACAGTCACTTCCATCACCAGTTCTGGTCCTCTACCAACAGTAAAAAGGGAGGAGTGGGTATTCTTGTGGACAAACACTGTAGGGGTTCGGTAATAGGGCCAGTCACAGAAATCAAGGGACCCCTTTTAGCGCGGCGACTCCATGTCGGTTCCTCCTTCTGCACCATTGCTTCCATGTATTCCCCTCATGATCGACCAGAGAAGTTTTGGTTGGAGGCCTGTGCTGAGGTGTTGCATTCTCCGGACCCATCGGTAGTAGTAGGGGGCGACCTTAATCTTGTGATGAACGGCAAACAGGATCGTTCTCTGGCTCATGCATTGGCGGCGTCGGCGTCCTGTCAGTGAAGGGAAGGGAGTGGTTGTGAGAGGTGGGGATTAGAGATGCTTGACGCTGTCTACACCCTAACGAGATAGACTTTTCATATTACTCGGCCGCTAACAAAACTTATGCTCGTCTCGACAACTTCCTAGATACTCCAGCTGCTTGGGCCCTGGTTACGGACTCTACTATTGAAGCTCAGGTCCTCTCTGACCACGCACACATTACCCTAGCTTTGCGCTTCCCCACTGCGCATCCTGCTTTCAAACCACGCTGTCGCCTGCGAGATTCCTTGTTCAGGTCCCCGTATGTGGTTACCGACGTCAGGCGATGCATTACTGATTATATAGCAACTAATGACAGGGCTGACACACCACTCTCTTAGGTATGGGAGGCACTGAAGCTAGTAGCGCGAGGTGCCCTCATTGCTAAAGCCGCCTATGAGAATAAGACCAGACGGGAGAAACGCGCGGAACTGGAGGTCACCGTTAATGAATTAGAGACCATACATAAACGCACGGATGCTCCCTGCATATGGCGGCAGCTTGAAAAGGAGCTCCTTCAGCTCTGCCGTTTGGACCTCGACCAGGCTGAACATGCTGTGATCGACCTGAAACATAAATATTTTGTTGGCTCCAATAAAGAGGGCCGCATGTTAGCGCATTGTTCGCACAGCCAGCAAGAAGCTCACTCGGTTAAATCTCTGTGTCATGGTTCCCGTCGACTTCTAACTGGTGACGCCCAAATAGTTTCATCCTTCCGTTCCTTTTACCACTCCCGCTATGTGGCTGATCCCTCCCTGCTGCCTGATCCTACCGAATACCTGAGAGATGCTGCAGTGACACCTCTGCCCGAGAGCGAAGCTGCCGTCCTGGAAGCGCCTATTCGCATTGAGGAAGTTATCTCTCCGATCACCCGGCTGAAGCTCCAGAAGGCCCCCCGGGCCGGATGGCTTCAGTGCCTTTTTTTACAAAACCTGCTGCGCTGACCTCGCTCCTCTACTCACCCGCCTGTTTAACTCGTTCATGGACTCGGGATCCCTCACCCCCTCTATGCTACAGGCGTCTATATCGGTTATCCTCAAGCTGGGTAAGGACCCTGAACTTTGTAGTTCCTACCGGCCGGTCTCCTTTTTGAATATAGAGGCAAAGCTGTTTTCCAGTATTTTAGCACATAGGTTGAACCCCCACATGCCGGGCCTAGTCGACCCAGATCAGTCTGGTTTCATTCCAGGACTGCAATGTGGAGACAATACTAAACGCCTTTGCCATCTAATCGATAAGGTACTGCGGTCCAAAGAGGAGGCCTTTCTCCTGGCGATCGATGCCGAAAAGTCTTTCTACCATGTGCACTGGCCGTATCTATTCGTCACTCTAGAACACTCCAGGATGGGACCCTGATTCCGATGCTGGATCGCGAGCATCTACAGCGCCCCCCAGGCGGCTGTTCGAGGCAATGACTTACTCTGTGAGCAATTTGGAGTGGAGCGTGGAACACGACAGGGATGCCCCCTTTCCCCCCCTACTTTTTGCTCTATATATGGAACCCTTGGCTCAACGACTTCGAGAAAACCCCCAAGCACAGGGTATCCCCTTAGGTTTAGACCATCACCTCATTAGCTTATACACAGACAACATTATCTTTTCAATTGCACACCCCCTGTCCTCTCTACCGGCTATCATGCAGGACCTTCAGACATTCAGTCCGTTTTCTGGCTTTAAAACACACAGAAATCCAAAGTACTCAATCTTTCCACTAGCCAAAATACGGAAGAGGCTCTCCGGCTTCAGTTTCCCTTTGACTGAGTATCCGGGGAACTCACGTACCTTGGCTTGACTCTCCACAAGAGTCTAGCGAAAATAGCAGAGGTGAACTACTCTGCACTATCCCGAATCCGCGCGGACATCTACCGCTGGCGTTGCCCACCCATGACGTGGTTTGGGAGATTATCCACGATTAAAATGATTGCCCTACCAGGCGCCATAAACTTGCTCCAAACCCTGCCGCTGGAACCCCCGCCACACGCCCTACGACAAATACAGGCAGCAATCGAGGGCTTCATTTGGGTCCTGATCCCACCACGATTACACAAAACCCAACTCCAACAACTCAAGAAGTATGGGGGACTAGCCTTCCCTAATATCACTCGATATTTCCATGCTTCACTCTTAGGGTATTTTGTGGAATGGAACCGTCCCATGACAGAAAAATATTGGGTATTCATGGATCAGATGGTCACGGGCCACCACATCATGCCTGGTTTCCAAGGTCGGCCCGCGCTTGGGGACTCTACTCCTCACCAGTCACACAATCTACAATGCTAGCTTGGGACAGAGTCTCTCAGAGAGCCAACCTGACCTCATTCCCTTCTCCCCTGACCCCGCTTATCTCAAATCCGCCTTCCCGCCGGGAATGTCCGCCAAGGCTCTAGCGAGGTGAGTGGAGGCGGGATGTAGACGATTGGGGCATTTATTTGACCTTCAGGGCCTTATCCCCTTTAAGGATAAGGGCTAAAAATTACCAGCCACTGATATTATTTACACTCACAGATGATACATTGGATTTCGGAACCTGGGACACGTGACCTAGCTTTCCGGCCAATTAAGCCATTTGAGAAATGGATACTTACCAAAAAAGATGATAAAAGCCATATCTCCAAAATCTACTCCTTCCTTATCTCAGCCCTCTCACGGTCCCGCACTGCCAGTAGAAATGCTGGGAAACAGAGCTAGGGCGTGCATTGTCAGATAAGGAGTGGGAAGACATTTTCTACCGGTCACTCCACACTACGTACTCTGTGAGCCACACTGAGCCAGCTTTTAAAATTGCTACCCATGGTACTACCCCTCGAAAAGCTAGCCAAATGGCAATCCCAATGTAATGGCCTCTGTGGAGGGGGTGTAGTAATCCTGGGACTCTTCTTCACTTACTTTGCCATTGCCCCAAACTAACCCGCTACTGGAAACAGATCCTAGATGACATAGACCTGGCCTTCAACACTTCCATGCCCCGGCTTCCTGCTTACACACTCTTAGGCCTCCCAAATGCGATAACCTTTTCCTTGCGCTCGACTAGGGGGCAACAGATGGCACTTGCACTGAATGCTGCTCATAGGGTAATACTGACAAGGTGGAAATCAGACAAAGTACCCGATCACACAAACTAGCTACACCAATTATGGAATCCTCTAGCAATGGAGAGACATTCCATGGTGGCAGGAGGGAAGGGTAAAGATTATGCCAAAACTTGGGCCTCTTTTCTAACTATTCTCTCCAATGAATTCCGAGAATTGACCTGCCCACAATACCTCTGTATCCTGAACTTAGTTCCAGATGCCACTGCAACCACCCCATAAGTGTGTGAATTGTTGGATTTTTCCCTCCCCCGAAAGTGATGACCCCCTGTAGCACCTAGGGCCCACGGAATGACGCGCGTGTCTTGGTTTTCTTTTATGCTTACTGAACAGAGGGGGTGGGGGTGAGATGGGTTTTAAGTTTTTTGTTGTTGCTGTTTTCTATTGTTTCTAGGTTATGTTTATTGTTCAAATATGGAACACGTATTAAAGGCTACGGACTTCAGCAGATCGCATTCCCGATACCATGAACTCATTGCTTCTTAATTGATCTGCCTGCTTGTCCTTGGCACTGCCAAACTGTTACTATTTCTTCCTTTGTGGACGCGGCCGGCCCGGATGGGTTGTTGCCGGCTTGCAGTCTTTAATCTCTAAGAAGTTTTGCTTTGTTCGTTGCCCTGCTGGTATACCCAAATTGCAGCTAGCCAGCCCGCTGGGTTGTAGGTGTTCTGCTCATGTTCCACTGATTGTGTTCTGTCAATAAAACAGATTTAAATCTAAAATACTACACCCACAAGTAAATATTAGCAATTTACTACAAATATATTTTAACATATGCCTATATATAATGCTATGTTAACCTATTTTCTAAACTCCCATGCTGTCTATCTGCTTATCTTGGAATGCTCAACAGACCGCATGGAACGTCACTCATTTAAAGAACAATTTACAGTATTTTTAGCTTTTAAAAATATATACAGATGACGCACATTGTTTTCTGTCTGCATTTCTCTGTAAAAATCTGTAAAAACGGAAAACTGGGAGTCTTAATTATGATAAACTTTCATGACCAATGCAAAAGCGCTGTCCCATGCTCATATCAGACCAGATTTCCGACTGGGCTCCCACACAGTAAAAATGATAAACATGAAATTACTGAAGTGAATGGGCCCATTTGGTGACCGAAGAGCCACAGTTGGGAGAATACAGAGATAAATCCTCAGTCTTTGAATAGCCTGAAGTGGGCAATTATTAGGTCATTCTTCCCCATCCTGAAGGCATTGATACTTGATAGAGACTATTAAAAACAATTCAATCGTCTCCTTGTTTATGAAAGTCTACCTGTTGTTAATTCAATGGTGAACAAGGCTTGCTCTCGTGCTGTAAAGATTCCAAAAGAGGGAGGCACTCAAACAGTGTCTGAGTTAGAAAAGTTCCCCCTCAATTCGCCGGCTACTAATCCTCGAACCCACCACCCATCCTCGAATAACCACCCACAGTCTCGAGACAAGTTCCATCTCTCATCGATATGCAAGGACAGGCTTCTAACACTACTGGTATATCTAACACTGCAGAGCATCACATGATTGTGGACAACAATGTGATTGATGCCAGTTTAGCCACCCTGAGGCTAGACTCTAATGCTCTTCTACGGTTGTAAGGCAATGTGGGTAGGGGTTTGCTGCAAGAGCTGTTTGGGCGACTATTACTAGAATACATGTGGCACGGGATTTTGATGGCCGAAAAACTTCTGATCTGACAGATAAATTTAGATGAAAGATGGAGTGAAACCAGCAGACACAACATTTATAATTGGGGCAAGCCAAGGCTGCTCTTCTGGAATGTGAGAAGGGTGAATGAGCACCACAAGGCCTGGATGGTGATCGCTTCCCGTAATAGACATAAAGTGGATGTTGCATTATTTTCAGGAGACGCAAGCTGCTTCCGTGGGGGTAACTAATTTTGCTAAAAGCTGGGGTGTGTATCTCTATTACTCTTCCTCTTCCTCCTTTGCTAGGGGAGTGGAGATATTGGTTAAACCAGGTTTGTGGGTCAGGCCTCCGGACACATTCTGTCATGGATAGGGCCGGTGTGTGGTTGAGCAGAGGTTTCTGAGTTCAATAAGTATGACCCCAACTTTGACAACCCTGTTTTTGTTTAACACTGAAAATAGGAACAGTTTTGTGTCCACTTCTTCTCACTCTGAATACAAGGCGGAGACTTCAATGTTATACTGCAAGCTGATTTGGATAGCACTGGCAGCGGTTTCAGCCAACACGCATGTGGGAAGATCTGTGAGATATTATGCACCAGCACATAGTGCTAGACATTTACTGTGTTAAATGGCCCAATTCCACAGTATATACATTGCATTCCATAGTACATGGAATATCGTCCAGGATCGATTTCCAGTTAGGATCTAGAGATGAGATTCGCTAGGGTGAAACTATAACACATTTACCTAGGACTTTGTCTGATCATTTTCCAGTTCTGATAGCTTTGCCCATCGCCAGCTGTGTGGGAATGAACAGCTGCCAGACCCAGTCTTTAAACAGAAAACCTCCAATCAATTTTATCCCACCTCACAGTCAGCCAGGTTTTGGTTGCCCGGTATGAACGGTTTAAATCCATTATTAGGAATGAATGCACATATAAAGTCACAGGATATTAGGATCGCTGACAGATAACATGTCACACCCAGAGCAAGAGATATCATCTCTAGAGTGAGAATACGGGAGTACTTCAGTCTAACCAATACAAAGTTATATTGAGCCTAAAAATACTGGATTTCTATGGTGCAGGGGACATTGAAGTTTAATTCCTAGATAAGCATACTAGTTCCCAGTGGTGCAGTAGGTGTGGGGGCACACACTTGCTGTACACGGCCCAGAGTGATTCGACCAGGTGGTTTGCTTTCAGATATAGTTGCAATATAAACCCGGGGGGGCTATTTGTAGTCCCTTCCCCCAATTGGATTTGTACAGGAATTTAGAGATTTTTCTTATTCACAACTTTACACTGCAACAGTGAAAATTCCTGCCGAGAGCAGACGTACATATCTGGATAGGCCTGTCCAAAAGGATCCACTGTGCACCCCATCACTACTCAAGAGATTAAGTCTGTTATAAAATCAATGAGAAATGTTTCAGCCTTAGGTGGGGACAGGTTCCACAGATAACCTGAGCATCCTTTTTGCGGTTACATACCAAATCGATGCAGATATTGAGGCAGTTGCAGTGTTTTTAGACACCTACAAAGATTTTGATTCCGTAGAATGGCCCTTCTAACTCCCACTAATAGAAAAGATGGTAGTGTGCAAAGCTGTGCTCACTCTACTATACACCACTTCGAAGGCAAGACTAAAGGTCAACAATGTATTGCCTTCTCCAATATCGATACATAGGAGCACCAGGCAAGGCTGTCCTCTCTTCTATACTCTTTGCCCTAGCTGGCGGAGGCCCTTCCATTCCACCAAAAACATTCACACCATGGGAGGAGAAGGTGCTTGCCATACTACATCCTGAGAGTCTCACAGGAGTATCCGGGGGAGTGGAGGCCGGTAAGTACAAACAAATGTCAACCAACACACTGATAAGTACTTCCTTGCACAACCCAAACACCATTGCATTGTCCACCCTCACCTAACAGGTAGCTAGCCATCTTGCATGTGAGGCCTGTTTGGGGAAGAGATGCCTGTACTCCTACTCCCACCATGCCCCCTGTCCCACACCTGAGGGATGTATGATGTTACAATGCATACTTTTACAACGCATGCCTTTACAACGCATTTTTACAACGCAAAATATTTTACAACGCATTGCATTACAACGCATGCCATTACAACGAATTGTCTAAAAACTACCTTTAAAACGCATTCCATTACAACACATACTACCTTTACAACGCATACCAGTACAACGCATACTATTATATTGCATGTATGGTAAGTATTGGATAGTATATGGGTAAAAATTACTATTCTAACACCAGGGGAAGCAACAGTAGGGTAAGTGTTGGATAGTGTAGGGGTAAAAATTACTATTCTAATTCCAGGGGGTGCAACAGTAGGGTAAGTGTTGGATACTGTAGGGGTAAAAATTACTATTCTAACACCAAGAGGTGCAACAGATGGGTATGTTTTGGATAGTGTAGGGGTACTATGCATTGTAATGGTATGCGTTGTAATGGTATGCGTTGTAGTGTCATGCGTTGTAATGGTTGCGTTTTAATGGCATGCGGTGTAATGGATCTTGCGTTGTTTAAAGTTTCATTTTAATGGTAGTGCATTATAAAAGTTGCGTTGTAAAGGTTGTTTCCCCACCTGAGCAGGATAGAGCCCTCCCCCACCCAGGAGCACCTGAAAGCCATTGCATTGTACACCCTCACCTAACAGGTAGGTAGCCATCTTGCATGTGAGGCCTGTTTGAGGGAGGGTGGCCTGTACTCCCACTCCCACTATGCCTCCTGTCCCACACCTGAGCCCTCCCCCACCCAGGAGCACCCAGAAGACTTTGCACTGTTCACCAAACAAACTTACCGGTAGGTAGCCATCTTGCTTGTGAGGCCTGTTCAGGGGAGGGAGGCCTGCACTACTACTCCCACCATGCCCCCTGTCCCACACCCCAGCAGCATGGAGCCCTCCCTCCCACCCAGGAGCACCTGGAAGCCATTGCATCGTACATTCTCGCCTAACAGGTAGGTAACCATCTTGTTTGTGAGGCCTGTTTGGGGGAGGGAGGCCTGCACTACTACTCCCACCATGCCCCCTGTCCCACACCTGAGCAGGATAGAGCCCTCCCCCACTCAGGAACACCTGGAAGCCATTGCATTGTACACCTTCACCTAACAGGTAGGTAGCCATCTTGCTTGTGATGCCTGTTTGGGGAGGGAAGCCTGCACTACTACTCTTACCATGCCCCCAGTCCCACGACCCAGCAGCAGGGAGCACTCCCTCCCACCCAGGAGCACCTAGAAGCCATTGCATTGTACACCCTCACCTAACAGGTAGGTAGCCATCTTGCTTTTGAGGCCTGTTTGGGAGAGGGAGGCCTGCACTACTACTCCCACCATGCCCCCTACCCCACACCTGAGCAGGATAGAGCCCTCCCCCTCCCAGGAGCACCTGGAAGCCATTGCACTATTCACCAAACAAACTTACAGGTGGGTAGCCATCCTCACTGGGCTGGCTGTTTGGGGGAGGGAGGCCTGCATCACTACACACAACACCAGTTGCATGCAATGCATCAATACCTGACATTTACCAGTAATTGATGTACCTCTGCATCATGTAATGAGGCACAGTATTGCACTTACTGAAAATAGTAAAGATCACTAAATTATGTAGTGTACAGGATGGATGACATGCAGCTAACAGAATACTTGCACAGTGCACAACACTGACCATTCCCCATCTAATCCGCATGTGACAAAGAACTCACTGCTGAGGACAACAATGACCAGCAGAGCCAGTCTCCACCCCCGGTACATGGACTCTCGGATGTAGATGCCCAGGATTCTCTGGACGATGAGCTCCAGGCTGGCCCATCTGGTGTGCCTGGGAGCAACAGGTCCTAGGCCCCCATCCTCCCCACTACCATGTCTGCTGCAACAACAACTGCACAACAGACCCCTGAAGTTATGGCCTGTGCCTCCACCGCCGCCACCACCAGTGCCACCTGCAGCACCCTCCCTGTCCCAGGGGATGACCATCCCACACCAACAACTGTGGACGGCAGGGAGAGTGTGCAAGGACCCACAGTGGCGAGGCAACAGGTCCGTGGCAGCAGGGCAGGTGGGAGAGCCAGGGTCACCCCAGACCTCAGGAGGTTGGCACACCATCCCTGGACCACTTCAATAGAGTCATCAGGGCCTACGAACAGGTCCAGGGAAAAGTGGCCTGTCTGACGAACTATTATGTGAGCTCATCCTACTGATGAGGTTCATCGACACCTGCCTTGGACAAATGGTGGACCTCATGGGCCAGCAAGTGGCGTTACTGAGGGACAGGCCTGCATCCCAAACAGCACCCCCGCCCCCTCTGTTATTCTGCAGGATGACAGTGCGCCATCCCCCCCTGTGGCCACAGAGAGGGATGAGTCATTAGACACCGCTGGCCATGCAGCAGGGTCCCCCCCGGCCAAGTGACCAAGGGAGCGTCCAAAGAAGAGCCTGGGAGTCTCTGGAGGCAAAGCACCAGCCGAACGCCAGTCACTGAGCCAGCCCTGATGGCAACCCTCTTCCCCACTGCATTGACTGTTTGGACTGTCCTTCCCCACACTGCCTTGTGAATGGCACCTGTCTGTTGGACTGGGTCACCACATCCGTGAGGTGTCTACTCTTACATCTCATTTACCATGACTGTCAACTCACTGCTCCATCACCACCTTCATGTAAATCTGCCCGCACAACTCACATGCTAACTTTGTAAATAAAACACCTTACACACTTCAATTGGTGCAGCTTTGTCTTTAGTGCAATATTTACAGTGTTCAAAAAGTCCATGATTATTCCAAAAGATGTACAGTACGTAATCCTGGATAATTTCAAGGCACCTAGGGAGGCACAACAGAACAATAGTCACTGGCGTGAGTGTGGTATCAAAGACATTACACTACACCAACAATCTACAGAAGTGAAGAGGCAGACAACACAATGTGCAACACGTGTCAACAAACAGAGTTCTGTATACGTTCACAGGTGAAATGTCACTGCCACATTTCCACACACAGGTGACTCCACATGTGCCTGTCTGTACCATCCGCACATAGCCCTTCACGACAACCGCAATCACACCAGACAATGTACAAGTTGTTTTCTATACAAAGGCAAGGGTTGAGGCAAAGAAAATGCACCTGCTTTCACCTGTGGCTGTGGTAATGGGGATGGTGCTTGTGAATCCAAGGAACACAACCCTGTCTGTTCCTTCAAGGGCAAAACCCGAAAAATGCAATAAATAGTAAGGAATCAGCACCCATCCAAGAAGTGTTTTTGTTCAATAATTTCAATGGTCCACAATGTATATGAAAGTATAAGGTCTTGTGACAAATAAGTCCGGGCTTCAATGAGATTTTCTTTTCCAAAAGTTCTTTATTATAGTGATTCAAGATAAGACAAAATCCAAGATCACATATGGATTCCCTTCTTAGCCGACGCGTTTCGTCTCAAACATTGAGACTTCTTCAGGGCTCAAATAGTAATTGATAGGCAAAAGTACATCTTGGAAATGTTTCTTGAGAGCAGCGAATTGGGCTATTTTCTTCATGTCTTGACGAAATTAGTTGGCAGAAGTGTAACTCATGCAGGTTCAGAGGTCCCTGTCTATAGTCTGTTTGGGCCTGTACTGCTCTTTCTGTCGTGCTCAGTTTTGTTATGCAGAAAATGGCATGGTGGCCAGCACAAGGTAACACATCACAGGTAGGGCAGCATCTCAGTGCTTCCTTACTATTTAATGTACAAGTTGTACCTCGTCACACACCTTCAAGTAAAGTAGCGGGTGATGAGCTTTTGACGCATGTCAACTCCTTCCTCCTCTCCACTGTCCTCATCACTGGACTCAGGTCCTTGAGCAGGTGGTGGCCTTGGGTCCTCACCATCATCCAGGAGCAGGGGAAAATCCCCTTGTGAATGGCCATGTTGTGGAGCATACAGCATGCCACAACGATCTTGCAGACCTTCCCAGGCGAGTATGACAGTGCACCTCCTGTCCTGTCAAGGCAGCGGAATCTTGACTTGAGCAGGTCAAAAGTCCGCTCAATGACATGTCGGGTCCTGCCATGGGCCTCATTGTACCTGATGTCAGCCGGGGTCCTGGGATTCCGTAGTGGGCTCAGCAGCCATGGATGGCTGGGATATGCAGAGTCACCTAGGAATGAGAAACACACATTGAATGTTGCACAGGCAGAGGGCAGCAGGTTACACACACAGCACGCCATATCACTAGGTATACTCACCCACAATCCAAGCACGCTCTGGAAGCAGATTTACTATCTTCCGGGGCACTATGCTGTTCCTCAGGATGTACGAGTCATGGGCTGAGCCGGGGAATCTTGCACACACATGCGATATGGTCCTGTCCGCAAGGCACACCACCTGCACATTGATTGAATGATAATGTTTACGATTCCTAAAAATGTGCTTACTCGCCTGTGGTGGCACCAGAGCGACATGGGTGCAATCGATGGCACCAACAACATGGGGGATGTGCCCAAGGGGATAGAAGTCCCCCTTCACACCTGCCAATTCTGCTCCCCTTGTGAAATGTATGTATCGATCCTTATATATCTTCATGGCTGCAAGAACATCCCTCAGCACCAGGCTGAACATGGGTTGCGAAATTCCTGCCGCGCTGGCCACGGTCTCCTGGAATGACCCAGTTGCAAAAAAATGGAGAGCTGCTACCACTGTAGATGGGTGCGAATGATCACAACATCCTCCATGTCTTCCAGCAGTGTCAGGTGACGTATGAGATTAGGCCTACTCCTAGTTGTGTCTGTGGCAGCGGCATCCATTTTGTGATGCCAGCGCTCTGTTAGGTTGGTACCGGGTGTATCGGTAAAGTCATGTCTCTCCCTCTAGAAGGGGGAATCATACCTCCCCTGCCAGTTACTGGTGCGGAGGTATGATTCCAAAGTGTTTGACACCAAACACAACATGTTTCTGTGCAGCTATTCCAAAGTTAGCATTTACCACTAGGTTATAATGCACTTAAGAGTATATAGTTTGGCTGCACCACAAACAGCATCAGAGGATTGTCTCCGAACGCAGCAGAGGGGCGCTGATCATGCAGGAGCACCCTCTCACATAAAATCCACGCACTCTGCCTCCAGGATTGTCAAGGCCTGCCATAGGAGTGACTTATAGGTTTTATATGTGTGTGTGTGGTAGTGATATAGGTAACCTCTACCACTGTAAGGCTTGCTAACACCACCTTACCCAGGCTGCAGTAGCAGATCTGTGGTGTCATTTTGGAAGGCTTCCCAGGGGTGGCATAATATATTCTGCAGCCCCTGGTAGGCCTCTGGGGTACCTATGCCCTTGGTACATAGTATACCATATACTAGGGACTTATAAGGGCACTCCAGAATCCAATCAGAGATGTACCTAAGGTACATGGAAACCATTTTAAAGAGGAAGCAGAAAGACTGGGGCCCTGAATAGCAGGATCCCAGTCCAACTAAGTCATAAACCAGCAAAACACTAGGAAAAAAGTAGGGGCAACCATATAGTCAGATTCTACCTTCCTACATAACACCCCCCACCCAAATGAAAGGAGATAAGGCTAACCGTGGCCAGTTGAGCCTGTAATGACTACGTGGCCACAAAAGGAAGCACCTGCACTAGCATGGTGGCCCCCTGTCTTATGGTCCACAAAGCTATTCCTCACCCTAAGGGCATTGGAGGATCTCCACCATTGGGAATTACTACCTGTGGTGTGTTTTGGCAAAGTATAAGGCTGGGGAGGTGTCTGAGTACAGAAGTGGGGCCCTAATACAGGTGGCCTCAGCTTCCTCAGATCACTTGTCCCCATATATGCCTTACTTTACATGACTGGGTTAGATCTTGCTCTAAGGGTCAACCTTTGGCTAACTACAGCTGGAGGTTGGGTCCCTTTGGGTAGAACACTGGAGGGGCTGGGCAGGTTTGGAACCTTTTGGTCCCATGTTTTCCCTTGCCCAACAGAGTCCTGCTGGGGGCGGTCCCTTCACAATTGTAATGGGGTTCCCTCAGTGTTTTGAGGAATTGGCACCTGACAAGAGCTACTAGCCTGGGAGCCCCTAATCTGCTGATGGAAGGGGTTCCTCTGGACAGGGGTCCTTTTGGGGTCCACTGACCTCCCTGACCTCTGCAGCCCTGGGCTGACTGAGGCAGGGTAGAGAGGGGCAGGTTACCTGCTCCAGACTGGGTACCACCTTGGGAGGGTCCACTGCCATCAGAGGATCTGCCAGGCCAGGCCTGACTACCTTTGGGGCAGTTTCTTCACAAAGGGTAGGATCAGTTCCTTGAGGAGGCTGACCCGTACCTATTGTCTAGGGGAAGAAGACTTTTCTTCAACATTTGTGCTCTCTTGTGGAGTAGAGTGGGCCATTTTTCCAGGCTCCATCACTCCAAAATGCTTCTGGGGTTGGGTTGTGGCCATCACAGCCCCACTAATCTTCTCAGAGATTCCCAGCATTCTCAAATGGGCTTGGTGTTCAACTTCAGCCCAGGCTGTAATTTCCAGATCATTGCCCATTAGGCAATCTACAGGTAAGTTGGCGAACACTGCCACTCACTTTGGGCCTGTGACCCCACCCCGACTGAGATTAACTATGGCCATGGGATGATCTGTGCTGACACCATCTATATTGGTCACCTGATAACTAAAGTCAGGAAAAAGCTGTTGAGGGGGAACTAGTTTCCCTGTGCCCATGGTGACACTAGCCCCTGTGTCCCTATAGGCAGCAGCCTTTTGACTATTTATTATGGGCTCCAGTCTGTACCTGCCCAAAGCATTGGGACCTATGGTAAAAGTGGCAAATCCCACACTACCATGACAGACTAAGGAGGCCTGTGAGGAGGGCCTGTCTAAACTAGGCCCCAACTCTGTTCTCCATGAGACTGCACCAACATTCTTGGGTGCCATACTACCACCTGGGGGGTTACTACTAGTAGTATCAGGTTGAATAGTAGTATTAGCTGGAGGAACAATTTCTTTATTGCCAAACCTGGGACAACTGGGATCAGTTTTCCAGTGCCCAGGCTTTTTACAGACATGGCAATCGGGTTTCTTTTCAGGAAAGGAAGGAGTTTGGGACCCACCCCTAGAAGAGAACTTTTGGGGCCCAGTAGTGGACTTATCCTGAGATTTATCCCCACCTTTCCTGTAGGAAGGTGGCTACCTGACTATGGTTACCCCAGATTTTTTGCCTGTGTTTAGCTGGTTTTTTGACTTAGTTGACCTGGTTCCCTGCTAATCAGGGCCCCAGGCCATCTGCTCTCTCTGTAAAATGGATTCCATGTACCCTAGGTACATACCAATTGGAAATGGACTCCTTGTCAGCCCCTGTAGAATGCACTATAGGTGCACAGGGCACAGGAGCCACTAAGGCCTACCAGGGGCTGCAGCATATCTTTTGCCACCCCTGGCTGGTTCTTAAATTGACACAACTGGCTGATCACTCAGCTGGGGTAAGGTGGTGTACACACCCCTTGCTTAGATATAGTATACCTATGTCTAAACCTATATCTGAACACATGTAAACCTGTGAGCCACTCCTATAGACAGGCCTCACCAATCCTGGAGGCTGGGTGCTTGGTTTTTATGTGAGATGGAGCTCTAGCATGAGCTGAGCCTGTCTGCAGCCGTCGGGAACAAATCCCTAAGCTGTTTCAGGATAATGCCATACCATATACTATTAAGTGCCTTATAATCCTCGCGGTTATTTAGCAACTCTGGTTTGGCTTTATCAAAACATGTCGTGTAAGGTGTCATACGCTTTGGAATACCATCCCCTCGCCAGTTCTGGCGACGGGGATGGCATTCCACCCCTCTAGAGGGGTAAGACATGTTACTTTACTTTAATGCGGTTGATTTCTCCAAAGACCTTAAGATCCCCAAAATGGATGCCTCTGCCACAGACAAATGTCTGGACCCCTGGAGCTGACCGAAACCCAGTCAAGGGGGTCCTGGACAAAGGGTTTCCTGTCACAGGAGGGTGTCACCGCCCTCCAGACAGGAGATAGTGTATTGTAGCAGGGAGGTTTGAAAGAAACCAGACACTGCCTGGGGCGCACAAGGCTGCCCCTTGCATAATCCGGCCAAACCGGTTCTGGGGCACTCCAGCCCTCGTGCCAGGGCGGCCTGGATCAAAGGAAGGGGGTGTATCCACCCACTTCCTGGGTCCCACCCATAGGAGGGGACCTAGCAGGTAATCACGCCCACCAGATTCGAATAAGAGTGGGAGCAGTGCCAATGCACATCAGATTTCCTGGAAGAAACATTTGAAACGATATTCTGGACCCTTCGCCCTCCATCTCAACGTGGAAGCCCGAAGAATCTCCCTTGTGGTCAAGGAGTGACCACCCTGCAGCAGCAGGCACCATCCAGCCCTCGACGTCTACTTGGTTGCAGTTCCCGCCGGAACTCGAGCGACTGAGATCGACGAGATCAAGCCTGCCCAGCTTCTAACAGCCCGATCCACAGTCCCTGCAAAGCTGAGACCCGTGGAGGCGACCGGAAGCGTGGGGCACGCCATCTTGAAGTGACCACGAGACGCTGACCGTGCAGCCCACGAGTGACCCTCGAAGCTGTACACCGGGGTTTGAGAAGCCCCCACCCTGAGCTACTCCTGAGCCGAAGTTCAGCCCTCCACACTCGACGAGTGCTGCGTGGGGCCCTTTGGCACGATTTGGCTCAACGCGTTGGCCCGGTCACTTGCCAGCTGGCTTGTGGTCCCTGTGCCGACGAACTACAAAAGAAGACTCGTGATTCTGGTTGCTCCAGATCCACACCAGCTCCCCTGAAAGGGAGCCCCGACTCTGACCTTCCTGGTCCGAGTGAGACGCCATCTTCCAATCCCGCGTGGATTGCTCTTACCAAGGCTTGTTTGCTCCAAACCGGAAGCCGACTGCACCGACGGTGAGAGCCTGCGTGGGACAGATCGTGACCTGCTCCTGGACGTCGCAGATGCCCCAGAGCCCACGTGACAGCGAAGAGAAGCGCCTCGACGACCACCTGATTGCGCCCGACATTGCCTGGTTCCGTCCTGGTTCCACCCTGGTCACTGCTGAGTGACCCAGACTCTGTCCCCTCTGCTTTCAGGTACTCTACAACTTGAGTCCACCCTTGGACTCCACCGGACACTTCGTCTTCACCCTGCCTGCAGCCCTTTCAGCTTCAAGCACCAAGAGCCTGCGTGTCAAAACCCGACGCCACTTCGACCCTGTGCACCCACTTCCTGTGGGTGAGGTAACTTTGCTCCGCCGGTGTTCCCACACTGGTGCACACCTCTAGGGTCTGTGTGTTAAGTTTTGTTCCTCTAGGTTCAGCGGAAGTGTCCTTAAACTTTAACTATTTGACTTTTACGCACCATTGGTTAACATTGGTGCATGCGTGCGCTTTCCGCACATCTCCCGAATCCCGAGGGCCATTCCCGACTTCAGCATTGCTTGTCCTGACTGCTCCCAGCGATTCCCTAGGCCCTAGGCCTAACCACTGTTCGAGTGGCCTCTCTTATACCACTTGTTTAGTATATGGTTTGAGTGGCCCCCTGCCCTCATCCATAATTGTGCAACTTTGTATGTTTAAACAGTGCTTTTGATTTAACGCTTGTGCCCCTTTATTCATAAAGAATACTGGGGATTGTTTTTAGTAATAAACACATATATTTTTATAATATATACTTGTGTGGTGTCCTTTCATTTGGTATTACAGGATTGTATGTGGTAAAACAGCTCGCTTAACACGACCTCTTAAGTTAAGCCTTTAGGCTGCTTAGTCCATGCTACCACTAGGATAGCTTGTCTAATAAGGTTGACTTACAACCAGACACCATAAGGGGATTGTTTGGTCAGGTAGTAGGTGGTTCCAGAATTGGAAACATCCCCTACCAGGCCAACTTCTCACATTGGTGAGCAGCGGTGCGGATTTGAGCTTGCTGTTGTTTTACCATTGCAATCTTTATATCAAATTGAAAGATCACATCAAGTACCTCTAGGTACATATAAAATCAAAAGCTTAGCATATTAAGTTCTACTGAACTTAGTAGTTGTAGGTTGAAGGGAGTAGCACACCCCTGACTACAACTCACTAGCAAGGTCCAGTAGGAAAACACTTAGTGTAGGTAAGTGCACCACTTACACCTCACTAGTAACCATGTCCGACACAGGAAAGGCCTCAGGGTCTAGTCCTGTGACAGTTGACCCTACCCAGGCAACTTCTGGATATGACAAACTAACCCGAAGAGACTTGATTGTCTTGTGCAAAGCAAGAGGGTTAAAAAGGGGCAGAAGCCCCACCTGCCTAATCCTGATAGAACTCCTAGAACAGGATGACTTAGAGAAGGCAAAAGCAGCTTCCCTAGATACAGGAACTGGAGGGAACCCCCCTGCAGTTGATCCCCCTGAAGAGGAGGATGATGATGACTTGGATGAGGACTCAGAGGTTGAGGACTTAGAAGTACAGGATCAGGGTAGCCAGGTTCCAGTTGGTAGGCTTAGCCAGGCCAACTTGGACCTACTGGGGAATGGAGAGGGCCAGCACCTCCCCAGAACCCAACATGTTATTCTCCCAGGCAACAGAAGAGTGAGATCCCCCTCAGGGGACTCTCATATTTCTAGTGCCTCCAGAGAATCACAGAGAAGCATGGGTGCTTCTCAAAAGCTAGAACATAGGGCCAGAATGAGGGCTGTCAAACTCCAGATAGAGAGGGAGGAGGTAGCCTTGGCTCAAGCTAGACTTGCCTTGGCAAGAGAGCAAAAATTGTGTGGCTTAGGTGCCACTGGTGGCAGCAATATTCCTAAAGAGAAACCCAGGTCCTATGATAGTAGAAACCTGACAAAGATTGTGCCCCCCTTCAAAGAAGGGGATGACATCCACAAATGGATGACTGCTCTTGAGAGAGCCTGCATGGTACAGCAGGTTCCTGAGGAACAGTGGGCAGCAATCTTATGGTACTCCTTTTCAGAGAAAGGGAGGGACAAGCTCCTCACTGTCAGACATGAGGATGCAAACAATTACAAAGTCCTGAAGAGTGTTCTGATAGATGGGTTTGGCTTAACCACTGAACAGTACAGGTTCAAGTTCAGAGACACCCAGAAGACACAGACTCAGGACTGGACTGATTTTGTAGATTGTGCTACTAAGGCTCTGGAGGGTTGGCTACATGGCAGCAAAGTACATGACTTTACAGGGTTGTATAATTTGATTATGAGGGAGCAGATCCTAAGTAATTGTCAGAACCAGCTCTTACACCAGCACCTGGTAGACTCTGATCTGACCTCTCCCCAAGAATTGGGAAAGAAGGCAGACAAATGGGTCAGAACCAGGATTAGGCCTAAGAATCAGGACAGTAACCAGAAGAAGGAGTCTACCAAGCCTCAAGATAAAGCTGGTTTTTTGACTTAGTTGACCTGGTTCCCTGCTAATCAGGGCCCCAGGCCATCTGCTCTCTCTGTAAAATGGATTCCATGTACCCTAGGTACATACCAATTGGAAATGGACTCCTTGTCAGCCCCTGTAGAATGCACTATAGGTGCACAGGGCACAGGAGCCACTAAGGCCTACCAGGGGCTGCAGCATATCTTTTGCCACCCCTGGCTGGTTCTTAAATTGACACAACTGGCTGATCACTCAGCTGGGGTAAGGTGGTGTACACACCCCTTGCTTAGATATAGTATACCTATGTCTAAACCTATATCTGAACACATGTAAACCTGTGAGCCACTCCTATAGACAGGCCTCACCAATCCTGGAGGCTGGGTGCTTGGTTTTTATGTGAGATGGAGCTCTAGCATGAGCTGAGCCTGTCTGCAGCCGTCGGGAACAAATCCCTAAGCTGTTTCAGGATAATGCCATACCATATACTATTAAGTGCCTTATAATCCTCGCGGTTATTTAGCAACTCTGGTTTGGCTTTATCAAAACATGTCGTGTAAGGTGTCATACGCTTTGGAATACCATCCCCTCGCCAGTTCTGGCGACGGGGATGGCATTCCACCCCTCTAGAGGGGTAAGACATGTTACTTTACTTTAATGCGGTTGATTTCTCCAAAGACCTTAAGATCCCCAAAATGGATGCCTCTGCCACAGACAAATGTCTGGACCCCTGGAGCTGACCGAAACCCAGTCAAGGGGGTCCTGGACAAAGGGTTTCCTGTCACAGGAGGGTGTCACCGCCCTCCAGACAGGAGATAGTGTATTGTAGCAGGGAGGTTTGAAAGAAACCAGACACTGCCTGGGGCGCACAAGGCTGCCCCTTGCATAATCCGGCCAAACCGGTTCTGGGGCACTCCAGCCCTCGTGCCAGGGCGGCCTGGATCAAAGGAAGGGGGTGTATCCACCCACTTCCTGGGTCCCACCCATAGGAGGGGACCTAGCAGGTAATCACGCCCACCAGATTCGAATAAGAGTGGGAGCAGTGCCAATGCACATCAGATTTCCTGGAAGAAACATTTGAAACGATATTCTGGACCCTTCGCCCTCCATCTCAACGTGGAAGCCCGAATAATCTCCCTTGTGGTCAAGGAGTGACCACCCTGCAGCAGCAGGCACCATCCAGCCCTCGACGTCTACTTGGTTGCAGTTCCCGCCGGAACTCGAGCGACTGAGATCGACGAGATCAAGCCTGCCCAGCTTCTAACAGCCCGATCCACAGTCCCTGCAAAGCTGAGACCCGTGGAGGCGACCGGAAGCGTGGGGCACGCCATCTTGAAGTGACCACGAGACGCTGACCGTGCAGCCCACGAGTGACCCTCGAAGCTGTACACCGGGGTTTGAGAAGCCCCCACCCTGAGCTACTCCTGAGCCGAAGTTCAGCCCTCCACACTCGACGAGTGCTGCGTGGGGCCCTTTGGCACGATTTGGCTCAACGCGTTGGCCCGGTCACTTGCCAGCTGGCTTGTGGTCCCTGTGCCGACGAACTACAAAAGAAGACTCGTGATTCTGGTTGCTCCAGATCCACACCAGCTCCCCTGAAAGGGAGCCCCGACTCTGACCTTCCTGGTCCGAGTGAGACGCCATCTTCCAATCCCGCGTGGATTGCTCTTACCAAGGCTTGTTTGCTCCAAACCGGAAGCCGACTGCACCGACGGTGAGAGCCTGCGTGGGACAGATCGTGACCTGCTCCTGGACGTCGCAGATGCCCCAGAGCCCACGTGACAGCGAAGAGAAGCGCCTCGACGACCACCTGATTGCGCCCGACATTGCCTGGTTCCGTCCTGGTTCCACCCTGGTCACTGCTGAGTGACCCAGACTCTGTCCCCTCTGCTTTCAGGTACTCTACAACTTGAGTCCACCCTTGGACTCCACCGGACACTTCGTCTTCACCCTGCCTGCAGCCCTTTCAGCTTCAAGCACCAAGAGCCTGCGTGTCAAAACCCGACGCCACTTCGACCCTGTGCACCCACTTCCTGTGGGTGAGGTAACTTTGCTCCGCCGGTGTTCCCACACTGGTGCACACCTCTAGGGTCTGTGTGTTAAGTTTTGTTCCTCTAGGTTCAGCGGAAGTGTCCTTAAACTTTAACTATTTGACTTTTACGCACCATTGGTTAACATTGGTGCATGCGTGCGCTTTCCGCACATCTCCCGAATCCCGAGGGCCATTCCCGACTTCAGCATTGCTTGTCCTGACTGCTCCCAGCGATTCCCTAGGCCCTAGGCCTAACCACTGTTCGAGTGGCCTCTCTTATACCACTTGTTTAGTATATGGTTTGAGTGGCCCCCTGCCCTCATCCATAATTGTGCAACTTTGTATGTTTAAACAGTGCTTTTGATTTAACGCTTGTGCCCCTTTATTCATAAAGAATACTGGGGATTGTTTTTAGTAATAAACACATATATTTTTATAATATATACTTGTGTGGTGTCCTTTCATTTGGTATTACAGGATTGTATGTGGTAAAACAGCTCGCTTAACACGACCTCTTAAGTTAAGCCTTTAGGCTGCTTAGTCCATGCTACCACTAGGATAGCTTGTCTAATAAGGTTGACTTACAACCAGACACCATAAGGGGATTGTTTGGTCAGGTAGTAGGTGGTTCCAGAATTGGAAACATCCCCTACCAGGCCAACTTCTCACATTTCCCTTGAGGCTTGGCCGAATCTTTCTTCTGTCACCCCTCTGGTTCTTAGGCCTAATCCTGGTTCTGACCCATTTGTCTGCCTTCTTTCCCAATTCTTGGGGAGAGTTCAAATCAGAGTCCACCAGGTGCTGGTGTAAGAGCTGGTTCTGACAATTACTTAGGATCTGCTCCCTCATAATCAAATTATACAATCCTGTGAAGTCATGCACTTTGCTGCCATGTATCCAACCTTCCAAAGCCTTAGCAGAACAATCTACAAAGTCTACCCATCCTTGAGTCTGAGCTTTGTGGGTGTCTCTGAACTTCAACCTATACTGTTCAGTGGTTAGGCCAAACCCATCAATCAGAGCGCTCTTCAAGACCTTGTAATTGTCAGCATCCTCTTCTCTAACAGTGATGAGCTTATCTCTACCTTTGTCAGCAAAGGAGAGCCATAAGATTGCTGCCTACTGCTCTTGGGGGACTCTCTGTACCTTAGAGGCCCTCTCCAAGGCAGTGATCCACTTGTGGATGTAATCCCCACTCTGGTATGGAGTATCAATCTTACTTGGGTTTCTATGGTCATAAGACCTTTCCCTATCTCTAGGTAAGTTGCTGCCACCATGGGACTCTAGTCCCAACTCTTTCTGATTTCTATAGAGATCCAGGCCTTCCCAATCTAGGGCTAACTACTGTTTTCTGAGGTTAAGCTGTGCTTGCTCATACTTCAGCCTCCTCTCTCTTCTTTCTTGGGAGGTTTCCCTCCCCCTCATGGAGATTGAGGTCCCTGTGGATGAGGTAGACTAAACAGATCCACCTGAGTGGGATCTATTCCTTCTAGCCCTACATACAACTCTTCCTGGTGGGACAAAGAGGGGATTGTGGTCCTCCTCCTCTTCCTCATCCTCATCCAGGGGAGCTGGGTTCACCTGGTCCTGATCACTATCAGAGATGGACCCCTGGGGTGTACCACCCCTGGAACCCACTGCCACTGCTGGCCCACCCACTTTATCTAACCCCTCTGACCCCTTGGGTCCTGAGATGTCATCCTCCTTGAGGATTTCAATGAGATGAAGTATGGTGGGGCTCTGTCCTGTTCTCAGCGTTCTCTTACTGCATAAGCTTCTTAGATGTTTAAAGTTAAGGTTCTCATACTGAGTAGGGAGAAGCCCAGTGGCTTCTGGCCTGGGTCCACTAGGACCTGCCTGCTGAGACATGGCTAGTGTGGTGTGGTGTATTGCACTACCTACACTAGTTGTTTGCTTACTAACCTCTCTTGAGTTGTTGATAGGGTGTGCTAGGCCTTTAACCCACAACTCTAAGTTCAGTAGAACTTACTTTATGACTAAGCTTCGTATTATATGTACCTAGGTACCCTTAGTGTTTTTTAGTTGATCAATTCAATTGAGATTATCTGGTAAAACAATGGCAAGCTGGAATCCCACACGCTGCGCACAAATGGGAGAAGTTGGCCTGGTATATGCTGTCCACTAATTATAGTGGGCACCTTGTACCAGTCCAAACAACCATCATGGTGAATAGGTTTAAGACAACCTTTAAAGAAAGCTATCCTAGTGGTAGCTGTGGAGAGCAGCCTTCAGGCTAAGTCTTGAAGGAATGTAAAGCAGCTTGTTTTACCAGTCTATAATCTCTTGAATGACCAAATGAAATAGATCCACAGCAGGTATATATATAAAATATATGTATTTATTTCTAAACACCACCCCCCCTAGTCTCTTTATGAGGCTAGAGTTCAAAGTACATAAGTTACTTGCCGGTAATCAATAGTAATAGCACAAATACACGTCTGTGCACTAGGGGCGTACCAGACCATATAGTAAGAAAGTGGTATAAAAACCACAAAAACGATAGGGACTAGGCCTATGCCCTTTAGAAGTGCTGGGACCTAACGGAACCACCCAAGGTAGGTAAGTAAGGGACCCACGGGGGTTGCGTGCAGTGTGTGAAACACAGGTGCGAATCGCCGTTAACTTCAAAGGGGAATGTTGCAGTTAGAAAATAGCAGTTTAAGGACACTTAGAGGACGACTATCAACTAATCCTTTTAAATTTAGAGGTGTCTAAGGCGAACACCAACGGGAGTACCGGAGCACTCGTGTTACCTCACCCAGGGAAGCCGGGTGCATAGGTGTCTTTTGGTGTCGGGTTGCGGCGTCGTTTCCAATGGAGGCTGATGAAGAAATGCAGCTGCCGTGGTAGTGGAAAGTGTCCAAAGGGATCCAAGCCTGGATCAAAGATGGAAGGAACCTGAAAGCAGAGGGGACAGAGTCTGGGTCACTAGCCAGTGACCAGGGGGAGAGGAAGTCGATGCCAACAGATGTTGGGTGCTTCAGGTGAGGTGTCGGGTGTCTTGACTCTTCAGCCACGAGGTCCAGAAGGCATTGAGGAAGTCCACGAGCCGGATTCGAGCTGTCCCACTAAGTCTGTCGAGTGCTGCGGTGTCGGCGACCAGATTGGACCCAACCAGCCTTGGCAACAGCAAGTCATGAGGAAGATGAAGAAAGACAACGGTGCAGGCCAGGAAGGTCTGGGGGACTCACCCTGCGAGGGGTAAGTCCATATACTGGGGACTTATAAGTGCACTCCAGAATCCAATCAGAGATGTACCTAAGGTACATGGAAACAATTTTAAAGAGGAAGCAGATAGACTGGGGCCCTGAATAGCAGGATCCCAGTCCAACTAAGTCATAAACCAGCAAAACACCAGGAAAAAAGTGAGGGCAACCATATAGTCAGATTCCCCCTTCCTACAGTGAGCATGGGTTATCTGAAGTGTATATCCTCTTACACTGATTAGAAGCAAGGGTTGCTATTTGGACAAGGTACCTTCCTCTGCCAACTAGAGACCCCATTTCTAACAAAGGCCATTTGGAATTCCCGAGTAATAATAATAAATGTAAATTGTAGACCGCACGGCTACTTCAACAGAGGTGTCCCAGCTCAAGATTGCAGATTTGCGGTGAGGGTAACAAGTGGGTCAATCTAAGGCAGGTTAAAGAGCCAAGTTTTCAGTGCCTTCCTAAAGGCCTGTTCTGACTCCATCTTACAGAGTTGAAGGGGCATATCATTCCAGAGTTTCGCAGGTTTCACCGTGAACGCTCTGCCACCTATCCTGGCCTTAAGGAAGCGAGGAACCCTGAGCAGTTGCAGGTGATTTGGTTTTAGGGTCCGGTCTTGCTCATATATTTGCAATCTCTGCCTCAGATAACCAGGGCCCTGATATCTGGTGGCTCTGTAGGCCAAAGTGAGCGCCTTGAACGCGATCCTCCTAATAACAGGAAGACAAAGGAGGTGCCGCTAATGTGGGGAAATGTGATGGCAAAGCGCCACGTTCCTAATTTGTCTGGCCACGGCATTTTGAATTATCTGCAGCTTGAGGACCAGATAAGCTGGCAGCCTTAGATAAAGACTGTTTGAATAGTCCAGCTGGGAGGTCACCAGTGCATGGACTGTAGCCTTCGTGCAGTCCTCCGGCAGTAAGTGTAATAATTTTCTCAAAGATTTTTACTTCCAGAAGCATATAGAGGAAACACAGCGCACATGGGTCTTGAAAGAGAGGTCGTTGTCAAATTTAAACTCCAGATTTCTGGCCAAATCCACCGGGTTAGGTGGTGGGTTCAGCTCCAAGGGCCACCACAAGTTAGAAGGTGGTGGTGCCGCCTGACTGAAGAAAAAGAACTCTGTTTCCCAGCATCAAGCTTTAAGCAATTCTAAATCATCCAGGCAGAGATGTTTTTCAGGCATTGCTTAAAGTTGAGAAAGGCAGCCTCCAAGTGTTCTTTGAAAGAGAACACCAGCTGAGTGTAGGAGACTACTCTCACACCCCATGTCTCAACCAGGGTCGCTAGAGGGGCCAGGTATAGATTGAAAAGTTGTGGGTTCAGCGCTGAACACTGGGGTATCCCTCAAACAAGGGGTTTTTGGGAGGAGACATAAGGGCGTAGGAATACTTGTTGTGAAAGATTCTCCATGAACGACTGGAGCCAGGACAGAGCAGTACCTCTCACTCCCACCTGTCTCAGGTTCTCCAGTAGAATAGGCTGGGCCACAGTGTCGAAAGCTGCGGACAGGGCCAGCAACACCAGCAAAGCTGAGGTGCCCTGACCCACAGATTCCCGCACAGTTTGAGAGACTTCAAGAAGTGCGGACTCCGGTCTGTACCCCGTTCTGAAACCTGATCACAAATCATGAAAGGAAAGCAGTTGTCCAGTTCAAGGAATTCAGCTAGTTGCTTCTGGACTTCCTTCTCCAGAATTTTCTCTGGAGCTGGCAGTAAGGGGATGGGCCTAAAATTCTTGTGTTATGCTGGATCCACATCTGGTTTCTTAAGTAGACGCAACAAGAATGCTTGCTTCCAGGCAGCTGGGTAAATGCCAGTTGTCAGGGAGGAGTTCCAGATCTGGTTCCGAAGCAGATTGAGCCAAGGGGCTGACTCCTCACCCACGCACACAAGGCCCTCCATGACCTGGGCCCCAGGTTACCTCAACAACCGCCTGACCTTCTACACTCCCACTCGCCAGCTACGATCGACCAACCACGCCCTCGCCGCTGTTCCACGCATCCGAAGAGCCACCGCGGGAGGAAGATCCTTCTCCTACCTGGCAGCCAAGACTTGGAACTCCCTCCCCATCCACCTACATCTGACCCAAGACCACCTCTCCTTCAGGAAGCAGCTCAAGACCTGGCTGTTCGAGCAGTAGCGGACCCCCCCCATGCGCCTTGAGACCCTCCGGGTGAGTAGCGCGCAATACAAATACCTTGATTGATTGATTGATTGAAGGGGCCAGTAGTTTGAAGAACTGAGCCGGCAAAGGATCTCCCGGAGAGCCAGACTTACACTTGTGCAACTCCATGAGTGACACCTCAGGCGACAACAGGCGGAATTCAGACCAGGTGCTGGGAGGGTCTGGGGTTAGACTTAGCACATGGGAGGACGTTGATAGAGGAAAGGTGAAGTCGATCATTTGAATCTTTTCCTCAAAGTAGTCTGACAGGTCAGCACAGAGGGTAGAAGATGGCTTTACTGTACTGTCCAGAGCAGTGTGAGTAGTAAAGCTTTTGACAATTTTAAACGATTCTTTGACCGAGTTGTCAGATTGTTTGATTTGGTTAGAGAAATATTCTCTCATAGTACTGCGCTTAAGGCTATGGATTTTTTCAATGCCTTTTTGTAGAGGCATTTATCCACTGGATCATAGGAGTTTCTCCAGGAACTTTCGAATTTTTTGCAGAAACTTTTCTTTGTTTGTAATTCCATGGAGAACCAGGTAGCTGAGGGTTTCCTTCTTGAAGACGTCACCGACTTAAGTGAGGTGACACTGTCTAAGGCGGAGGTGACCCAGCGATTGAAGCTGGATATGTCACTGTCGGGGGTCACCTGTTAGCTGGGTGGGAGCATCTTGGAGTGCCGGTCCCATAGCTTCTGGGGTGACCCTCCTCCAGTTTCTCCTCCTGTCAGAAATCGACCAGGAGTTAGACCAATTGGATTCAAGCCAGAAACTGAATGATACCAGAAAATGGTCTGTCCTGATCAGGCGTACTGGTGCCTCCGCTTTAAGGTTAGGATTGTTGGAAAAAATAAGGTCAAGCATGTGGCCCGCCGTATGCGTAGGGGAGGTCACCCATAGCGTGAGATTTAAACCCTATAGAGTTTCTACCAGCAATGATGCCTGGGAACATTTTTCATCATCCACATGGACGTTGAAGTAGCCTAGCACAGTTAGATTGGCATACTTCAGAGAGAGTTGAGCAACAATGTCGCGGAGCTGTTACATGTGGCAGGATGAGCAGTCAGGTGGTCTATATACCAACATCCCGGCCAGCGAGGAGGAGGAGGGTGAGATTCTGACACAGGTCAGAGCCTCAATGTGCTCCATTTTCCTACTGGAGATCTCCCAAACATCCCTCAGGATAACAGCCATCCCCCCTCCTATCTTGATGCCACCACGATTGGTACAAGTAATCCGAAAGCCGCCGGGTATCGCCAGCATCAGGTCAGGGTTAGTGCCCTTCGTTAGAAACATAAGATCCAGGAGTTTGACTCCAGGGAGAGCCACATTTCCTCTTGCATGTTTGGGTAAAGATCTACAGTTGATCAAACAGGCCTTGACATTAATGCTATTGGCCAAGGGGGGCACCAGAGGGGGCTTTGTTGTGGTCATACTGCCACTCGCCCTACCTCTGCTAACCACCTGCTTAAAGAGGCATGTGCTGCAGCAATACTCAGAGGCGCCCATCCCCAGGTCTATCTTGGCCCTACCCAGACAGGCCGCATTGTCCATGCTTAGAAGCTGATCTCCATACCAGGCAATACGGGTCAAGGTCAAAAATCAGGCAGCATGGCAGGCACTGGCCACGGACGGAAGCAGACAGGCTTGCCTTTGGCCCATATGCATCGTGTCCGTGTCGCAGCTCCCATTAAATAGGGGGTTGCGTCTGGTCGGCCGGTCGACAACTAGACAGCGCTCCTCAAAATGCCGCCTAACAATGTCCCCAAAAGGACAAGGGAAATGCGGTGATGGTCCGGAGGAGTGTGGGAGGCTGTTTCAGGTCTTTACTGCAATGTGGGAGAAGGAGGGTCCTCCACTTCTGCTTGGGTAGATGTGGTGAGTATGGGTAAGTGAAAGGGAGGCAGAGCGTAGTCTTCTCGACGGAGGTTAATGTATAGGGGTCCATGGTTTTGTAGAGCCTTGTGTGCGTGAGTCAGCAGCTTGAATTGTCCTCTCTTCCGTACAGGGAACCAGTGGAGTTGCCTGAGGTGGTTTGTGAAGTGGGTTGGTCGGGAAAGGCAGAGGATGAGTCTGGCTGTGGCATTCGGTTTGGTTTGAAGTCTCTGTAGGAGGTGTGCGACAATTCCTACGTGGAGGGTGTTGCCGTAGTGCACTCGGCTGGAGATGAGGGCCTGTATCACGGTGCATCTTGGAGGGGTAACCACTTGAACATCTTGTGTATATGCATAGAGTGTGGAAGCAGGCAGAGGAGGTGGCGTTGATCTGTGATTTCATGGTGAGATTGTTGATGATGGTTTCTGGTGTGGTTGGAAGCAGTGGGTGCGGGTCTTATGTCTGATGGCCACCAGGAGTCATTTAATGTGTTGCTGCCGTTTCCAAACATCAGTACTTCCGTCTCGTCTGTGTTTAGCTGCAGGCAATTTTTCTTCATCCAGTCAGCGATGTTGGTCATACATCTGTGGAAGTTGGTTCTGGTGGTGGTAGGTACATCAGTGAGTGTAAGGATGAATTGGGTGTCGTCTGCGTAGTAAATTATGTTGCGACCATGGGAACGGACAATGTTGACCAGCAGGGTCATATATGCGTTGAAGAGCGTCTGGCTGAAGGATGAGCCCAGGGGGACACTGCAGGTGAAAGGCGGGAGGTGGGTCCTCTGGGTTCCTCCGGTGAGGAAGGAGGTGTTCCATCTGAGCGCGTCTCCTTGGGTGCCGATGTGGTGGAATCTTTCGATCAGTGTGTTGTGGGATATGGTGTCAAAGGCTTCTGAGTGGTCAAAGAGGATCCAAGCTGCTCCTTTTCTTTGGTCGAGGAGGGTTCAGCTGTTGTCAGTGGCTGCGATCAGGTCGGTTTCGTAGCTGTGATTGCTATGGAAGCCGGATTGGGAGGCGTCAAGTAGCTGGTTCTGCTCCAGGTGAGTCATGAGTTGATTGTTGATGATCTTTCCCAGTACCTTCCCTGGGAATGGGAGCAGGGAGATTGGCCAGTAATTTTTGAGTTCTCTGGGGTCAGCAGAGGGATGTTTGATGCTTGCGCTTGTGCTTTAACATTTTTTAAAGAGGGAGGCACTCAACCAGTGTGAGAGTTAGAAAAGGTCTCCCCCGCCCATAATTCACCAGCTACTAATCTTTGAATAATCACCCACAGTCAAGACAAGTTATATCTCTCTTCGATATGCAAGAAGGACAGTATTCTAACACTGCTGTTTTATCTAACACTACGGAGCATCACGAGTCTGGGCATCAATGTGATAGATGCCAGTTTAGCCACCCTGAGTCTAGACTCTAAAGCTTTGCTAAGGTTACTCATACAATGTGGGTAGGGGTTAGTTGGGAGGGCCGTGTGGGTGACTACCAGTAGAACACAGGTGGCAGATGGGTTTTGATGGTAGAAATACTTCTGATCACATAATTCAGATTTGACAGAAAAGCTTAGCAGGAAGAAGGGGGTCGAAATTGCAGACACAACACATATGACTGGGGAAAGCTCTGGATGTAAGGCTGGGCTGCTCGCCTGTAATGTGAGAGGGGTTAATGACCACCACAAGGCCCGACTGGTGACTGCATACCTCATTAGGCCTAAGGTGTGTGTTTTCCATTAGTTCCGGAGGTGCATGCTTGTTGTGTGGGGGTTAATCAATTCTCAAAAATCTTTAGCTCATACCTCCATTTATGTTCCCCAGTCAATACGGAGTTGTCTATATTGGTTAAACAAGGCTTATGGACACCTTCTGTGATGGAGAGGGCTGGTGTGTGATTGTATAGGGGTTGTTGGGTTCGGTACATTTTACATTGATCAGTACATAAGGGCCGAACTTCGAGCATCCTGCTTTGTCTTTTTTTCCCCACTAAAGTTAAAAACAGTCTTGTGGGCGCTTCCCCCTCGCTTTGTAATATGTGGAAAATACTTTAATGCTGCAAGCTCATTTGGATAGCACCGGCAGCAGGTCCAGGTGATACACCGAAGCGCAGGAAGATCTATGCCATGGGATATTAGGTGTGCAGTATAGCTCTCAACAACTTTATGCCTTGTGTTGGGAGAGGAGTGCAAGCATAGTTTAAAGGTAGATGGTAGTAGCAGGAAGTGCAATTACTGTTCATACAGTGTCAGCCCACAGTTAAAACCTAGGGAGGTTGGCCAGAGATTGAGTCTATCCCTGATTAACTGCCGATCCATGAGGAAGCACAAACTGGACATTCATGCCCTTCTATTAGAGGGTCAGATAGATGTCCTGTTCCTCACGGAAATGTGGCTTAATGCGGATGCAGCCCCAGACATTTTGGAGGCCTTTCCTAACGGTTATGGTATCATCAGGATTGACAGACCCACAGGGAGAGGGGGGGATTGCGATCATTTTTAAACATTCCATACAGTGCACCCTCGAGGCCACTAACATTGTGGGCAGTGAAGCAGGTTTTTTCTCCATAACTGTATCTAATAATTATATTATTGTATTTGTATTTTGTATTTGTATTAATTTTTGTAGCGCGCGTAATTCACCTAACGGTCTCATAGCGCGGACAGAAGACACATGGAGGCAGGCGAACATGAGGGGATCCCCTTCGTAGCCTAGAATAACCATGTCTTAAGATTTTTCCTAAATGATTTGTGATTGGTATCTGATCTTAAGGACAGCGGAAGTGAATTCCAGGTGGTTGGGCCAATTTTAGAGAAACATCTGTCTCCATTCGAACCTTTGGGACATTTAAGAGATGTTTGTCCGAAGAACGCAGGGTTCTGCCTGGGCAATAGTTTTGAAGTTTGTTTTTCAGGTAAATGGGTCCCTGATTGTTGACGGATTTGTGTACCAGGCAGCATATCTTAAATTTGACACGCTTCCTCACTGGGAGCCAGTGGAGCTTTTTTAAACACGGAGCCGAGGGCGTGCGAGGTGGTAGGTCCAGAGTTAGCCTAGCTGCTGTGTTTTGGAGCGTCTGGAGCTTAGTTAGTGCTCCTTCATTTATGCCAGCCAGCAGCGCGTTAGCATAATCCGGACGACTCGTTATGAGGCCTTGGATCAGAGGTTTGCGACAGGTGAGAGGAAGTCACTTAAATATTTTCCTTAGACTTCTCATGAGGCCTATGCTGGTGTGGACCACTTTGTTTATATGCGGGGACATGGTCAGTTTGTCGTCCAATGTGACTCCGAGGTTTCTTACTGTCCCTTTCGGCGTTGGACATGTGCCGAGAGCTTCCGGCCACCATTCCTCTGACCAGATTTTATTGGCCGAGCCGAATAGCATTATTTCAGTTTTGCCCATATTCAGCATTAAATAATTTTTGGTCATCCAATCTTCAATGGTGACCATACAATTCCAGAATCTCAGTTTGACATCCGTGATGTTTTGGCCAAGTGTTATCAGGATCTGGGTGTCGTCGGCGTAAGACACTGTATCGAAGCCATGACTCCTGATGATCTTGGCCAGTGGGGACAGGTATACATTAAATAGAGTCGGACTCAATATTGAACCCTGGGGGACTCCTTTGTTGTTTTCTACCGAATCTGACGTAAACGGACCTATTTTGACCCTTGACCATCTCTCTGTTAGGTAGCTCTGGATCCACTTCAGGGCTTGACCTCCGACAGCAACCCCCGCCAGCCGCTCTAGCAGTATACTGTGAGAGATGGTGTCGAAGGCCGCCGAGAGATCTAGTAAGATAAGAATGGCAGATTGTTTGGAATCCAGAGCCATTCGGATGTTATCAACAACTTCTAACAGGGCGGTCTCTGTGCTGTGGGAAGCTCTAAAGCCTGACTGAGAGGAGTCTAGGATCTTATTTTCCTCTAGATGTTTCACTAATTGCGCGTTAATAATGGTCTCCATTATCTTCCCAAAAAGTGGGAGTAGTGAGATGGGTCGATAGTTTAGAGTTTGATTGGGGTCGGCATTGTTTTTCTTGAGAATAGGTCTGATCATGGCTTCTTTCCAAGAGGCTGGAACGGCTGTCTGTGCTAGTGATATATTAAAGATGGTCGTTAATTCTGTTACTAACGCTGGGCCTAACTTAGCTAGTATCTGGGCTGATGCAGCGTCTCTTGGTGAGCCCGATTTAGCTTTTTTTAGTTTGTCAAAGATCTCTTCCTCTGTGATTGGATTGAATTCACATAGAAGGTTGTGAATAGGGGGTGTATTTTGAGATTGGGCGTCTCCTGGGTTATGGCGGACGGTCAGGGCGTTTTCTTTGTGAAAGGATTTATGAATTGTGTCAATTTTTTCTTTGAAATATGACGAAAGTTTATCTGCCCACTCTTGTGATTCTGGCATTGTCGGCTGGCATGAGAGAGGATTCGTGAACCCTTTTACTATGGAGTAGAGTGCTCTCTGCGAGTTCCCTGCCGCTTTTATTTTTTCGCTCAAATAGGCTTTTTTGCTATCTTATTCATGTAGCTTTTATGGGCGGTTTTATAGCTTCGTTTATCTTCATCCTTCTTGGTTTTTCGCCATTTGCGTTCCGCGGCCCTTGTAGCCTGTTTTATAGGTTTTAGGTCAGCTGTAAACCATGGGGATTTGTAGTTGGGGCATTTCGTTAGTCGTTTAGGAGCTATGATATCAAGCGCCGTTACAATGGCTGTATCAAAATCTGCAACTATTTTATCAATGTGTATCTCTGGATTAAGTTTAGGAGGCATAAAGATATCAGCGAAGGATTCAACATTTATATTTTTCCAGGGACGGCATGTTTTTTCTCCCTTGGGATGAGCCGGTTTAGAATCGAAACTCTGTAGACTGAATTAATGATCTCGTGGTCTGACCATATAACAGGGAGGAGTTCTATTTGGGTTTGTTGAGAATTGGTACATATAATATCCAGAGTGTGCCCTGCTTTATGTGTAGGGCCTGTTTCTAGGATTCTTAAATCCAGTGAGTGGATACTACTGATTAAATCCAACGAATAAGAATCCTGTTGTAGCTCTAGGTGGTGGTTAAAATCCCCTAACAGTAAGAAGTTTTTGCAGGCTAGAACGTGGGGAGCTAGGGTTTCGACTAATTGGGTGGCGAAGTTATCTTTGTTTTCAGGTGTTCTGTATACCAAGGCACCTTTCCAGGATACCTTATTATTAAGTATGAGGGAGAAGATTAGAAGCTCACCTCATGTGGCCAGGTGTGTGTCAATGGTGTTGATTTGTATACCTGTCTTGTAGATTATAGCTGTTCCCCCTCCTCGCTTGGTTACTCTGTCCAACCTAACCATTTTGTAGTCTGCGGGCAAGGCCGTGGCGATGTCAGGGTGCGATGTTTCATGTAGCCAAGATTCAGTTATAAAAAAGATGTCAGGGGCAACTTGGCCTAATAGTGCCCAGATCTCAAGTGCGTGTTTAGGTAGCGAACGCACATTTCCATAGAGGCAGGTTAGTTGTTCGGGCGAGGGAGTGGGGACTCTCTGTGGAAATGTATTTACTCCCTTCAATGGGAGAGTGTTAAGAGCAAGGAGCTCCGACTGTGTGTATCTTATCCTGTCCATGGGTGTTGGGGTCATTACCTGTCTGATGTAGTAAGCTGGGTGGCGGCTTGTGGCGCTGGTCCGGCGCGGACAGGCGTAGACAGGCATGGCTTTGACTTTGGCTCGACTTCGGCGCGCTGCCTGCGCGTCGCTGAGGGAGTCCGCTCTGCGCACTCCTGTTTATACTGGAGTGGGCAGGACCACACAACGACTGGCGCGCTAACCGGTGTGGGCTACCGGAAGTGAGTCTGTTTCTTGCGCTGGGACCCCGCCGTACTAGCGGCACAAGCCGCGACGGATTGGGTGTCCGAGGTGGTAAGTTACTTCCTTGGTCGACTTACTTAGACTCTTGGTGAATTTTGGGCATTTGCAGCGTGATTTAAAATTTCGTTTGGCAAAATACAAAGAAAAACACAATATTTTAAAAGTATGTGATGCGAGAGCTACCTCTCGTTCCGTCCGTCTCTTAGGGAAATCTGTCTATGCAAGTCCGCTCTGCGCACTCCTGTTTATACTGGAGTGGGCGGGACCGCACAACGACTGGAGCGCTAACCGGCGTGGGCTACCGGAAGTGAGTCTGTTTCTTGCGCTGGGACCCCGCCGTACTAGCGGCACAAGCCGCGACGGATCGGGTGTCCGAGGTGGCAAGTTACTTCCTTGGTCGACTTACTTAGACTCTTGGTGAATTTTAGGTAATTGCAGCGTGATTTAAAATTGGTTTGGCAAAATACAAAGAAAAACACAATATTTTAAAAGTATGTGATACGAGAGTTACCTCTCGTTCCGTCCGTCTCTTAGGGAAATCTGTCTATGCAAGTCCGCTCTGCGCACTCCTGTTTATACTGGAGTGGGCGGGACCTCACAACGACTGGAGCGCTAACTGGTGTGGGCTACCGGAAGTGAGTCTGTTTCTTGCGCTGGGACCCCGCCGTACTAGCGGCACAAGCCGCGACGGATTGGGTGTCCGAGGTGGTAAGTTACTTCCTTGGTCGACTTACTTAGACTTTTGGTGAATTTTAGGCAATTGCAGCGTGATTTAAAATTGGTTTGGCAAAATACAAAGAAAAACACAATATTTTAAAAGTATGTGATGCGAGAGCTACCTCTCGTTCCGTCCGTCTCTTAGGGAAATCTGTCTATATATTATAAAAGGGAGTTTGATCTACAGACCCCCAGGCCCCTCCATACAGTTTGCGTCTAAGCTGATTGAGTGCCTAGTCCATCCAGCACTCCGGTATGAGAAATTACCGTTATTGGGAGATCTGAACCTGCACTTTGATGATGTCTCTGATTCTGGGGCGCAGGGGATCTGCCAGGAACTGAAAGCACTACAGGTGACACTCAAGTCGGAGCACCCTACGCATACACAAGGTCATCCACTTGACCCAATTTTTGCTAATTGGGATGCTCTAGAAGTTGAGCAGCGGCTTCCAGTCCCCTGCTCGGATCATTTTGGCATCCCTTTCAAGGTGTGGATGCCGGCTCAAAAGACACACATGAAAGCTGAACTTAAGCAGAAATACAGGAGGTGGGCGACTTTCTCACAAGACAATTTTAGCAAGGCCCTTTTACAGGTGGGACCTCCAGGCGGTCAGGAGATTGACACGGCGTGCGAGGCCCTAGAGGGGCGTATTTCGGAAGCACTTGATAGCTGTGCACCCTTGGCCAGAAAGGCATCCAAAAGGCAAGCTAAATCTGCCCCCTGGTTCGGAGACGAACTGAGACCTGTAAACGTCTTGAAAGCCCAGATACTGACTGAATACAAAGTGAGTCTGAAGCTCTATCATACCCTTATCAGGAAAACGCGGGCCTCCTACTATAGGGAGGGAATTAAGGGAGCGGAAAATCAGTCAAAGAGTTGTTCACTGTCTATAAAGAGATCTCATCCTTGGACAAGATCGCAGCCCCAACTACAAGTTCAGTGGAATCCTGTAATCGGGTTGCAGAGTTTTTCGCAGAGAAAAGCTATTCCACCTTCCCGGCCTCTGCAAGGGAGGGGTGCGCTGAGGCTGCTGCCCCCACCAACATAAATATGCCGGGTCTGGTGGCTCAGTGGACTAATGCATCCACTGCAGGGGCCTGTGTTTGACCTCATGGTCACAGGTTCAAATCCCGGTGGGTCCACTCAGCCTTTCATCCATTTGAGGTCGATAAAATGAGTACCATTTAGTTGGGTAACAATATACATCTGTTATTTCAGCGCCAAGATGCCCCGTTGCTGGGGTGAACGTGCGCTTTGCAAATACACCTGTTATGTTATGTTTATGTTACAAAAGGGAGAAGAATATCTGGATATTTTTTGTATCCCTAATCATGAGATCTTAACAAGAATAGCGAGTAACATCAAGTCTGGTTCTCCCAGTGACCCTGCAAGGCCTAGGGTGCTGAGAGGGAGTATGGAATTCCTTGAACCCCGCATTAGACATCTGTTAGAGCTCTCTTTTAGCTCAGGCATTGTACCTAAAAAAAATGGAAGGAGGTTGTGGTCCTCCCATTGAGGAAGAAGTCGAATGTCAACATGGACCAGCTAGACAATTTGCTTCCAGCTCGCTACTTCCCTACTTTACGAAAATTGCAGAGAAGGTAGTGAACATCCAGCTGAAGTCACATATCAGCAAACATGATCTTATCCATCCCACACAGTCCGGTTTTCGAGCATTGTACTCGACTGAATCAGCTTTGCTCCTCTCCACTGAGACCATTCGGAAGTACGTTGATGAGGGTCAGACGGCGGCCTTAATTCTATTAGATCTGAGTACCATCTTTGACACTGTTGCTCATCATACGTTGCTCCAGTGTCTCAGGAATGGAGGGGTGGGTGGAAAGGCATTGGCATGGATGGAATCCTTTCTGCAGGACTGCAGCTTTCGGGTAGCACAGGGACTGTATCTATCTAAGAGCATCAGGCTTAATCAGGGGGCGCCACAGGGGTCCAACCTCAGCCCAACCCTGTTTAATCTTTATGTTGCCCCAGTGGCAGACATCACTGAAAAGTACGGGGTCAAAGTTGTGTCCTATGCTGATGACACGCAGCTGGTGGTGTCCTTAACACAGTCGGACAAGAAGGCAGCCATACATTTCAATTTCTGCCTGCAAGAACTAGCGGTATGGCTGGCTAACAACTGCCTCAAACTAAACGGGAGTAAGACAGAAGTGATGGTTATTGGCAAGGCACCTTCTGTGTGGACATCGGCATGGTGGCCATGGGCCCTAACCCTGTGCCTAGTGAACAGGTTAAGAACCTAGGGGTGTGGCTTGACCCCAAGCTCTCGTTTGAGCATCAGACAAGGCGAGTGGAAGGAACGTGTTTTGGAATCTTGCGTGGACTACGTAAGACTTTGGATCTCTTGCCTACCATAGCCAGGAAGACCATGGTTCAGGCCTTAGTAACTTCGAGGCTGGACTATGGAAATGTGCTCTACATAGGAGGCCAATGTCAGCAATGTACAGAGGCTTCAATGTATTCAGAACACAGCAGCCCGCCTGGTTCTGATGCTGCCCAGGAGAGCCTCTTCCAGGAAGGCTTTGGTCGCCCTTCATTGGCTCCCGATTAAGGAGCGAATCCTGTTTAAAACTCTCTGTGTGAGCCATCTGATTCTACAAAGGAAGGGGGCCGCATACCTTGTGGTAAATTGCATTTACTTATTACCTCATTTCTGAATTTCTATGCTTAATAAATCATAATTTCTTGTAAATGCAAAGCGAGGAGTCAGTGGTGCTCAAATGAAGGAGGAGGAGACCAATAACTCGAGTTAAGGGGAGCGCTTCCAGCACCAAGCGGGCACAGGAGCAGTCTCTCAAGTCCCTTTCTTGAAGTGGGGGTCCTTTATTTTCAACAGCAGAATATTTATACAGTCTTGGTCACGAGGCAAATAAGAGGAACAAACAGGTCGTGGCAGATAGAGGAACAAAGATCAGCAAGAGGAGCAGAGTGTGAAGAAATGGGGGCGTGTCTTAGGCTTCTTGAGGGGACTTGCGATGTAAGATAGTCTGACAGTTGGAAGGGGGAGGCTTCCTCATTTGGGGGTTTGTGTTCGTGCTTCATGTTAGAAACATGAACCATCTCTGCGGGGGGGGGGGGGCAGGAACTCATGTACTGGTTTCCCGGACTTGGCAGAAACCACAGAGACAGATGGTGAAAAAAAGGAGGAAGGACAGGTGCAGGGTGTCGTGCTCGTGCTCGGGGTCTTGGGACACCAAAGGGTGAATTAAAAACAAAATGGTGCCGGCTTTTAATGTGGGCAATTATTAATCACGAAAAGGGGATCGCGCAAAGGGGCATAATTAGATGGCGCAGAGGGCAGCGAAGGGGCATAATTATAGATTTTATTTCCACATTCCCTCCTTGCCCAGAGTGTACCTACATTATATCTCAATTTGCATGAGATCATTTATACATTCTTGTAACATGATTCTTTCCCTTTCTCTCTGCTGGACAAGTGGTTTAGGAATGCAGTTTGCAGCGCATAGACCGCACAGGGCAGGACCACATTGGATGCAAAGGCAGCATCCAGTTATTATCAGGAATATTATACCTGCTGCTGACAGCAGTTGCCATCCCGAGGACGATATTATCTTCCAGAACCAGTCAGACCACGTCCAAGTGCCAGGTTCTTTTTTTTAATTTTTTTTATTATATTTATTTTTTAAGTGCCAGGTTCTTGATGTAAACTTACGGCTATCTTGTGTAATTCTGTTATGGCCGTGTATACAGATGGGGAATTATCAGGAATAAATATACAGCAGCTAGAGCCTATAATTTTACAGGCTCCGCCTCTGTCAGCCAGGATGATGTCAAGGACAAGGCAATTTTGGAGAGTAACCAATCGTATGGCAGACTGCTCCTGGGTTAAGCTCCCCAGGGCAGACGCCGTCTGGTTTACAACAGCCTCTAAGGTCCTTGTCAACCTGCGTATAAGCTTGCTGTTCTGTACAGGGCCAACAAAGAAGAAGAACCCTTTGTTAAAATCTGTATACTGTTCCCATGAGGTTTCTGTTTGGTCAACCAAGGAGGTATCGATCGTTCTTTTATGTCTGACATGGGGCACTAGGAGGTCTCGGTGGTAAGTGGATGGGGCCACAAAGACAGGGGGTAACAGGAATGCTACATAGCAAGTTCCCTCCCAGTTCAAGGGCAGCTGCACGTAGGCCGTTTGGCCACAGACGAAATAAGTATGGCGAGATGCTAGAAATGAGGACTTTCCTCTGTCTTCAAAACTTATGGTGGTATGACAGTCACTGTGTCCTAATGGAACAGAGCCATTTTTCTGGATGCACAGGTGTCCTTTTACTGGTGAGACCGAGATGGAAGGGGGACCAGCATTCTTTTTAGGTTTGGTATTTAACATCTTGTAGGACATGGTCATGTTCCCTTGCTTGTATTCTTCACTTTCTAGGACTGTCCCGGTCGCCTGAGGATCTCCCTCCTTATTAGGGTAACAGGCAGTATTGAGTACCTTGTTTAAATCCCCCCAAAACCACCCATTCTTGAATGAATTATTTCCGTCAGGGCAGGAGGTGGGGGTAGTATCGTCGGCTGTTATTAGGGCGAACCAGGCTTCACAAGTTCCATTATAAGAGAATGGGAAAGGAAAAAGAGTCATCCCTCCCTTTTTCTGATGAGGTGGGATGCGGCCACATATCCAACAATTGGTGCTATTACTGGCCTGCTGAGTGTGGTGTAGCATCTGTATGAAGGTATTGTTTCACAAGGCTAGTCTATGGGCTTGTTCATGAGGGGGTAGGTCGTGTTAGGTGTGTTCCTGAGTGCTGTTGGGTGTATGACAGGTGTGTTGTGTTGGAGGAAAAACAGTGTGGAGAATCCAACCAAGACACGTCATAACTGCCATGAGGAAAAATAATACTGTCAAACATATAATAGGACCATTAAGTCCTTTTCTAGAGTTCATTTTTTCTTTCTCCCACATAGTCAAGGTGTTAAAATCCATTCCCATGCTCCAACCGATTCACCACTGGACCGACGCCCAATGGACTTAATTAGCCAGAGTCCGAATGGCAGACCTTAACTTTGATTTGTATTCCTGTTGTGGGGTTAGTTCCAAAGGCAATAAAGATTGTTCAGTCACAATGTCCGTGGGATTGGCAGGGCCATCAGCAACAGTGTCTTTTTGTCCAAAATGTTTCCGGCAGTGGCTTGCGTGGAGCCAGCCCTCGACCTTCACTGCTGTCCATGTTGTTAGTAGTACGAGTGTTAGCTTCTTCCACCTGGGCTGGAGGGGACTGGTCCGGTCGAAGTTCCTCACGAGGACCCAGTCCCCGGGTCGGATGGTGTGTTCTTCCGGGTTGGTTTTGTCAGGGAAGGTGGCAGCAACCTGAGAACGACAAGATTGAGTGCAGACATCAAGGAAGCCAGGTAATCAGTCAGCATAGTACTGTCAACATCAGTTATTCTTTTAGGCCTCTTCATATGGAGATAAGCCAGTTCTGGATTGGGCTACCATACGCATGTAGAAGAGGGCAACCGGTAAGGCTACCATCCAGTCCACGCCTTTGTCAGTGCATATCTTGGCCAATTTTGTCTTCAAAGTTTGGTTGTGCCTTTCTACTAGACCTGCTGCTTGAGGATGTCTTACACAGTGAAATTTCCAAGTGTACCCTAACAGAAGAGACACTTGCTTCATGAGTTCAGAGGAAAAAGGTTGGCCGTTATCTGAGTAGATGACACGGGGCAACCCATACCTCGGGAAAAACTCTCTAACTAATTGTTTAGCAGTTGTCGTTGCAGTGTAATCTGGGACGGGATAGGCTTCTGTCCATCTGGTCAGAGCACACACTACAACTAGCACATACTTGTGACCTCTACATCTCTCCATCTGGATATAGTCCATCTGGAGAACTTCAAATGGATGGTCAGGGGGTTGGAATCCTCCCTGTTCCACCTTTGTGCCTTTTCCTGGGTTGAACTGATTACAAATCATGCATGTTTTAACTTTTTGTTTGGCTGCAGCTCTCAAATGTTTGTTGTGCCATATATTCTGTATGCTGTCTAACATTGCTTTTTCTCCCAGATGCGCTGGTCCATGTATGGCGTTTACCATAACCTGTACCATAGCATCCGGTAGAAACCATACTGCTCTTTCAGGTGTCATCCAGCCTTGATCTGTAAGGACCCCTCCTTTTTCCTTCCATTCTAGCAGTTCCTGTGGTGTGGCGTGACTTTGGACATCCTGGTTGTCAGAAAAGGGGTCTCGTATTGTATATTGGCGGTGTGGTATACTTAATTCTGTGTTTGCTGCTAACTTGGCTGCACTGTCTGCAGAATCATTTCCTTTTGATATTTCATCTGTTCCTTTTGTGTGCGCTTTACATTTTAGCACTGCGATTTTCTCTGGTACTTGACTGGCCTCTAAGAGGGCAGTGATGAGTGTAGCATGCTGTATTCTGGACCCATGTGATGTGAGAAATCCTCTCCCTTTCCATAATTTACCGAAGTTGTGTACAACTCCAAAGGCATATTGTGAATCAGTGTAGATGTTAACTGACTTTCCTTTTGCTAAGTGACATGCTCGTGTTAGTGCTATGAGTTCTGCTGCCTGTGCCTACAGTATCTCTATCTTGTGTGCTTCTAAAGTGTCTGTACCATTTGTGACGGCATAGGCTGCTGCTAATTCTCCTGTGGGGAGTCTCATACATGAACCAGCAACAAAGAGTGTCATATCTGCCTTAGCAAGGGGAGTATCTTGTAAATCTGGTCTTGGTTTGGTCACTAAATCAATTATGTCAATACAATCATGAATTTCTTCAGTAGGAGAGATCAGTGGCAACAGTGTTGCTGGGTTTAAAATGTTGCAGCGTCTAATCTCAATGTGTGGCTGAAAAAGTGTCATCTCATATCCGGTGAGTCTGGCTATTGTCAGATGCTGTGTTTGTGTTCTGTTTAACAGAAGTTCTACAGCGTGCTGGACCTGAACTATCAGATGATGTCCCAATACAATAGAATCGCTTTGTCTAATAGCTTGTGCAGTAGCTGCTACTGATTTTAGACATGCAGGCAATGCTTGTGCTACTGGATCTAATGTGCTTGAAAAATAACCACATGGTTTATGTTTGTCTGCTTGAAGTTGGGTCAGGACTGATAGTGCTGTACCTGAGTTTTCTGTTACAAATAATGTAAAATCTTTGGTGTAATTAGGTGTTGCCAGCACTGGGGCTTGACACATAGCTTTTTTAAGAGACTGAAAGGCTTGCGTGTGTTCATCTGTCCAGGGTAATTGTGGAGTAGCGCCAGCTTCGAGTGTTGTCAGCTGCACTAACGGTTTAGAAATGAGTGCAAATTGTGGTATCCACTGTCTACAATATGAGGTGAGACCAACAAAGGCTCGAACTTGTTTCTGTGTTGTTGGTTGTGGTATTTTTTGTATGAGCTGGATGCGTTCCTGTGTAAGCTGCCTACCCTCCTTTGACAGCAAGTGCCCTAAGTATGCCACTTGCTGTAAACAAAATTGGAGCTTACCAGGGGAAACTTTATGGCCATTTGCAGCTAGGAATTCTAGTACTAGTAGTGATGCTACAGCACATGCTGCGTAAGATCTGGCCGTAATGAGGATATCATCAACATATTGTAGTATGGCTGTATCCGTGGGCATTTGAACAGTATCTAGTTGTCTTTTTAATGCTTGGCTATATACGCTTGGACTCTCTGTGAAACCTTGAGGAGCTCTTGTGAATTGGAAACTTTGTCCTTGTAAGGAAGGGTATTGACTATCTGGGTGAATAGGTATGCTAAAGAATGCGTTTTTCAAGTCAATGACTGAAAAATGCGTTGCTTCCGCATCTATGGCTGTGAGTAGGGTGGAGATGTCTGGAACCACAGGGTGTTGTGGAACGACACATTTATTGAGCTCTCTCAAATCCACCACTAGTCTGTAGACAGGTGGTGTTCCTGGTTCCACTTTTTTATGAACTGGTAAAACAGGGGAATTGCAAATGTTAGAAGTTGTTTCCTTAATCACACCTGACTGTATTAGGTCCTGAATAATTAACCTTAATGCTTGTTCAGCCTGAGGTGGAATTTTGTATTGCCTTATGCGTGGTAGTTGGGCTCCCTCTTTCAGTGTAACCTTGTGAGGTGTTATTTCCATACATCCTACTGTGGTGGAATCTGTGGCTCACAGGGTGTGTGGCAAATCTTTCAAACGCTCATCTAATTCTCTACTTGTGTAGTGGCCCTTGAAATCTCGCAGAAATAGTCTGACATCTGTAGGTGAGCAAACAATGACAGCTCCTAATTCTGTCAATGTTTTTATACCAAGCAAATTTTCTGGACATGATTTTGTCAATATAAGATCTGTAGTTGTCATGAGGGGACCAATGTGCAAGGGCAGTGGCTTTGACGTGACGTTTGTCACAGGTTATCCCGAGAAACCCAGAGAAATACTTTTTGAATCCGAGAGAGGAGCCTCTGGGACTTCTTGATGGCTTATTGTTGTTTTACTGGCCCCAGTGTCTAGGAGAAACTTCCTATCCTCCCCAAGAAGTCAGACCTCTATAAATGGACCTGTCTGATCTACTGGAATGGGGATTAGGGGCAGTTTATCATCTTCTCTCTCTGGGCAACATCATGAGAAATCTGGCTAATATTCAGTGTAGGCGCTGTCTATAATATTCATTTGGGCCATTTGTGTTGTCAGTGGAACTGAAGGTGTTGTACTGTCTAGGGAACCATTCTGTTTCGGGTGATATGGGCGTGGCTGGGTCTTACCAGTAGCCAAATTGTGCTTTAAGACAGGGCAATCTTTAACAAAGTGTCCCATCTTTTTGCAATAATTACAAGTGCTTTTTATATTTGTCTGGCTACGTGGTGTCTGTTGACGCTGGGGTGCAGTTTGGGCTACTAATGCTTTCATCTTTGTGTCTTTCATGCGTTTCTTATCATTTTCTTCTTCATCCCTAATGCGATTCTGGTGATATTGTAGCATTTGTAACACCTTTGGAGGTGTATGTGCTTGCCAGGTACTTTCTACTTTTAGTACTCTGTCCTTAATGGCTGGCAAGGCGTTGTCTACTAATTTGGAAACAAACAGATGCGGGTAAGCTTCACCTGTCGGCGTGAGGCCGCTATTTACCGCAAAACACTTTTCAAGTCTGGTGTAATATTCTCCTATGTCTTCACCATGTTTCTGTTTGCAGGAGGAAATGGCATCCCAGTCCTCCTTTTTCACTGTTAGTAACTGTGGTAGCACCTTTAAAATAGTGCCAGGAAGTGCTTTTAGTCTGTCTCCTATACCTTGACCTGCTACTCTAGTATTTTCGTCATTCTGAAGTTCAGTCCATCTAATGTGTTCACCTGCTACTTCCCAATCTTTTTCTCTTAGTTTGTCATATATACCCGATGGCAACAATAATTTCAGAATTGCTGTGATATCAGAAAGAGTATATGTTCCCATCATTAATACATCTCCTAATTCCTCAAAGAATCCAGCAGGATCCTTTGAGTGGGAGGGAACCATCTCTTTCATCCTTAGTAACTCAAGTTTTGTCAAGGGTACATAAATGAAGACGCGTTGTAGCGCTCCATTTGTGTCAGCTCTGGGGTGGACCTCTCTCATGGGGAACTGGTGTGTTTGAGGAAGTCTATTAGTTGATCCACACGTATTATGGGGAGCTCTATATCCAGTCACTTTCTGGTATTTTTGTCTGAAATCTATAAATGTGTTGAGAAAAACTGAACTATTGTGGAGGAACATGTTATCAGCGCAGTCAGACAGAAAATCTTCGAGTCTTGGATCATGTTTAAAATGAGGGTCATTGAGTGTGATGAGATGTTGTAGCATGTAGAGACTTGCTAATCTTTGATGTGAGCGTGGTAATGCTGGAAAAAGCTGGGCTAGGAGATCATTGTCATATACCTTATATTGAGAGACCCATAGGGTCGCAGTTCTGGCTATTTCCTCCTCCTCCGCTGTAAGCGGAGGTTCCTGGTCTAACCAGTAGTCTAATGCATTGGATGTATTTTCAAATAACTCATCTGGAGATGACCGTTCATAGTGACCTTGGAGGAATGTAGGCGGGGGTGTTCGTGAGTTAGGGGCGGAAGAACGAACGGATAGGATTTTTTCAGTAGGTTCAGTAATTTCCTCCTCAAGTTTCTTATTCTCTCCATTTGTTTGCAAGTTTTGCAGAATACGGGTCACATTACGGGTAAACCTGTCTAGTGCATCATTTATAAGTTCTAGACTAGTGTGGTCGGATGCGGAATCTAATAAGTCAAAAAGTGAAACTGATACATTTCTTTCCTCTGCTTGTATGTGTTTTATGAAACAGCAAAGGAGGAACCTATACATGTGCATTTTTACAGGGTGTGATCTTCTTGTAGTCATAGCGTTAATGGCTCGTGAGTTCTCTCCAGTACGAAGAAACTCAGAGGCCGCTTGAAGAAACGTGTCAATTGCTGGTAGATGTCTTATTTCTTCCCAGGAGTCATGAAGTATTTTACTTATTCGGCCCGCCTCCCCTGTGTTGCTCGAAGTCGGGTCATAGGGGCAGTCGGGAATTGTTTCACCTGGGTCTGGACCTACGGCACCCCCTTCTGGAGTGAGAGGTGGTGTGTTATGTTGTGAAAGGGGTGGCGGAGGCAGAGGGTGTTGAATGACTTTAACTTCATAGGGTGGTGGAGTATCTAAGAGAAAATTAGTAAAAGTATGCTCTGGTAGTGGGGCTGTAGGCTGTGCTGGTGCAATGTTAAGGTTTTCAGGTGCAGATGGCAATACTGGATAAAAACCAGTAGAAATGGCTGATTGTTCCCTTTTATTCCTTTCACTAACTACTTCTTTCCCTATTTCTTGTAACTGTTCTTTCTTGGCCTGCTCTAACATTCTCTTACCCTTTTCAACTTAATGCAATTCCTTCTGTTGCCTCCTATGGGCTTCTTTTCTCCATATTTCTACTGAGTCACTCTGTGACTGGCGGACTCTCTTTTTCTTCCATAACTGTTCCTCTAATTTCATAATACACTCCGTATCAAAACTACCATTTTCAGGCCATCTATATCTGAGTTCTAGGTCTTTAGTATTTTCTACCCATAGATCACAATAAATAAGTGCACCGACACCATGTTTTGCATACATGAAGTGTCCTGGAGTATCCCGAGGAGGAAGGGGAATTTCCTTCTCAAGAATACTCCTTTTGGTTGCCATCTTACGTATTTTCGAGAAAATAGGCATGATGGCAAGATTTTCAAAGATTTTAGAAGTGAGAAAAACACAAACAGAACAAATATCTTTACCGTACCCACGAAAGAGGTGAGTCCGTCTTTTATACTAGTTTAGTAGTCCTCACAAAATAAGTGAGAAACCCACAAAAAACACGTATCTTTACCGTGCCCACAAGGTAGTGAGTCCGTCTTTTATACTAGTTTTAGTAGTCCTCACCAAAGATAGGTGAGAAACCAACAAAACGCGTATCTTTACCGCCCCCACAAAAGCTGTGGGTTTGTCTTTATACTTTTTCAGCAGTACTCACCGAAAAATAACTGGAAGGCCTCTTGAAGATTTGGGGAAAACGCGGCGCGCAGTTTCAAGGTGGGATTTGTAGAACCTCGGACCCGTCTGCTTCGCAGGTTGGGCTCTGGTTCAGGACGTTCCGCTATTTCATCACCGCCTCGTGTGGATGCCGGGCCGCAGTCGGTCCCCCTCTTCGCCTCGAGGGAGTTAGCGGGAATTTGCGCGTTGTGCACTTTTGAAGTCCGTCAACGGTCAGGAGGGGACAGTACCGGGTCCAATATCGTCGGCGCTTGGGGGAAAGGGAAGGTCCCTGTGCGGGCGCGAATTAATGTGGTAAATTAAATTTACTTATTACCTCATTTCTGAATTTCTATGCTTAATAAATCATAATTTCTTGTAAATGCAAAGCGAGGTGTCCGTGGTGCTCAAATGAAGGAGGAGGAGACCAATAACTCGAGTTAAGGGGAGCGCTTCCAGCACCAAGCGGGCACAGGAGCAGTCTCTCAAGTCCCTCTCTTGAAGTGGGGGTCCTTTATTTTCAACAGCAGAATATTTATACAGTCTTGGTCACGAGGCAAATAAGAGGAACAAACAGGTCGTGGCACATAGAGGAACAAAGATTAGCAGAGTGTGAAGAAATGAGGGCGTGTCTTAGGCTTCGTGAGGGGACTTGCGATGTAAGATAGTCTGACAGGTGGAAGGGGGAGGCTTCCTCATTTGGGGGTTTGTGCTCGTGCTTCATGTTAGAAACATGAACCATCTCTGCGGGGGGGGGGCAGGAACTCATGTACTGGTTTCACGGACTTGGCAGAAACCACAGAGACAGATGGTGAAAAAGGAGTAAGGCCATGTTCAGGGTGTCGTGCTCGGGGTCTTGGGACACCAAAGGGTGAATTAAAAACAAAATGGTGCCAGCTTTTAATGTGGGCAATTATTAATCGCGCAAAGGGGATCGCGCAAAGGGGCATAATTGGATCGCGCAGAGGGCAGCGAAGGGGCATAATTATAGATTTTATTTCCACAACCTACATAACCTTCTGATTCCGTATGTCCCCTCCCGCCAATTAAGATCTAGCGGAATGGGACGGGTTACTGTTCCCAGAGTCAGGATGGTAAGGATGGGCGGGCGCTCCTTTAGTTTCATGGCAGCTCAGCAATGGAATAGACTCCTGTGGGGGCTTCGGATGGAGGAGTCGGAGTTAACCTTTCGTAAAAAGCTGAAAACTTGCCTTTTCCCCACTGAGTCGATCTCTGGTGCTGTACCCTGGTTTGGGGGGTGACCTGGTAATGATTTTTCTCGATTGTACCATAGCGCGGGGACACACTAGTGTAGTTTAACCAAGCGCTTTATAAATGTCATTATTATATTATGCACCAGTGCAAACTGCTAGACTTGTACCGTGTGCAATGCCCTAATTCCAGAGTGTAAACATTCCATAGTACATGGAATATCTTCCAGGATAGATTTCTAGTTAGGATCTAGAGATGAGATGGGCTGGGCTGGGTTGAAATGATAACACATTTACCTAGGACTCTGTCCGATCATTTTCCGGTTCTGATGGCTTTGAGCATCGCCAGCTATCTGGAGATATATAGAATGTAGCAGCTGCGACCATCTGAGCTGTCAGACCCAGTCTTGGATTAGAAAGTCGCCAAGTGATTTTAGTTTGAAATCTTTTTTTATTGAAGTATTAACAAACAAAATGCAGTGAGACATCGGCCTAAGGCATAGGTCGGCAATTGTCGTTTTGCTCCGCAGAGCATCAAAATAACATTAAATAAGAACTTCCCTGCCTCCCTCACAATCCCCCTTTCCCCCCTCCCGTCTCCTCCCCGTTCCAGATGCCCGATCAATAGGGTGAAAACAGGCCCAGCACACCATAGCACATACGAGTAGTGTTCAGTTTGCGCCTTGACTCAGTTCGGTAAGGCGGAGCAACCGTAGATATCTGGGACATGACAGCTTGAGAAATTTGATGCACAACAGGAAGACAAAGGGGCGCCACACATCAGCAAAGGAGACCCCATCCCCTTGAAGCGAAGAGGTAATGCGCTCCATGCCAAGAACATACCACAATCGGTGTAGCCATCCCTGTACATTAGGTATGTTGTCTGTGCCCCAGTGTGGTAATATATTTTGCTATGCCGCTCCTTGGGCTGTGCCCATTTGCCTACCTTTGCGAGACTTGAGGGGATAAGTAAGTCTATCAGACACCCCCAGGACCACATACTCAGGGAAGAGTAGGAGCGCGTTGTCGAATTGGCTGTCAATCTCGTCCAACATCTGTGTCCAATGAGTAGCAAGCGCAGGGCATTCCCACAGCAGGTGCAAGACAGTGCCATCAGAATCACATCCCTTTCCGGCAAGTGGGCGAGTGGTCAGGGTCACTCTTGTGAAGTCGGGAGGGCGTAAGGTACCAGCATGTCATGATCTTGGTGGCCGTTTCAATGCTATTCATGTTACGTGCTGAGTGTATGGCTCGGTAGCAAATATCTGCCCACTCTTTGGGGGTCAGGGTCTAACCTAGCTCCACCTCCCACCGTCTTTGGCCTGCAGACTTGACTGACTGTTCATGGGATGGAAGATATGATAGAGTTCTGTGATAAGTCGCTTTGTGGAGTGTTTCAGAAGCAGCCAGCTAGAGGGACCTCTCCACTCCCAGTGCAGATTTGGGGTTGCAGGACCCAGTGTCATATTTGCAAGTAATGGTAGCGCTCCGGTTCTGGCACATGGAAGTCAGACTTAAAATCCTCAAAGGAGCGAGGGCCTTTGGAATCAAGAAAATGCCTTACAGACCTGCGTCCTGCTGCATCCCAGTGGCTAAACGCATCCCAATTAAGGCCCGGAGAGAAATCCTGATTTTCCGTGATGGGGGTGAAGGGAAAGTCGTCAGACCATTGCGGGTATTTGTCACGTCCCAGGCTTTCAGTGTGGCACGGGCCACAGGGGAGCCATATAGTCCCAGGGGTCTATGGGCCTTATGAAGGAAGGGGATTTTCCAGAGAGCCTTTTCTGCGAGTGCTCGCTCGATGCAGAGCCATCTCTTCCCAGACTCAGGTTGAGCCCATTCCAAGAGAGTCGGCAGTTGCGTCGCTTTGTAATAACGGTCAAGGGAATCCCCAGCCCCCCCTCATCATGAGGTCTGTAGCTCAGATCCCTGTTCACCCACGGCCTCTTGCCTGTGAGAAGTTAGCCTGGCATATGATGTCACTAGTTCTAGTGGCACCTTGCACCAGTCTAAATCGACCCTTATTGATGGTGGTTGTAAAGTCAACCTTATAGAAAGCTATCCTAGTGGTAGCATGGACCAGCAGTCAATAGGCTAAGACTTCAGAGAGCATGTGAAGCTGTTTGTTTTACCAATTATAATCCCTTGAGTACCAAATGAAAGGACACCACACACGGTATATATCAAATATATATGTATTTATTTCTAACACAACCCCTCTGACCTCTTTATGAGGTCAGAGGTAAAAGTACATCACAAGTTACTTCATTAGCATACAATAAGTTGCACAAATACAGTTTTGCCCTAGGGGCCGCACAAACCATATACTAAAATAGTGGTACAAGAGCCACTACAGGAATAGTGAATAGGCCTAGGGAATCGCTGGGGCTACACTAAACAACCCAAGGTTAGGAAGTAGGAGGCCTACGGGAGACGCGTGCTGTGTCTAAACACAGCTGCGGGTTACCATTGACTTAGAATGGGAATCGAAGGAGTTACAAAAGTACAATTTAAGGACACTTCCGGATGGACTTGGATGGAACCCTTTTAAACTAGGACACTTCGAGAGTCAAGACCCACGGGAGCACCGGAGTACTCGAGTTACCTCACCCAGGGAAGCCAGGTGCGTAGGTGGCTTTTCGTGTCGGGTTTCGTCGTCGTTTTCTATGGAGATCTGCAAAGAAGTGCTACAGGCGACCAGAGGAGAAGTGTCCCGGTGGATCCAAGGGTGGATTGAAGATCTGAAGAAACTGAAAGCAGAGGGGACAGAGCCTGGGTCACTAGCCAGTGACCAGGAAGGAACCAGGCGATGTCGCGTCAAATCAGGTGAAGAGGACCAGGAGGCGTCAACGATGACCAGAAGCTGGATTCAAGCTGTCCCACGAAGGATCTAGTTGACTGCGGTGTCGGTATCCGGATTGGACCCAACAAGCCGTGGAAAAACGCAACCCACGCAGGAAGTGAAGACTGGCTTCAGGTCAGACCAACAAGGTCTGGGGCGCTTCACATTTGCAGGGAAGCTGGAGCAAGCCTGGAGCAACCAGGCCAGTGGTGTAAATTCAAGATGGAGTCTTCAGGGGGCTCACTAGCCAACCGACTAGGAACCGGGAAGACGTGTCAAACAGAAATGCAAAAGCAGGCCCCACGCGGCACTCGTGGAGTGTGGAGGGCTGAGCGTCGGTGCAGTTGGTGCTCGGGTCTGGGGCTTCTCGTAGTTGCTGGTGGTGCCTGTTTGCCCAGGGTGATCACTCCTTGACCACAAGGGAGATGCCTTGAGTCCTCTAGTCGATATAGAACGTCGAAGGTCAAAGAGTTCTGTGTCAAAATTTCAGTCCAGGATAATCTAAAATCCTGGGGACACAGCTCCTATACTTATACTAAGAAAGGGAGCTGGATTACCTGCTAAGTCCCTCCTATGGGTGGACCTGGGAAGGGGGTGGGTACACCCATTTCCCTTTGTCCAGTTTCATGCCAGAGCGAATCTGGAGTGCCCCAGCAACTGGTTTGAACCGGGCTATGCATGGAGCACCTTGTGTGCCCAAGGTAGTGTCTGGAAAAGCATCTTTCAATGCAGCCCTCTCTGCCCCAATACACTAAAGCCTGTCTGGGGAGATGCTGGCACCTGCCTGGACAGGAAACCTATTGTCCAGGCCTCCCCTGCTGGAGTTTCGTCCAGCAGCAGGAGGTCAGACTCGTGTCTGTGGCAGCAGCATCCATTTTGTGATTCTGAGGCTCTGTTTAACTTTAACCGGGTAAAGCAGTACTGACATGTCTTCTCCCTCTGGAAGGGTGGAATGCTACCCCCACCACCAGAACTGGGGTCTATCATAAGTACATATGAGCGCATTACAATATTTAACAAATACTTTTTTGTGTTAGGGTTGTCCTAAAAATGTGACACAACCTTGACGCAAAATCCGGGCCTCAACTTTTACATACATTTTTTAAAACTCTACCAAAAGAAAATGGCAGCAACGAGAAATGGGGCAGTAAATCTATTCTGCTTAATTGGTTGAAAAGTCTGCATTATAAAATGTCTTATAGGGTTAAGGTACCTGATGCAGAGATCTTTGTGTGCCAACTAAATCTCAGGGAATAATAATAATGTAAGATAACTCTGGAGGTTAACGTACTTGCTGGAGAGATCTGAGTTTTGTCTAGTCTCAGTTTTGAATCAAAGTAGCACAGAGGGCTAATATGTCTCCTGCAAAGCACATTATGTAAAATGCCGATAACCGATTCTTATTTTATGTAACTGGGCGAGTTACTGCTTATAACACAGAGATCTTTTTCTTAACTGCAGTTTATAAATTGTAATCCTCCTAACATTGCACAATGAGCGGTGAAAGGCGTGATTCCTACACCTTGTAATCCTCACTGTCTTATGTAAGACATACTGTACACTGATTGATACACAATTGGTTTATTGTCACTCAGTAGCAGCTGGTGGAGGGAGTGCTGCGGGGCGGGGGAGGAGCAGGGCGGGGGGTAGTAAACTACGGAATACGGACAAACGGAGGTAAGTAAATAAATAAATAAAACAAATTTCATTGCGCGCGCTGCATTGCCAAATGCGATGCAGCACTCGCAACAAAATTAGTTGAAGGTGAAAGCAACACTCAGTCCAAGTAATGGGCACTGGAATGTAGACACTAAATGTAAGTAACAGGCAGTGAATGGACGGACGAGAGAGGCGTGGGTGTGAGAAATGGGGGACACAAGAGAGGTGCAAGAGGTGGGACATGAGAGAGGCACTAGACAGAAGCCACAGGCACCTCTGAGTGCCCCTTGTCCTCACCTGTAACAGATCCGGGGTCACTCGGACCCCAAAAGCAAATAAGGCACGGTATTATACACTGCGTTTCAGAAAAAGCTTTCTGTTGTGAAGGCACGGCTAGAAAGAGTCCAGTTCCACAATGGGTGGCATCATAGCAAATTATATTACATGGTACCTTACCCCTAGTGTTTAAATAAAAGCACAACTCAGCCCCTTAATCTGATTTCATCACTGAAATGACAAAACAAGGCCTGTAATTTGCAGCTAGAGTAGGTAATTTTAGTTAGTGACTCAGAAGTTTGGAGACATCGCTCCTCAGCATAAGGACAGTCAATTTATTGATCAGGCCCACTTTACTCATCCATTACTAATAATGCTGAGCTTACTCTGCATTCTTGTTAATCAATGTCTTGAATAATCTAATTTCTGATGACATTTAGAATCACTCAGTTCATGATAACACCCAGTCGATATATTGATAGCGCCTAGACACCGCCACAGCTCTTCTTCTAACAGCCACCCTATTACAGTCATACCTCCACACAATGCTTCATTTATATCATTGGCACTCTGCCTGTTCTGTATTCTTCCCAGACTCACTCTGCTGTAGGTAGCGCCTAGCCCCACTGTGTTCTTCACAGCCCCTGCACTTGCTCTGCAATAGGTTGTGCCTAGACCCGCTGCTCTAGATGGCATCTACAACTGTTCTGTTCAGGGTCATACCTTATTGTGCCCTTAACATTCAATCAATCATAATAATCCACATTAATAATCCACATTTGTAAAGCGCACAATCACCCGTAAGGGTCTCTAGGCGCTGGGGGCCGTCGGGAAGATTAAGCGAGCTATTGCCCAGAGTCACATGGTGCTGGGCTAACCTGCCGCCGGAGCCGGGGATCGAACCCTGATCCCCAGATTCCAGCGTCAGTCGCCCTGGCCGCGGCGCCACACCTCTCCCACAATCATTTGTATAGCGCGCTACTCACCCGGAGGGGTCTCAAGGCGCTGGGGGAGGGGGGGGGGGTCTGCTACTGCTCGAAGAGCCAGGTCTTGAGTTGCTTCCTGAAGGAAAGGTGGTCCCGGGTCAGCCGGAGGTGGATAGGGAGGGAGTTCCATGTCTTGGCTGCCAGGTAGGAGAAAGATCTTCCTCCGGTGGTGGCTCTGCGGATGCGTGGAACGGCGGCGAGGGCGAGGCTGGTGGAACGTAGCTGGCGGGTGGGAGTGTAGAAGGTCAGGCGGTTGTTGAGGTACTTGGGTCCCAGGTCATGGAGGGCCTTGTGTGCGTGGGTGAGGAGTCTGAACTTGATCCTCTTGCTGACGGGGAGCCAGTGCAGGTCTCTCAGGTGTCCGGAGATGTGGCTGTGTCGGGGGATGTCCAGGATGAGTCGTGCGGAGGCATTCTGGATGCGTTGGAGTCGTTTCTGAAGTTTGGCTGTGGTTCCGGCGTAGAGGGTGTTTCCGTAGTCCAGTCGGCTGGTGACGAGTGCCTGGGTGACCGTCTTCCTGGTTTCGGTGGGGATCCACCGGAAGATCTTTCGGAGCATACGCAGGGTGTTGAAGCACGATGACGAGACGGCGTTGACTTGTCTGGTCATCGATAGGGAGGAGTCCAGGATGAAGCCCAGGTTGCGTGCGTGGTCCGTTGGCTTGGGAGCGGTGCCCAGGGCAGGGGGCCACCAGGAGTCGTCCCAGGCGGAGGGTGATGATCCCAGGATGAGGACTTCCGTCTTGTCTGAGTTCAGTTTCAGGCGGCTGTTCTTCATCCATTCGGCGACGTCTTTCATTCCTTGGTGTAGGCTGGTTCTGGTGGTGGCGGGGTCGTTTGTGAGGGAGAGGATCAGCTGGGTGTCGTCGGCGTAGGAAATGATGTTGAGGTTGTGTTGGCGTGCGATGGCTGCGAAGGGGCTCATGTAGACATTGAAGAGGGTGGGGCTGAGTGATGATCCTTGTGGTACACCGCAGATGACTTCGGAGGCCTTGGATCTGAACGGGGGAGGCGGACTCTCTGCGTTCTTCTGGAGAGGTACGAGATGATCCATTCCAGTGCCTTCTCTTGGATTCCGATGTTGCTGAGGGGCTGTACTAGGGTGCGGTGGCAGACAGTGTTGAACGCTGCGGAGAGGTCCAGGAGGATGAGGGACGCCGTTTCCCCATTGTCGAGCAGGGATCTGATGTCGTCTGTGGCTGCGATGAGGGCGGTCTCGGTGCTGTGGTTGGCTCGGAAGCTGGACTGCGAGTGGTCGAGGGATCCATTCGTCTCGAGGAAGGCGGCAAGCTGTCTGTTGACGGTCTTCTCGATGACCTTGGCAGGAAAAGGGAGGAGCGAGATGGGACGGTAGTTCTTGAGGTCGTGGGGTCCGCCGTTGGTTTCTTCAGGAGGGCTCTGAGTTCGGCGTGCTTCCAGCTCTCCGGGAAGATGGCGGTGTTGAAGGAGGTGTTGATGATGTCCCGGAGTTGGGGTGCGATGATGGAGTCGGCTTTGTTGAAGACGTGGTGGGGGCAGGGGTCGGTTGGTGATCCGGAGTGGATGGTGTTCATCACGCGGGTGGTGTCTTCGGTGCTGACCGGTGTCCAGGACTCGGAGGGTGGTGGTGGGGAGCGTTGGTTCGGCGGTTGGGTGCATGGTCTGTGCGACAAAGCTGTTGTGTATGTCGGCGATCTTGCTGTGAAAGAACGAGGCAAGTGAGTCATAGAGGTCTTGCGAGGGTGTGATGTCGTTGTTTCCGGCGCTGGGGTTGGAGAGCTCTTTGACGATGCTGGAGAGTTCCTTGCTGTTGTGGGCGTTGTTGTCTAGTTGTTCCTTGAATGCTGTCTTCTTGGTGGTGCAGATCAGCTGGTGGTGTTTGCGGGTGGCGTGCTTGAGGGCAGTCATGTTGTCTGTGGTCTGGTTGTTGCTCCAGGGGTTCTCGAGGGTACGGCAGTCCTTCTTGGAGTTCTTGAGTTCGTCGGTGAACCAGGAGGCTTTCTTGCTGCCGGGTCTGCTGGGAGGGGTCTTCAGTGGTGCGGGGTTGTCTACGCAGATGGTGATCCACTGTGTGAGGTTGCTGGCTGCTTCGTTGGGGTCCGTTGTGCTGGCTGGAGGGTTCTGGCTGAGGGAGGTGGTGAGCTGGTTGGCGGTGATCTTGCTCCAACTCCTGCGGGGCACCTGTTGCGGGTGGTGGTAGGTCGTGGTTCTTCTGAAGCTGAAGTGGACGCAGCTGTGGTCCGTCCAATGGAGTCCGGTGGAGTGGCTGAAGGAGATGTGCTTGCTGGAGGTGAAAACGAGGTCAAGCGTGTGGCCGGCGTAGTGGGTGGGGGTGTTCACCAGTTGCTTGAGTCCGAGGTTGGCAAGGTTATCCAGCAGGGTGGTGGTGTTGGTATCGTTGTTGTTCTCCAGGTGGAAGTTGAAGTCCCCTTGGAGGATGTAGTCAGCGGAGGGGAGGGCGTGCGGGCTGATGAAGTCTGTGATGTCTTCGCTGAATCGTGTGCGTGGTCCCGGGGGTCTGTAGATGAGGGTGCCTCTGAGGGTCGTCTTGTGGTCGGTGTGTATCTGGAAGTGGAGGTGTTCGGCGGCGGTGAGGGTGTCCTCGGAGTTGGTCGTGATGCGGATGGTGTTCTTGTGTATGATAGCGATGCCTCCTCCGGTCTGGTTGACGCGGTCCCTCCTGGTGATCTTGTACCCGTCCGGGATGGCGATGGCGATGTCGGGGGCCGAGGAGGCATTCATCCAAGTTTCTGTGAGGAAGGCGACGTCTGGTGACGTAGTGTCGAGGAGGTTCCAGAGTTCCACGGCGTGTCTGTGGACGGAGCGCGTGTTGAGCAGGATGCACTTGAGGTGGTTGTTGTTGATGCTCGGCTTGGCAGGCGCAGTGAAGGTTTGGAGGCAGGTGAACTTGCAGGCTTTGCAGGTGAAGGGTCCGTGGGTGCGTTTCGGGGTGGCTCGGTAGCAGGCGGGGTTCCGGCCGGCGTTGAGTGCGTGGGGGGTGGCAGCGTCGTAGGTCCGACGGGTGGTCTTGCATCAGCGGGGACCAGGGGTTCTGGTGCTGGGCGCGGTCCAGGCACGGACGGGTGCAGACCGGCTTGCCTTTGGCACGCCTTCGGCGCACAATCGGCGCGCCCGCTGTGCGTGCCCGCTGCGCGTACGCGTGGGCGTCATAAGTAAGGAGCCGGGAGGGAGGAGCAGCTGGGTGGCGGGAGCAGGGCGGCGAATGGGCTGGAGGGGGCCGGGCCGCAGGGAGGCAGCGGCGGGAAGTAGGCGGCTCAGCGGTGGCTGGGGCGTCCGGCGACTGGAGCAGCAAAGCGAGGCAGGAGCGGCAGAAATCGAGGCAGGAAGCAGTGTGTGTGGGGGCGACCTCGCCTGGTTACAGGCTCAGCGGTCGCTCCTTGCACCACTACGCGGTCCCCTTAAGTAAGGAGCCGGGAGGGAGGAGCAGCTGGGTGGCAGGAGCGGGGCGGCGAATGGGCTGGAGAGGGGCGGGCCGCAGGGAGGCAGCGGTGGGAAAGTAGGCGGCTCAGCGGTGGCTGGGGCGTCCGGCGACTGGAGCAGCAAAGTGAGGCAGGAGCGGCAGAAATCGAGGCAGGAAGCAGCGGTGTGTGGGGGCGACCTCGCCTGGTTACAGGCTCAGCGGTCGCTCTATCCGCTCTGCTATAGATAGTGCCTAGATCCACTGTGCTTTGCAAAGCACCTACCCTTTCTGTGCTATACTTTAGCGCCTATACCCGTTCCTGAATAGCATCTACACCTGCTCTGGGTCCTACCTTATTTTACCTTTAATATTCCTGTTCTCTCTCTGCTATAGCTATCGCCTAGATCCTCTTTGGCTTGCATAGGACCCTTGACCGCTCTGCATGGGGTCATAACTTGCTGTGCTCTGTCCAGGAGTATTAACATGCTGTGCTCTGGTTAGTCATGTTGTTGCTCTGGGAGAGATAGTGCCCAGACCCACGATGATTGCAATCACACCTACACCCGCCCTGCTCAGGGTATCTGTGGTGTCGTTCTGCTCTGCATAGTGCCTAGTCCCACTATGTTCTTTGTAGGCCCTGCACTGGTTCTGCAAAAGGTAGCGCATAGACCTGCTTCTCTAGAGCACATCTACATGTGTTCTGTTCAGGGTTATACCTTATTGTGCCTTTAATGTTCCGATTTCTGCACTACCATACATAGTGCTCAGACCCGCTGTGCATAACGCATACACGTGCTGTGGATTAGCACCAAGACCCACTGTGAATACAGCCCAGATTCATAAACTGTTCAAACACCGACCGCGGTCAAGGGTCAGTCGAGATGTGTGACTTCAGAAAGATTGAAAAATAACTGCCTCAGTAATAATAGGGTCTCGGTTGCTCTGCACCATGTACTCTCTAAGGTAGTAGCTCTTATTTTAAAACTATTATGACAATTTGAGGAACATTTTAGGTCATCCTGAGCACATTTCTAATAAAAATCTAAAACCAAATTTAAATAAACAAAACAAACAAATGCAATGCTTGTTCCCCTGAAGTTTGGGGTGATTCTGCTGAAACCGTACAAAGACACCAACATACGTGACTAGGACCCCTGAGCCCCACTATTGACTACAGGATAATGTTATTAGGTTCTGGGACACCCCACACTTCCCTAATGAAGATGCACTCCAGAGAGAGATTTGTGGTTTCTTGCATTGGTTTTGGGTAGACAGGTCTTTATTGCTTTTCTGAATTCTAGATCAGTATTGCCGGTCCATATTCTCTTTGGAAGTTTGCTCCACGGGTTGTATGTCTGTATGGAGAAAGACCTTCCAACAATTCAAAGTTTGTACCATGAGAGGAGCCATTCTTGAAATGAGGGTTCTCCTCTGAGTGCACAGGTTGAGTTTAGATTGTGAGAAGGTTGGTCCATTCCACAGAAGGCTCAGTTTGAAATGCTCCGAATTACATAATCTTCCTACTGGATGCCAGTGTAGAACCCCAGTTGCAGGTGAAATTCCTTCAAGGAAACTGCTCAAAACTTTCATATAAAAGTTCACCCATGTTGCGTTCTGCATTGCAGGTTTTGTGTAGGCCCTCCAACCAACCAACAAACGTGTGCTTTCCTATTTTAATTCCAACAGGAACCTTTGCTCTCAAATACAGAAACAAAACTCTGAAGGATTTAACCCAACGCGCGGCATCAATGTAGAACTTTACTCAAGGAACTGTCTTTTCTTGGATTGGTTTAAATTGATTTAGTAGCTTCCAAGAAATGAGTGCTTAAAAACATTTTTGTTGGGTTTGAAATTGTTCACACGCAATCTGCGTTAGCCAATTTTTGTGGCCCCACCATTAAGAATAACTTAATCCTAATGGTTGAGGAAGCTATTTTTGGTGTCGTCCGTATCTGGTTCCTGAAATTGTCTGTGAATCTGATTGACTGGCTGCAACATCAACCAATCAGCATTTGTAGAGCGCAGCACTGTCATCCCTAGGGGTATCAGGGCGCTGTCGGTGGGAAGTCCCCATCAAAAAGGCAGACAAATGAGCAGAAAAGGGCAAAATAGAGTGCAGAAAATGAACAGATGCAGCACAAGCAGAAGGAAGCAGAGGGCCGGGGACTGTGGGCAAGCTGGACCAGAGAATTGTTGCAGGGGGAGCTGGCACGGAGACCTGCACAATGGGGTCGCACTGCAGCCTCTATTAAGGGATTCTGTAGGGAAGGCGGGGTCCTGGATGGCAGGAGGAGGGAGGCAGATAGAGGAGGGAGATAGTGGCATAAGCAGAAAAGGCAAAATGGAGTGCTGAAAAGGAGCAGGGGACGCAGAAAAATAAGCAGAAAATACATCAATTTTTGTAGGATTCACTCGCAGCCAAAACAACACTACAGGGCAAAATGAAAAATTAATCTCAGAGATGCTCTCCCTTGGTTCTAACCTTAAAGAACCCCTAAATTGACACAACAGATTAAATAACAATTTTCATTTCATCTAAATTCTGTATAATTTATTTTAATTACATGTGTTATGTAAATGCAGCGGTTTTAATGAATCATACATAAAAAATTACCTTACCAATGGGGCCACGCTGCAGCCTCCATTTAGTAAGTTCTGGTGGGAGGAGTGAAACAGAGGGAAGAGGGAAGAAAAGAGCAGAAAAAGGCAAAATAAAGTGCAGAAAAGCAGCAGCAGAACCAGAAAAACAAGCATACTAGGTGGAAAAAGTTGGAGAAAATGAACAGAAAAAGGCAAATAGAGTGCAGAAAAACAAGCAGAGGAGGCCCAAACAGAAGGCAGCAGAGGGTAGCAGACTGTAGGCAAGCTGGACAAGAGACTATTGTAGGGGGATATAGCACAAGGACCTACTCCAATATAAGAAAAATGTTCCAACTGTCATTATAGAAATCAGCCACTCGCTCCCCACATCCTAAAAGGTAAGGCACACTAACCTCAGACGGCCATGTTGAGTGACCCGAATGGTTCCCCTTCAAAAAACGACATTTTTAAAAGGTATATTTTGTTGTGGAACACTTCAGCACGACTCCCGAGATATGCAAACGTGCAGCAAGAGATAATGGTAAATTGTGGATCTCCTGCTGTTTTGTGAACCCCATGGGAGGTTGGACAAGGGACCAAGACAATGCAAGAGTTCCCAAATGGTTGACTACAGTCCACAAACCTCAGCAACATTTTTAGAGAACTCCAGACATTCACTGAAAAAGAAAGTTTAAAGTGAAGTAATAATTTGCGTTTGTTTATAAGATCTTAATATATGTTAAAACAAATTTAGAGTTGTAAGGCTACCTTCTGCCATGGTGGTGGAGGACTTAATGCCTGAAACCCTGACAGACAGTAGTTCATACTATAAAGAGATGACAGCTGACTAGCGGGAAGCTCTTTATGTTGAAAGGAACCACATCAAAGTAGTTTCCTTCACTATGCAAAAAGTTTCATAGTTTGCTGTCGTTTTTTTTTTACGGCTATCCACCAGACATATAATAATGTTTGTTTTTCAAAAACCAACTCCAGATGTAGTTATTGACTGTCTGTCTGTCCTTTTTCATTTCCAATGTCCCTCCCAACCAGGCAAGCCTGAAGCCACGTTACATTCTCACTGTAGTGGATGGCACTATAAATGCTGCAGTCCAGGCCTGAAACGACTTTTCATTGCCACTTTAGTGGATGAGACAATAAATGCTGCAGTCCAGGCCTGAGGCCACGTTTCTTTGACACTCTAGTGGATGACATGATAAATGCTGCATTCCAGGCCTAAAGCCATGTTTCGTTGACACTCTAGTGGATGACACTATAAATGCTGCATGCCAGGCCTGAAGCGACTTTTCGTTGTCACTCTAGCAGATGACACGATAAATGCTGCAGTCCAAGGTAACAGTTTTGGCGTTGGCCTCCAGCCTTTTGACTTTGGAAATTCTTGATTTGTTCTGTCATGGTTTTTGCAAAACGTTATTGGTGAGGAAGCTGCCACCATGCCCTCATCAAACTAAAAACATTGAGTAAAAGAATAAATACTAAAAAGTGAATGACACTACAGATGCAGTCTGACTGAAAGAGACCATATGTAGCTATGTATTACACATACATTTTGTCTAAAAAAAACTAACACCTAACCTAAAAAAGCCAATTGATTTGGTGTTGGCTGCTAGCTTCTTCCTTTTCTAAGGCTTTCTATTTTTTGTAAACCTTTATTACAAATAGATATGGTTGAAAAGATAGCTAAATGGAGGCTTGCAAAATAGATAGATCGGCTCACAAGGACAGGTGGACACGGTTGGATAGATAGATTATTAGATATAACTTTGCAGATAAAGATAGATAGATACACTTCAAAAGGTAGGTACATTGATAGATTTGCAGAGATAGGAGTTGCATAGATAGAGGGATAAAAAGGTCCATAGAGGCAGAGTAAATAGGTTAATAGACAGGTAGATACATAGACGAGCAGGTAGATAGACGGGTATATTGACAAACACACAGAGCTAGATAGATAGGATTGCAAAGCTAGACTGCACAGCGAACGTTCAATTAGTAATATAATAATTGAATATATAAGCACAGCAAACAAGAGCTCAGAAAGCAAAATAGCAAGACAGACGAACAGAACGTACATACGAAGTTGGTTTAAAGAATAGATGTATTCCTCAATTAAAATACATACAGGAGTGCAAGTTATAAGTGCATTTCTTTGCATACATTCTAAAAAGTAAATTACTTTATAAACAATAGATTCTAATGGACCACTCCTGGTATACTGTTATATAACATCAACCAAATAAACAAAAGAAATTTCAACATCATTAGCATGAACTGATACGCTGGAATGTGTCCTGTGCTGTGAAGAGTTGGTAGAAAGTGTTCTGCTATAACCTGAGGCTTTAAGCGCACAGGCAACACTAACGCCATTAAGTACAAACGAAAACACTGGCACTGAAGGAAGCTACCTTCTTGTGAAATAGTAAAATGCAGCACTTAAAGTGAAGTTAGCCAGTAGCTGAAGTAAGCAGACCCTCTGCCTGATGCTGCATTCTCTAGTGGGCAGCAGTAAAATGTGAATGGCACAACAGTGGACCTATGGATACAGAGCTGAAAGCCCCTTTAAGTAAGCATGTAATGCTTGTCATTTCTGTAAAATAAATGATTTTAGTTAACAACAGACCAAAAATGGGAAATGATGCATGTGTCATTCTGTAGGTGTACAAATTTGTGGAGAAACACCTGCATGCATACAGAATGATGAAACAGTACCCACATCATTGCACCTTTTGTTTTTCTTTCTTGATGTTTTGCAGCATTGGGAAAGCCTATACATCGAAAAGGTGAGACTTATAGACTTTGCCAATGTGAGTTTAAAATGGTTGTATACCTCCTGTTTCTTGTGTAGCTCTGGTCAGAGCCTCAGATTTCTGGAGTTACACGGTGTCGGTGTAGAAGATGCTCAGATTACCTGTCCGGGTCCTATCCCAGGCTCTCTGACACTATAATGGACTTGCTTGCAGCAGTTGCTTAAGTTTCTCGCCATTATTGTAATGCTCTGTATTGCATGGTCCATTCACTGGAAAAGGCTCCATCTTGTATTATTTGTTACACTGTGTGATAATAGGAAGCATTCGCTGGATAAGAATGGAGGCATCCTGTCGCTATGGATTTAACATTGTAGTGTGTTGTGGGGAGAGGGTCTTACTCACTGAACAAGTAACCTCCTCTGGTGTCTTTGTTACCCCTTGAGTCCAAACTCTTCGATAATGGGATCACTGAAGGATTGTGTGCCCTTACTCTGCCTACTGCATCTTTACCTTGAATGTATAATCTACAATTTCTTTAGCACACTTGTCTATATGGACAATTAAATAGCTCAATGAGTTCCAATCGATGTTTGTGAGTGACTCTGCATTTCAGCCTATTCATGACATTTTTCTTAATCTAACAGGTGAAATAAATGCAGTTTTAAATGAAAAAGTTCAAGGCTTTAAACATCACTTGTGTAGGCAGCAATCTAAAAACAGTATGTCTTGAAATCTCTTCCCTTGAAGGCTTAAGCCCCACCAAAGTCTTTCTACAGCAGAAAAAACAAACTGCCCAATGAGGTATGTACTTTGCTTTTGGGTATCAGATGATATACCAAGAAGACATAACACACTGACCTACTAAAGCATGTCTGATGAGGTGCTCATGACGAAGAAGCGCTAACCTGGTATCAGAAAGAAGACACAAGTGAGAAACTGTATCAATATCTGAAATGTGACAACACATATATTAGACAGAGAAAGAGCAAGTGTGACATCAGCAGTGTCATATTGGAAAAAAGAACATATTGATGGACTGACTGTGGAAAAGTGTTCTTTGCAATGAAAGACCTAATGCAGCATCACAGTGTTCTTGTAGAGGAGAAACCATATACATGTATGGACTGTAATAAAGTGTTCAGAACAAAGGGAAACCTAAAACAGCATAAAAAAATCCACAAGGGTGAGAAACCCTATAAATGTACAGAATGTGACAAAGCATTTATTAACAATGGACACCTAACTCAGCATCTGAAAGTCCACACCGGGGAGAAACCCTATCAATGCAATAAATGTGACAAAGTATTTAAAACAAATAGACAGCTAAAACGACATCAGAAAATCCACACTGGGGAGAAACCATATCAATGTACTGTGTGTGACAAAGCATTTATAACAAATGGAGAGCTGAAGCAACATCAAAAAGTTCACACTGAGGAGAAACAATATAAATGTACTGAATGTAATAAAGTGTTCAAGTGGAAGAGTAATCTAAAGCTCCATAGGCAAACCCACACTTGGGAGAACCCAGATGAACGTACAGAATGTAATAAAGTATTACAAAGCAAAACAAACCTAAAGCAGCATCAACAAATTGACACTGGGGAGAAACAGTATAAATGCACAGAATGTGAAAAGGCATTTATGACAAATGGAGTGTTAAAGCAACATCAAAAAGTCCACACAGGGGAGAAACCATATCAATGTACTGAATGTGACAAGGCATTTATTAGAAAGTCATATCTAATGCAACATCAAAAAGTTCACACCGGGAAGAAACCCTATGAATGTACAGTATGTGACAAAGCATTTATAACAAATGGAGAGGTAAAACGACATCAGAAAATCCACACTGGAGAGAGACCATATCAATGTACAGAATGTGACAAAGCATTTATTACAAATGGAGAGCTGAAGCAACATCAGAAAATCCACACTGGGGAGAAACCATATCAATGTACAGAATGTGACAAAGCATTTATAACAAATGGAGAGCTAAAACAACATCTGAAAGTCCACACTGGAGAGAAACCATATCAATGTACAGAATGTAAGAAAGTGTTCCGAAGGAAGAAGAATCTAAAACAGCATCAAAAATTCCACACTGGTGAGAAACCCTATAAATGTACTGAATGCAACAAGGCATATATTACCAACGCACACCTAGCGCAACATCAGAAAGTCCACGCAGGAGAGAAACCATATCAATGTGCTGAATGTGACAAGGCTTTTGTTACAAATGGTGGGCTGAAACGACATGAAAAAGTCCACACTGGAGAGAGACTATTCAACTGCACTGATTGCGAGAAGGCATTTATTAGAAAGTCACATCTAGCTGAACATCAAAAAGTCCACACAGGAGAGAAACCCTATGAATGTACAGAATGTGAGAAGTCATTTACTAGAAAGTCCCATCTAATGCGACATCAGAAAGTCCACACCAGGGAGCCACCGTATGAATGTACTGAAAGTGACCAGGCACTTAATACTCATGGAAAGCTAATGCAACATCAGAAAATCCATGCTGGGGAGAAACCGTATAAATGCACTGAATGTGACAAGGGATTTATTGCAAAGCTAAGTTTAATACACCACCTGAAAATTCACACAGGAGAGAAACCATATAAGTGTACTGAATGTGACAAGGGATTTATTACAAAGCAAAGGTTACTAGTACATCAGAGAGTCCATACAAGGGAGGAACTGTATGAATGTACAGAATGCAACATGTCATTTATTACAAGGAAGAGGTTAATAATACGTCAGAAAGTTCATACCGAGGAGAAACCTTATGAATGTACAGAATGTAATAAAGTGTTCCAAAGGAAGAAGTATCTAAAACAGCATAGAAAAATCCACGCTGGTGAGAAACCGTATAAATGTACTGAATGCGACAATGCATATTTCACCAATGGACAGCTAATGCTACATCAGAAAGTCCACACAGGAGAGAAACCATATCAATGTCCTAAATGTGACCAGGCATTCATAACAAATGGAATGCTGAGGCGACATCAAAATGTCCACACTGGAGAGAGACCGTTCAACTGCACTGATTGCGAGAAGGCATTTATTATTAAGTCACAGCTAACACAACATCAGAAAATCCACACTTGAGAGAAACCCTATGAATGTACAGAATGTGAGAAGGCATTTATTAGAAGGTCACATCTAATGCAACATCAGAAAGTCCACACCGGGGAGAAGCCGTATGAATGCACTGAATGTGACAAGGCATTTATTACTCATGGAAACCTAATGCAACATCAGAAAATCCACACTGGGGAGAAACCGTATAAATGCACTGAATGTGACAAGGGATTTATGGAAAAGCAAAAATTAATACACCACCTGAAAATTCACACAGGAGAAAAACCATATGAATGTTCGGAATGTGACAAGGCATTTATTACAAAGCCAAGGTTACTAGTACATCAGAGAGTCCACACAGGGGAGAAACCGTATGAATGTAGTGAATGCAACAAGACATTCATTACAAGACAAAGGTTAATGGTACATCAGATAGTCCACACTGGGGAAAAAACATATGAATGTACAGAATGTGAAAAATCATTTATTGCAAAGCAAAATTTAACACGGCATCTGAAAGTTCACACTGGGGAGAAACATTTCAACTGCACAGAATGTGAGAAGACATTTATCAGAAAGTCACAATTAATGCAACATCAAAGTGTCCACAAAGGGACAGAAACGTTATGAATGTACAGAATGTGACAAGGGAACTATTAATAGGCGATTGTTAATACTACATCAGAAAGTCCATACTGGGGAGAAACCCTATGAACGTCCTGAATGGAACTAAGCATGTATTGTAAAGCACAGTTTAATGCAACATCATTAAGTTCATAAAGGAGAGAGACCATATTTATATCAGAATGTAATAAAGTGTTCAGAAGGAAGACTACCCTAAAGCGGCTTCAACAGATCCTCCCTGGGGAGTAGCTGAATAAAAGTACTGAATGTGACAATTCTTTTATTTGCAGGGTCCAGCTGACACAGTAACAATAAATTAACACAGAGGAGAAAGTCATGATGTTGGAGAATGCATATCACTGCACTCAATGTGGCAAGGCATCCTTTACAAAGACAAGGCTAATGCAACATCAGAAAGTCATTACTAGTTGGACACCTGTCCTCGACACAGGAGCAACACCATAGCAGGTCTCAAAATCCACTCACCCACTTCCTACTGCGAGTCATAATTGATCAGGTCAGGCTATTTTTAGGATTTAATGGTCCGTTCTGGTGAGTGAACTCAAGCTGAAAGGAACAGGTGTTCTGTTCCCTCAGAAAATGAATGAGCAATAAAGATGTCTTTAAATCTTGTTTGTATCTTGAAATATTTGCTGTCTGTTGAAGGAGAGAGGTCACATATTAGTTTATCTTTCTACTAATTGCTGCTTATCTTGGAAAATGGTGTTTACTTTTCTTTCTCTTACTACAGTTGGAGTTTTTTGTCAACGGAGCTGTTGAATAATCATTGGGCAACAAAAAGGCGTATGTCAGTTTTCTTTCTAACAAAATTTTAAAAGCTTGCAAATTTATAGTAATAAAATTCAAAAATATGTCAGGAATTATGAAAGAACGTTTTATTAACATTTAGAAGTGTGATGCAAATAAACATTTAACAGCAAAATAAATCGGAACACTTTACTTGTTGATGTGCAAGTGACAAATATTTGCAGAAACTCAATTTACAAACATTGTTTGTACACTCTATAATTGTATCATAAAACCACATATCAGTGGGAAATTTTGTGGCCATTTCAATAGAAAATCTGCTTAATGCAAATGACTGTGTGGTACCACTTCATGCTTTAGTTATGTATTTATTAAAAGTGATAGTTTTTAAATATGATTTGAGAAACATTACTGCCCATGCTATGATGACAATGCTGATAATGCTGTTAATGAACAAAGAAGCAAATTAGGGGTCATTTGTATCCTATATGTGGCTAGATTTGTATTATATATGGAGCAAAAGTTTAGTCTATTAAAACAAATAAAAGGTTTTTTTGAACAGCAGACCTGCTAAACTCATCAACAACAACAACAACAATTAGTTTATTTGTTACGGAACTCCAACAGAGGTCCACAAAAATACACCAATACAATAAAAGAAACATGCTTTATAACAAATACTGAATTCTACCTTAAGCAATCAGCATAACATTATACATACCAACTAAACTAAAAACAGAAATTCTAATAAATAGCCAGGAATGTTTTAAAAAATTGAAATATTCTAATGCAGATCATTTCATTTGGAGGGGACAACACAAAAGATTGGGCCTCCTCAGCAGAACGAATATTAAATTTGATAAAAGAGGGTCTCAAAAACATTCGCCTTGCCCTTAGAAGTTCTGGACACACAAATAGCACATGATTGAGATTCTGTATTTGGGAACAACACAGTTCACACATTCTCTCCTCTCTAGGAGTTTTTTTTCCCAAATTCCAATTACGTCTCTCAGGGGCAACAGGTTAGTTCTTAAAAGAAGTATTAGCCTTCTGATTCTATGTGGGACATTCCATGAGAGATAGGGCTGGGGTCTGCTCCCCGTCGCACTCACACAGATTACCTCGTTGCGGACTTTAAGGTGACTTAAAGCTATATCTCTTGCTGTACTAATCGTACTTACTGACTTCTTTAGAAATTACTTCAATACAGGCTTTTGCATGGGTAAATCACAATTTAAATTGAGCCCAAATAAATGGTTTGCATGGGCGAATGATCTAAAAAAAGCAGATTTTTCTTTTAATTTTACAAAAAATTGCTGAACTCATATATTTGAAGGTGCTCTCACATTTAACAATGAAGAAAATGGCAGCTCAGTGAATTAAAGTATTTTCCTCTGATCACATACTTTGAAAGCAGTTTATGGTTCAAGAGCATTACAATTAGTTCAAGTAGATTATTTACGTCAACAGACCTGCAGGTCTGGTAAAATGTTTATGATTTTTCGAATGTGACCAACCCATTATTACAAAGGTACAATTAATGCAGCATCTGAAAATTCACACTGGGAAGTAACTGAATCAATAAATGTGACCAGTTGCTGATCACATAGTCTATATATTGGGAGAAACAACTTTTTCTTGTAAAATGTTTTTCTCACAGGTTGAACCTAATGTGTCAACATGCATTCCAGGTAGAAACTGTATTTGCCTTTGGTGTGACAAGACGTTCATTACAAAGGAATAGCTAACATTTTATCAGAAATTATACACTGGGGAGAAGATATGTGCATATTATAAATGTGAAAGAACATTTCCTACCATAAGCTCTCTGACGAGGCATCAAAAAGGCCACCTGGTTTTAAAATGTACTGATTGTAAAGTCCTTCAGTGAAAACAGCCTAAGTTCCTATGTCATAAAATACACACCTGCACACAGATATAGGGGTATAAAATACCTAAACAAAATGTGGAACAAAGGAACAGAAATAGTGTAAGTGATCGCAGTTGCTGAAGGATTGGTCAAGAAAATGTCCTAGGACAACTTAGATCTTTCCCACAGAGGTGACATTATGAAAATTCCAGAGAGCATCAAACTTCAACAGAATGCAAATGTATAGAAGGCAACATCAAGATTACTTTCCCTGTTCCCAGCCTACTGTGGCATAAGGACTAGTTTGGCTACCTTGTACCTATTTTCGCAGTTTTATGAAATTGTTCTGCAAGGCCTTCTAGGGCTCAAGTCACAGTTTTGGGGACATTTGTGATAATAATAATCAGAGTTTATCTAGGATGTTATGCTCATGCTGTTTATTGTTGACATTCTGTTTCTTTCATTAATAATAATGCCCAGGAGAGGACAGGTGTAGTTTTGGGGTCGGCTGGAAGTCGGATGCCACTAGCCTTATAGGTTTACAGTGTAGTGTATTTTTAACATGCTGATCTGTAATAAATAAATATCTGCTGAAAGTGCAGACTGCAATCCTAGATGTTTGAACACAGTTAAAAGTTCTTATACTGTACATTTTATATAGGTATTTGCTTTTCTAAAGCGCTCTCATGTCCATTCAGGCTATGCCTATACAATAGAAAAAAACACATAAATAAATCTGTTTGCCTGAATAAAGAAAGACAAAGCAAAGGTTTTATCCCCCCGCGAGCCTTGTTCCAAAAGGGTAAACTCTGTGGCCACCATTGGACGAGAGGGAGGGGATGTTGATGAGGAGAATTTATTTTTAGAGACCACAGAGAGGGACTCAAAATGTCAGCAATGTTTACCCCACCCCTTAGTCTCATAAAATGTGAACACTTCATCAATTGACCCCCTTGGTTTCTTCCAGTGTGAGTAAATAGCATAGTATCCCCCTTGGTGTCTTGATATGGATAAAATTCATTCAATCTCGATCCTTTCTATAATTATATATACATTTTTATTTAGAGTGCTTAATAAAATGCGAACATGACCCATAAGAATCCAAGCAAACTACATAGGAAAAGATAGTGCTGGTTACATATATAAGCTCAGTACAACTTTTAGAACATCAAAACAACCCGAGAGAGACATTGTATAAATTTGATCAACTGTATGTCCCCATACCTAGATTGAGGTGGTCTACGATGTCACTTTTGGTGATATTGATGGGATAACACATCCAATGATGCTCTTTCCTGTTCAAGAGCCTACTATAATGTACTGTCATGACAAATGCAACAGAGCTGTAATCCACTCTTGTCTGACCTGGTCTCCAACTGGACTCCCACCTAGTAACAATGAAAAAGCCATAACATTACTGAACTGAATGGGCCCATCTTGTGACCGAAGAGCGACAGTGGAAGAAAACAAAGATGAATCCTCAGTTCATGAATGGAGAGACGGTGGCAATTGATAGGCCATTATATCACCATCCTGAAGACATTGATACTTGGATAGAGACTCTGCATGCATAGTCTTCTTTCTCCGATTGCAGCCCGGCCACCAGGAAACTCCCTTGACCAATGGTGGTGCTGCTCTCATGCAGCATTAGAGCACCGCTCTGATTGGAGGGAGCAGGCTCACTCGGTGCTTCACAGCGCCCTGGAGGCTTGCACTTGCTTTAACCCAGCTGTCTCATGACAGCTGGGTTAGAGATGTTTAAAGTGAGCATGTGTGGCTGGCCGTCGCAAGATGGCTGGCCAAAACGACATGTGCAATTTAAACAGTGCATTCACATCCCACCCTGCTTATGTCACGCAGCAGGCCCCACCCATCCTGACGTTCTGTTCAGGATGGGGGGTGAAAAATAAAATGCTAATGAAGGAGGAGGAGGAAGTACCCCTGCCCTCTTGCCTTTAAGATTGTAAAAGAGGAAGGCACTCAAACAGTTTCTGAATTACTGCCACAGCTCACCTCTCATTGTTGTAAATTGACAGCGATTAAGTTGAGCGTTAGCAAAATACATCTTAGTTCTGGCCGTGGAGAAGTGTGGCTCAATGGTTAGAGCGGCAGACCTTGATGTAGAGGTCTGGCCCGGGACCAGGGTTCAATTCCCGCCTCGGCGGCTCTTGGACTCAATTTCCCCGGACCTGATAATTCTCGCCTCGGTGCCTATTCTAATCATGGGTCCCACTCTGCAACTCTGGGCAATAGCTTGCTTAATCTCCACAGCGGCCCCAAAAGCACTGGGATGCCTGGCTGCACCTGGGGGGTGCCCAGGAGTGGACATTTCCCAGGGAAGCCAGGAAGGGTTCCTAAGCGGTATACAGACAGCGCCGGGACACCTCCGGTGGAGGTAGCTGTGCGCTTTACAAATTCCGACATTTACATTTACATATCTTGACATTTAGCGGCGTCCATTTTGGATTCACGGCAGCCATTTTGTCTGCCACACGCTGCCTCGTGTTGACCATGTGCGTTGTCCTACCTTTCTGCTCATGGCCTTTGAATCGGCCCGGCAATAGGCTAATAATAGCATCTCTGTGTTTTGCCGCTGACCGTTAGGGTCCGCATCTGTTAATGGTTAGCCTTAGATTGGAATGTGTTAGCCGACACCCCAAGATTGTTAGCACCTCCCACTGATCGATTGTGCTTCTCGATATCACCTTGTATGGACATAAAATGTGCTCTTATGCTTTGTACCGCCTTCTTTTGAGCCCCTGTGTGGGTATAAATAAACCATGTGTCCAGTAGCCTTTGTGCTACTTCTCGCAGTGCCGAAGGGTACTGTCTGAACTTTAGCACCACCTCATGAGGTGTAATAAACTCTATGTTTTACATTTCCAGTTTCCGTGCCAACTTTTTCCTTTTGGGTCTGAGGTCTTCGTGCGCAGAAGGGCAAACCCCTTGCACTAGCGGGTCTGGCTGAGGCCTGCACGACAAATTGGCGCCCAGCACGTGGGGCTCATCGACGACTCGGATGCCCAAAGGATTGGTTGTGACGAAGGTTCGGAACTTCACTGAGGACGCGATCGCTGCCAGAGATGACCCGAGTCTTGGCGCCCGAGGTGGTTCTTTCTTGCTTCCCGATCCGACCATCCAGGTGGCACCGGTCTTCGACTGAGATCTCTTCTGCTGGTCTGCCGCGCAGTGACAGTTTAGTCGAATTTAGAACTTGGCAGTTGGAATCTGGACAGCCTATGATTGGTAAGAACCATTTTGCGGTGCCTGTTGTAGGTTTTGGATGCCCTTGTATGGTAAGGTAGTCTTAGGAACACTTACCGTGGCATATTTGTATTTGGGATAGACTTGTCTACTTTGGATTTTGTTTGATATGATATGATATGATATGACATGATATGAGAATATATGCGTTGCAACCCATATAGGCAGGCCATGCGAGGATTTTTCCTCCACTTTTGATATGTATAGCGCAACGTACTAAGAAAGTACCTTAAGCGCTCTTTCCCTATGGTAGTGTATATCTTGCACTATTCTTGAGCATGCCTGTTTTTCGCGCACTTCGAAAGATGTGCTGCTTGTTTGGTGGTACCAGTTTACGACTTGAGGAATCGCAGCCGGCTCCCCCAGAGGGGACACCTAATAGAGACATGTATGTGAAGTTTGGTCTTGGCATAAATATACCAAAAAGGATCCTGAGTTACGTTGGCCACTGCATGGGTCGTTTGATGCGCAAAAGGTTGAGTATGTGGAACGATGTCTGTTTGAGTGAAAGTCTAGGCGTGATATGTTTGAGAGTTTGCGAATGTGGGAGAAAGAAGTACGACAGCAAGAGAAGCGTGAGCAAGCGTTGATTGAAAAGGAACAGCGAAAGACTGTGTATGAGAAAGCGCTGGAATTGAGAAAGAAAGAAGCGAAAGAATTACAGGAGCGAGAGGAAAAAGAACGTAGGTTACAGATATCTGGCCAATATCCTGTCCGTCAGCCTCTCTATCCTGTCCTTAATAAACCTCAAGATTATTTTTTGTTATTAGATCGACCTCCGCCTCCGTATATCGCTCTGTCCGCTCCGTCTGGGGACGACGAGGACTCTGGTTCGGAACAACAGAAAGCGCGGGACACTCGATCCATGTTGTCTGCTGAACGCGCGGCCCAAATCAGACCAGTTACTCGTAAAGCATTACGTAGCACTGATCCTGCTTCCGATCTTTTTGATATTATAAAGGATTGGTCAGAAAAGGAGCAGATATATTTCACTGCGACATTTGCTGATGAAGTTGTAGAAATGTTTCGAAAATATTCCGCAGTATTAGAAGCTGCTGATATCTCAACTGATCGTAAACAGCTACATAACGGTTCTTTTGTTTTTTCCCAGGTAGAAGACATGATTAGACGACTGGTTAAAATACGACATGAGGCGAGCTGTCTGAAGGAGCAGAAAAAGGCTGCGGATGCCGGTCCACAGTCCAATCTGCACTGAGAGGCGCAGTCTCCTATCTTCCTGACAGATAAGATGATGCCAGTTGTCATGCGACCTATGCGGGAAGCAGCGCCTTTGTATGTTCATCCTAAAGGAACTGGTGATTATGATGATAAAAATGCAGTTTTTGTATTTTTTTTTTTTTTTTTTTAGTCCTCATTTGCCATCCTTTGTTCCAAAAAGAGAAATAGAAGCACCGACCACCATATGTGTCCATTAGGTACCAGGCTGGAACCTTCTCCTTACCAAGTTTAGGACAAATATACCAGACTGGGGGAAGATGTTTACAAGGAATTTTTATTTGCCTGCTGGACCAGGTTGGTTGTCGAACTACTTGCGCCCTGCCACCACCATGTCCATGGAGTATATAGGCATAATCATAAAAATTCTGTTGATTCTAAAGGATATTTTATTTATAATTGGGTATACACTCCTTGGAATAGAGCAGATGTAATGGCACTTAAAAATGCGTTGCCTGACCCGCGTAAAAACCCAGCCGCTTTTTATGAAGAAGTCGAGGGTGCTTTAAATTCCTGTACCATGACTTTATGTGATATAGATTTGTTTTTTGGTCTAATCTTGCCCCCAGACATGTGGAGGACCGTTCGTAAAATTGATGATCGGACTATTTTTGGTGCCGAATGGAAGGATTTGGAGCGCATAGATGCAGAGAGAGAGCCCGCCCAAAAACCGCATCAGTTAATATTAAATATTCCTGCAGCCATTTTGACTAAACTTAAAATGATTATTCCCCCTAAAAAGATTGATTGGACTGTTTTAGCATTGTGGAAACAAAAGATAGATGAATCGGTTTCTGATTTCTTTACTCGTTTTGAGGAAGCTTTCCATGATTTCAGTGGCCAGTCTCTAACACATGATACCGGCAGACATTTGTTTGTCGATAAATATGTTACGAATCTGTTACCAGGGATAGCCAGCCGCCTAAAAGCTAGCGAAAGTTCTTGGACTAATTCCTCTCCGGCCTCTGTTTTGACGATGGCTCAGTATTATGAGCGCCAGGAGACGGAGGCGAAGGGGACTGAGGACAAGAAATCAAAAGAGTTAAAAATGAAAGTTATGTTGGCCCAGGTATATGGTCCGCCTTCTAGAGGTTACAATTGGGGACCTGATAGAAATTGTGACAGAGGTGGACGAGCACCTCCCAACACTCCTTATGGTCGTACGGATTTATCTTCAAATCAATGTGCATATTGTAAGCAGTTAGGCCATTGGATGCGTAATTGCCCGTTGATACGTCCTCAGCAGGATGCCAGAGGGCGGGACCAAGGGAGAACTGGTTCATGTTTCTCGGAGCCTCGAGGAAATATGAACGATCGTGCCCGATTTGACACGAATACACGCCCACAGCAGAGACAGAACACATTCGACAGGCGAAATCAATATCAAATGTCTGATTATGTCCAGCCTGATCTGTACGATTCTGCTCATGCATAGGATTGCCTAGGATGGGGTAAGGAATCAGTTGAAGTTCCAGTAGATCAGACGGGTCCCTATGTTACAGCACATGTTTTGGGCTCTACTGATCGGTTTCTGGTTGATACAGGAGCTACACGTAGCGCTTTGTCTAAACAATTGGTCCCGAGGGCTCCCCTGTCTGGCACAACTATTACTTCGATAGGTTTCGATGGAACACCTTCCCTTAGCCCATTGTCACAACCACTCTCATTCCATGTTGATAAATTCAATGCTCCGTGTCCGTTTTTGCTTTCCCCTAACACACCAGACAATATTTTGGGTCTTGACATGTTAAAGTACTTTAGAGCCACGGTACGATGTTTTCCTGAAGGGGTGTGAGTCATTTTAAACGATAACTACACTGAACTTGACAGAATTTATCTCGTTAAAGACGATATTGCATTAGCCTCATTTCCTGAATCTTTGTGGGCTACCTCAGACACTGATGTGGGTCAGATGGTTATTCCTCCGGTCCAGATTAGTGTCAAGGAGAGAGCTGTGTTACCTCGTTTGCCACAATATCGCATTTCACAGGAGGGAGAAGATGCACTCATACGAATTGTACATGATTTGATGCAAGTTGGGGTTGTTGAGGAAGTTCCATACAATGTTTGCAATAGCCCGATTCTTCCGATTCTGAAGAGAGATACTGACACACGAGTTTACAGATTCATTATTGATTTGAGGGAGGTAAATAGCATTTTAGTACCAAAGTATACCATGGTTTCTGACATCACAACACTCCTTACTTTGGTTCCTCCGACTGCCACTACATTTACTGTGATAGACTTGAAGAATGCTTTCTTTTCGATAGCCGATATTTGTTCGGTTTCACTTTGAATAATCGATCGTATCGATTTTGTAGAGTTCCTCAAGGCTATACTGAGAGTCCGAGTATTTACAGTCAAGCATTGAAAAGGGAACTTGATTCTTTTGTACTGACCGAAGGTGTGGCTCTCATACAATATGACGATGACATCTTGCTGGCAGCCGACACCCCAGGACAGTGTGAAAAATGTACTTTATCTTTGCTTTCTTTTCTTGTTTTACACCATCATAAAGTCTCTCGGAAGAAACTGCAATACTGTAGACCAAAGGTAACCTACTTAGGTCACCTTTTGTCAAAGGAGGGACATGCATTGACATCAGATCGCATACAAGCAATTTTAGACACACCAGTTCCTACCACACAGAAAGGAGTACGTGCATTTTTGGGTCACACTTCCTTTTGTAGACAGTGGATTTTGGGATTTTCACACATTGTTAAGCCCTTGTTAGCACTTTTGACGAAAGATACCCCAGTACCCCTTCCATGGACAGAAGAATGTGAAAGTGCTTTTCGACAGTTACGACAAGCCCTTTGTTCAGCACCAGTTTTAGGCACACCAGATTACACGAAGCTTTTCAAACTTTACGTGCACGAGAAAGATGGATGTGCATTGTCAGTATTGGTTCCGTTACACGGCGATAAGCAACGTCCGTGTGCATATTTCTCAGCCGTTCTTGACCCTATTGCTAGAGCATTACCTGGATGCTTTCGTTCAGTTGCAGCAACAGCGGTGTCAATTCGACAGAGAGGGAATAGTTTTGTCACACAAATTGTTAGTGCTAGTACCACATGCTGTTGACGCCCTTTTGAATCAAACAAAGACGCAGCATTTGACTAGCGCTCGTCTTACAGGATATGAACTGACATTGCTAGCCCCCCACATTACATTGAAGAGATGTGCAAATTTGAATACAGCTACTTTGTTGCCATATCCGGTGACCCAGCCTCAGTCACAAGAAATGCACGATTGTATTTTCTGACTGAAGAACAGACAAAGGGTCGCATTGATTTGCAAGATACGCCTCTTCCAGATGTAGATGGTGACTTGTGGGTTGATGGGTCTTGTTTGAAATTACCAGATGGTACGACCTCAGCCGCATATGCAATTACCACGCTTGAGACAGTAGTGGAGACAGCTCGTATACCACAGAAATCGGCTCAAGCAGCTGAATTGATAGCTTTGACACGAGCATGTGAGCTCAGTGCTGGTTTGTGTGTGAACATCTACACAGATAGCCGCTGTGCTTTTGGAGTAGCGCATGATTTTGGCCTACTCTGGAAGGAAAGAGGCTTTCTTACATCTCACGGAATACAGATAATGCACGGAGACTTAGTGCATAATCTTTTGACTGCATTGACATATCCGAAGAAAATTGCTATAGTGAAGTGCAGTGCACACAAGAAAGTAACAGATAAGATTGGACAAGGAAATGCCTTTGTAGATTGCTTAGCATGTGAAACAGCGATGCAGAGAAATACCACTTCTATGTACGTAGTGAAGTCACAAGCTGAAAGATGGCACGATGCTAGGCAGGAAGTGCGAGAGATACAGAAGACCGCTTCTGACAAAGAACGTGAATAGTGGTCAAAAGAAGGAGAGTTAGATGATGAAGGTTGTTGGAGAAACAAGCAAATGGATCGATGGAAGCTGCCTATAGCTTTCGTACAACCTATGGTTCAGATGGCACATGGGCTAGCACATGTTGGAGCTTCCGCAATAACGAAAATGCTTACGCAAGTTTGGGAGCATCCAGAGATTGCTAGTACAGCTAAGAGAGTAGTACAGTCTTGCTTGATTTGTTTGCCATACAATCCTGGAAAAGGGACACGAGTTCCATCTGGAGGTTTTGTTACACCAACTGCACCCTTTGAAGTCCTGCAAATAGACTACATCCAGCTTGAGCGGTGTAATAATTTAAAGTATGTCCTAGTGGTGGTTTGCGCCTTCAGTAAATTTATTGAGGCATACCCTACGAAAGATACTACTGCTATTACTACTGCTAAGGTGCTACTAAAGGAGTTCTTCCCGAGGTTCGGTGTTTGCAGACTTTTATGGAATGATAACGGACCTCATTTTGTCGGGGAAGTTATCAAGTATGTCCTGAAGGTAATAGGAATCATAAATCAGAAGGAGAGGCAGGGAAAGTGAGGAACACTCTCTTCGTCCCCAAATTAATCCCGAAAAACCAAAAAAAGAGAGGTTACTTATATCTTAATAGCCACAGAAAGGGAGCTATGTCAAAGAAAATCATCAACACCCGATTTGGGTGCGTAGGAAGGCCCTCACACACCGACCTAGTCAGTGTCATGCTTCATCACTGGGCCCCACCGCAGAGGCCGAGTGCCTCTGTGGTGTGCTGCAACACCAGAAGACTGCGGAGCTGGTTGTGTGAATAGGTGTGTAGTGAGGGGTATAACTAAAAAGTGTCTAAAGAGTATCTCAAAAAAACTTTTATTCGTAGATCCCTATGACACGGTTAAAAGAGTACTATGTGTCTGAATTTTACAGCCAAAGGTAATGTTTTGGGTTAATTCAGCAATAGAGTTAAGTCAGTCAACATGTTTCAGCCTTTCAATTGGTGTTAGTTTACCTAGGCATTCATCAGGACTAGTGTAACCCCGGCGGTATGGACTCTCTAATCGTCCACCCTAACCTGGGGACGTGAAAGTGAAAAAAGATTAAAAAGTGAAAAAGTGCAAAACAAAACAAAAAGGAAGAGCTGCTTGCTCATTCCACGACTCCTAGTTTAGGAGAGTTTCTGCACTTAGGTTTATGGCGCTAGCTGCACCATGGGTCTCGGGAGGGGGGTAGGAACGTAACTGGCACATCGCCCTCAACGTTCGCTGCCCCCATTAGCACCTACCTTCTCCTCATAACCGGACCCCGACGGTGCTAATGCGGGCAGCGGAGGTTGAGGGCGATGTGCCAGTTACGTTCCTACCCCCCTCCCTAGTGCCATAAACCTAAGTGCAGAAACTCTCCTAAAGCCCTGATCTGTTGACTGGGTAGGAGTGTTCTGATTAACTCAGATACTCTGTCCATCACCACCCCCTTTTTGTAATTATTTTGGCCACCATGAGTGTGGAAGGGTATGCTCAGACATGAGTCCCTTGCTCATTGCACCATCAGGATTCAAGCAAGCCGGGCCGAAGACGGCTGTAATGCCAGAAACCGGTCCCCGGAAGCTTGTTTCCTTTCCAGTGAAGAATTGGCTTGGTAGTTTGGTCTGCCCTGTTCCCATGATGCACTGGGCCAGGGACAGACTAATTTGCATATAGCCAGGTTCTGAACTGGGATGGTGCAGTGAGCTAAAAAACGGTGATGGATCAAGCCCTGATCTGTTGACTGGGTAGGAGTGTTCTGATTAACTCAGATACTCTGTCCATCACCACCCCCTTTTTGTAATTATTTTGGCCACCATGAGTGTGGAAGGGTATGCTCAGACATGAGTCCCTTGCTCATTGCACCATCAGGATTCAAGCAAGCCGGGCCGAAGACGGCTGTAATGCCAGAAACCGGTCCCCGGAAGCTTGTTTCCTTTCCAGTGAAGAATTGGCTTGGTAGTTTGGTCTGCCCTGTTCCCATGATGCACTGGGCCAGGGACAGACTAATTTGCATATAGCCAGGTTCTGAACTGGGATGGTGCAGTGAGCTAAAAATCGGTGATGGATCAAGCCCTGATCTGTTGACTGGGTAGGAGTGTTCTGATTAACTCAGATACTCTGTCCATCACCACCCCCTTTTTGTAATTATCACAATATACAGGCATGACTCATATCATTCCTTCTAACACTTATGAATGAACTGCAAAGAATGTCCTGCATTAGTCTCTGTCCTTAACATTCCCTCTCATGCACCGTTGATCTGCTCGATGATTGTGCAGAATTTATTAATCTTTGGGTTAAGCTAGATCACCGATTGGATGAGCGAAAGGGTGACTGATCTCGCAGTGACACCAGAGTAATTGTTCTGAAAACCAGGAAGGAGTAAACAGTAAGTCTCTTGATACTAAACCTATGCAGATAGGAAGTATAAGTGGTCCACTATCTAATGAGAAAAAGGAAAGTCACACAAATTAAGCCTATGTCTTTATTGTGGCAAAGATGGTCATTTCACTAGGGAATATTCTGCAAAACCAAAAAAGACTAAGGCTGCAGCTAGTGTAGCAGTCAATGAAGAACAGGGAAAACTAGGGCTCCCGACCAGACGGGAGATCTTCTTGTTGACAGAAGCCGTGCAGATCTCACAATATATGACCATTGTATGAACACAAATTCTGTGGCATCTGACTATCCGAGTCACACTAATCCTAACCCCACAGCAGGGGCACATAATATCCATGCCTATTGACTCAGGGGCCACAGGCAATTTCTTTCATCTGACCTGAGCTGTTAAGCTCAGACTCACAAATTTCCCAAAGAAAAACCTGAGCCTGTATGAGCAGTAGATGGTTCAGAGTTGTCTTCTGGACTAATTTGTTTTCAGACAAAGGTTCTAAACTTAGTGTGCAATAATGGGCATACTGAATGAATAGTCTTTGATCTAATAGACACTCCCACCTTTGGGATCATTTTGGGAGTACCTTGGCTAGAACACTATAATCCAAAAATCAATTGGGTACACCGCACTGTAACCTTGGACTCCCCATTCTGCACTACGACCTGCTACCATGAGGCTCCAGAGGTTGGAATATTGCTACTAAGTCCGTCGATTGCTACTAAGGGACCAGTTCAAGCAGATAGGGACCAGCACGCGAAGGCAGGCTGTGCTTGCATGCTTAAACCCTGCAAATACAAAACTGAACTGCAGATATGTCAAATTTCTGACCACGATAGAGCAAAGTCTGCAAAATCTACAACTGGCAGCAACTTTTGGCTCTGGGACCTAATGGACGAACTTTGGGCCACAAAAGACTAGCCTGCCCTTGCTCAGGAAAACACTGTGCGACAATCACCCTCGGTTTCTCACTGCATGCCTTTTTTACAAAGACGATTATACAGATCATATTGTCATCATATTTTAAGAAATTGTTTTAAATGTAACGAATGTACTGGTTTTAATTAACTACACATAATAAATTTACTTACTTACTTACAGAGGTTGGAATACCTTGCATTGCGTCTTTGTCCAATAAACAGAAACTTTAAACTACCCAAAGAATACCAGGACTTTCAAGATGTTTTTGACCTTGGGAAAAGCCACCCAACTGCCCCCACACAGAGCCTTTGATTGCCACATGGATCTCCTTCCAAGAGCAATGCTGCCCTGCAGTAGAGATTATACATTAACAGAACCTGAAACGTAATATCTATGCAAGTATCTGGATGAACTACTAAGATAGGTTTTATACACCTCTCCATATCACCTGTGTCTTCCCCACTCTTCTTGGTACCTAAGAAGAATGGGGAGCTGCGATTTTATGTGGATTATAGGGTGGTCAATAAGGTGACTATTAAGAACTGCTATCCTCTCCTATTAATTCCGGAACTACTTGATCAGGTCAGAAATTCCACCATGTTAATGAAACTCGATTTAAGGGGAGCTTACCACTTAATCTGTGTACTCAAAGATGATGAATGGAAAACCGCCTTCAGGACTAAGTTCGTGCTGTTTGAGTGTACTGGAATGTCCTTCGTGTCATATAATGCTCTGGCAGCATTTCACTATTTAATTAAAGAGGTTGTTATGGAGTTTTTGGATGTTTGTGCAATTGTCTACATAGACGAAATTCTGATTTATTCAGACTCAGAACAAAAACATGTACAGCATGTACGCGCCATCTTTCAGCGCCTTGGTTAAAATGTTCTCTTTGCTAAATTAAAAGAAATTTTCCTTCCATGTACAATCAGTAGAGTTTCTGGCGTATCACGTATCTCCAACAGGCATCACTATGGACCCCAGAAATGTAGAAGCCATTACCAATTGGACAACTACAACAAATGTCAAGGAAATTCAACAGATAGTTGGCTTTTCCAATTTTTATCATTGTTTCATCCCACACTTTTCAGAAATAATAGCACCCATAACACAGCTGCTAAAAAAAAGGGCAAATCATTTGTGTGGTCTTCAGAAGCCAATCAGGCTTTGCAACTGTTAAAAGCTAATTTCACCACCACACCCATTCTTCATCATCCCAATCCGGACCAACCCTATTACGTCAAAGCTGATGATTCGCAGGTAGCTGTAGGAGGAATTTTATCTTAAAAGAACCCAGGAACTAGCCACATGCATTCCATAGCTGTTTACCCCCAAAAAATTATACTTGCAGAGCAAAATTATACGGTGGCTGAAAGAGAACTTCTGGCCATCAAACTGGTGTTCACTGAACGGAATTACTGTCACAATATTCTTAGATCATAACAATTTACAATTCTTTTAACTATGTTAGGGCTCTTACCCCCTGTCAAATGAGATGGCTGCATTTCTTTAGAGGGTTTGATTTCATCATCACCTATCGCCCAGGGACCAAGCAGTTACAGTCTGATGTTCTTTCTAGACTGGGGTTTGCTCACTCTTCCCATTCCACATCAGACTCCCCTACTATCCTTCCATGAGAAAAGATAGTCGCAGCCAGAATTGGTGATACCGTTATGGCAGTCTTGCATGAAGAATATAAAAAACGAAAAGCAGAAGAAGGGATGAAATACACCTAACCATACAGTCACATACTAGCTGTTCCTTCATGCTCACAAACTACATACCTACTATAGAATTAAGACATCAGGTAAGACAATGGAATAGCAACACAGCATTAGCAGGACCACCAGGTATAATGAAAACCCTAAGGAATTGTCAAAAAACATTCTGGTGGAACAACATGCGGAAGGATACACATGAATATGTATCTGGTTGAAACAAGAACACTCAAACTACACCTGCAGACTTATTACAACCTCTGCCTATACCCCCAGTTCCTTGACACATCATTAGTCTGGACTTTATTACCAACCTTCCAGCAAGCAATACCTTCACTACTATTCTAGTAGTTGTTAACATGTTATAAAAAATGGCACATTTCATCTCCCTCAAAAAGATAACCACCGCCACAGAATTTAATCAAATATTAATTTATCTTATCGGTAGACTGCATGGTCTACCAGCTAAAATCATCTCAGATCACGGAGTTCAGTTCACATCTAAATTTTGGAGGATAAGTTAGAAAGAGAGTAGCCTTGTCATCTCCCGTCCACCCACATACTGAAGGACAAACTGATCAATTCAACCAATCCCTAGAAACTACACTAAGATGCTTACTATCCATGTACACGGGACAATGGGATCAGGCCTATCCCCTAGCTGAATTCACTTATAATAACAGCACCCACTCAGCCACAAACTACACACCCTTCTTCATGTCAGAACAACTTCCTTGGGCCCTTCCCATTGCTATATCGTGAGTTTCTACTACGCTACCTTCAGTCACAGAAAGATCAGAACAAATGCAGGTGATTAAAAAACGCACTACAACAAGTTTAGCAATCGCCAAATTGGTCATGAAGACACAAGATAACAAGCATAGAATCCCTGCACCTATATACAAGGAAGGAGATGGAGTATGTTATCAACATGACACCTACAGCAAGAATGCCAGAGGAAACTATGACCAAAGTTTATAGGTCCTAATGACATTATAATGAAAATCAATCCAGTCACCATCATGCTACGGCTTTCCCCTGAATACACTATCCACCCAGTGTTTTACATTTCACTGATCAAGCCATACCAAATCGTCACATGAAAAGATACCCCACCTCCACTGTTCTGATTAATGGCCAACAAGAGTTCACTGTATCCTGAACTCTAATTGATCTCAGGGAAAACTATATTACCTTATAAATTGGAAGTGTTATGACCCTTCAGAGTGTTCCTGGGAACCATCCTCCTTGGTTCATGCCCCCCGTCTGGTGAGATGATTTCATGTTCTCCGCCCGCCAAACTATGACTTGTAAGACTGCCTTTGGGAGGGGCGACTGTCAGGTTTCCTGCCACAGCTCACCTCTCGACTACCACAGTATAGGGCATGACTCATGTCATTGCTTCCAACACTTATGAATGAACAAACATCTTGTACCCTGACTGTTGACCATATTACATGCTGTTGGTAATAGCTAGCTGTAGCTGGTGTTCCCCGGTTTGTTTGAAAAGGCTTAATAGCTTTTACAAATATGTTACAATGCACATCCAAGGTCAGGTTTCAGGTGCCATGGAAACATCCAGAAATTCAACCAGAATAAGCATCAAGAAACCAGCATAGATGCCCTCAACATGAACCTTCCGGAAGGCAACCATCATTATATTTCCCCCTGTGCCTGTTCCTTGCTCTAAGCCAGTGTTTCCCAAACTGGGGTCCGGGGACCCCCAGGGGTCCTTGACACATTCCCAGGTGGTCCGTAGGCAGCAGTTTTAAAAGCACAGCAAATTTTCTTGTCTAATTAGCAGCTTTCGAACACCAATAAAAGTGTCAAGATAATGCCAGTGATTAATGTACCTGCTGGAGAGAGAGAGATGAGTTTTGTTCAGTGGCAGCTTTCACTTAACTAATGTAGCACAGAGGGTAATGTGCCTACCGCAAAGAATGTGTAACATGCATTTTTAAATGTATTTTATGTGCATAGGTTACTGCTTTGTCACAGAGATTATTTTGTTACTGCGCACTTCATAAGTGACAATCGTAATCTAACAGAGGGACCTATAAACTGTCATCAAAGAGCTGCTTGCAAACTGCATGGTACCAGTTAGTAACTTATGTTTTTTCCCAGTCATTCATTATCCTGATGCTGCTAAAAAGATTTATTTGGGTGGAAATACATTTTTAATGTTAAAGTCAGTGCTAGCCACTGTGTCATGTTCTGAATCCTGAGTTTGTGCTTTTCCAGACCAAGCACTCTTTAAAAATTCCTACCAGTATGAATGGCATGTGAATACTACACCTTGTAGTCCCCTTTACCTTATGTAACATTTTCTATACACTGGTTTACATGTATGATTCATTGTCTCTATATGTGTGTGATGTAAAGTGCTCTGACATCCTACAATGGTATGCGAGATGCTATAAAACAAATGAAATACATGAGACAGAGGGGCTATTCCTTCAATATAAAATACTAAGGGCCAGAAGTACGACCCGTTTTTTTATGCGCAAACGGGTTCGCGTACCCATTTGCACATGCAAAAACCTATTGGGCCATGTACATAGAATATTTCGCGAGTCACTTTTTTTTGCGACTGGCTAAATACGTTTTACAACTTGCTATTTGGAAGGGGCATTCCCTTCCAAATAGCGAGTCTCAAAACCATGTACAAATGTTTTGCGACTGTAATTGCGGTCGCAAAACACTCGCAATCACTACCTACTTCAAGTAGATGGTAATGCATTCGCAAATGGGACGGGGTCCCCAGGGGACCCCTTCCCCTTTGCAAATACATGCATATGTATTTTTTAAGGGCAGGCAGTGTTCCCAGGGACCACTGCCTGCCCTTAACAAATGAAACGAAAAAGTTTCATTTTCTTTTTTTTTTTTTAATGCATGGAAAACAGGCTGCATTTAAAACAAAATCTGCTTTATTTAAAGCAGTCCCAGACATGGTGGTCTGCTGAGCCCAGCAGGCCACCAATTCCGTGGAGGGCTGGCATTCCCAATGAGCTCACAAATTGCGAGAGGCTCATTAATATTAATGAGCCTCGCAATTTCCGACCCCATTGGGAATCCCAAACAGTGTTAAACACACAGTTGTACATTTCATTTAGTGACCCGCAATTTGCCACTCGCAATTTGTCGCCAATTGCGAGGCGCTAAATGAAATGGTGGTACATCTGGCCCCAAAATCCTTAGTACTTTGAGTATTTGTTTTGTGTGCACAAGTGTGTTTTTTCTTCTAATTACTGTTTTAATATTTGAAATTTAACTCATACAAATTGGTGGAGGTCCCTGGCTTCCAGTGGTGACTCAATGGGAGTCCTCTGGAGTCAAAAGTTTGGGAACCACTGCTCTAAGCAATTAGAATGCGACCTTTGTGAGCATTCTAAAACACCTTCTAGAAGACAGCCTCATCAAATTAATCATCTGCACCTGTTCCTTGCTATAAGCAATTAGAATGTGACCTTTATGAACATTCTAAAGCAGTCTTATTTAAAGACCGCCCACACTCCTCCCCTTCACTTAGCCTCTTCTCCTGTCACTTACATGTTTTCCGGCCCCCAGGACTCTGTCTTGCCAGCTCCCTTGATCCTCCCGATTCAACCTCACTGCGAAGACGTCCTGCATTAGTCTCACACCTGGATGGAAAAAAGAACAAGAAGAAAAGGAGAGACACATTAACAGATTTGATTTTACTATGCACTGAGCTCAGTCACATCGTGCTGCAAACAATTGTACACAATGTTTTTGTTCAACTTGTACATACTGTTGGCAGGGCTTTGACAGAGAGGAGTTGGTTAAAGCTACCCCACTCAAATGTGCGTTTGTTTCTGAAATCATACTCACTACCGTTTCCAAAAAGTTTGATTAAAGGAGCCTCTATGGACAATCTAAATCAAAACAAAACTACACTAAAACTAAAGGTTGGTTGAGATTTGAAAAGCTTTCATGAATTGATACGCTAAGCGATAGAGTTAATAATAGACTAAAGCCTTATTATTTCTTGGTTTATAGGTACCATATCTGCTGGTACTATTCTTCAGACTGGTGTGAATGCCTGCTGCAGTTTTGCTGTTGAGTAGACGAGCTACAGCATCTTTGACTCAACACGTTCTCTCCATCCCAACCCCCTTCCCCCTGGCATTTGCCATTGGAGCAGTGTCTCCTCATGTTAAACTGAGGGCAAGTCTTGGAAGGATTCGGGAACTAGAGTAGCAGCCCCATTGGAATCATCTGGAATCCAGGTAGGTGGCTTGTGACAGACAGTGTTAGAGTAAGAAAAGGTCTCCCCCGCCCATAATTCACCAGCTACTAATTCTAAAATAATCAACCACAGTCTCAAGACAAGTTACATCTCTCATTGATATGGAAGAAGGACAGGCTTTTAACACTGCAGTTATAATGAGCACTGTGTAGCATCACATGAGTCTGAGAGACAATGTGATTGATGCCGGTCTAGCCATAGAGGCGGGACAGTAATGCTCTGGCAAGGTTATTCATGACATGGGGGTAGGGGTTTGTTGGGAACGCTGTTTGGGTGACAATGTCTAGAACACAGATAGCAGAAGGGTCTGATGTCAAAAATACTTCTAATCTGACAGATAAGCTTAGAGGAAAGAGAGGTTTGAAACTACAGATACAACACATATAGTATGGTCAAGCCCTGAATTTAAGATTAAGCTGCCCACCTAGAATGTGAGAGGGGTGAATGACCACCACAAGGCTCGAATGATGATTGTGTACCTCAATACACCTAAGGTGGATGTTACAGTAATTCAGGACACATGTTCTGCTTCTGTGATTGTTAATCATTTTGCCAAATGATGGAGCTTGTACCTCTATTTCTCTCCCCAGTCCTCCTTTTCTAGGTAATGGTGATATTGGTTGAACAAGGCTTGTGATACAGTCCTGTTTATGTTTATGTTTATATGCTTATATAGCGCTCGATTGACGTGGCGTCTTGGCGGTGGGGTGGGTGGACAGGAACAGTGCACTAGGTTGACGAAAACCTATGCGGACGTGAACAGCCAGGTGTTCAGGCTCTTCCTGATGAGCTGCAGGTTTGATTGAAGCTTCATGGATAGTGGTAGTTGATTCCAAAGCTTTGCCGCACATTGTGATATCACCCTGCCCCCCCCATCTTGCCCCTCTGGTCTTTGCGACCTTAATGAGACCCAGGCTGACAGATCTAAGGGCGCATGGGGGAATGTACGGTGGGAACAGTTGTTGAATGTCCTCAGCACCACCGTCATATATTGTCTTGTGCACAAGGCTAAGAGATTTGAATTCCACGTGCTGTTCGATGGGAAGCCAATGGAGTGATTTAATTCCTGCAGGAGTAATCTCGCTGTGGCATTTTGTAAGGACTGCAATTTCCTCAGTTGGAATTTGTCAATGCCCAAAAATAGGGCATTGCAATAGTCCAGCTTGGATATGAAGAGTGCTGCCATCACCGTCTTTTGCTGCTCTTGAGAAATGTATGGAAACATTTTTCTCAAGGTTTTTAGTAAAAAAAAGCAGGATGAAGTACGGCTGTTTACCTGGGAACTAAAGTTTAGTTTGTCATCACAGATGATCCCTAGGCTCCTGACCTTATATACCGGGCGGGGACATTCTCCGGCCTCAATTGGCCACCTGGACTTGTTCCACAGGGGCTGACTGGGCTGAATTCCATCACCTCTGTCTTGTCTGTATTTATTTTCAGGAAGCTGTGCTTCATCCAGGTCATGATCTCAGTGAGACAGACATGGAAACTCGCTACTGTGGTCTCAGGCTGATTGGTAACAGAAATGACAAGTTGTGAATCATCAGCGTAAGAGACCAGGGCGAAACCATGCCTTCTGATAAGATTAGCCAGTGGGGGGGATGTAGAGATTGAACATTGTTGGATAAAGGGCAATACCTGTGGAACACCGCATTGGAGGTGGAAACTATCCGATTTCAAGCCATCCCAGACCAACCTCGGCTCTCTTGTGTCCAAGAAGGAGAACATGAGGGCCAAGGCGGTTCCCTCGACCCCATCACCCCTCAGCCGCTGCACCAGAACTGTGTGGTTCACTGTGTCAAACACGGCTGATAGATCCAGGAGTAAGAGGACTGCCCTCCCCCCCTCGTCCACCACCCTGCGGATCTCTTCGGTGGCAAGAATTAAGGCAGATTCAGTGGAATGACATGAGCTGAAGCCATGCTGGGAGGTGTCCAGTAGGTTATTAACGTCTAAGTAGTCAGTCAGCACTGTATTCAATTGTTTTTCCAGGATCTTAGCCACCATTGGTAGGCCAGCAATGGGGAGATAGTTTTTTGGTTCGTTGGGGTCCAGATTGGGTTTCTTTAAAAGAGGTGTAATCTATACTTTTTCCCAGATATCTGGATCGCAGCCTGATTCCAAGACTTGGTTTAAGAGGGGGGTGAGATTGACACAGATCTTATGAGCAGCCTGATGCATAATAGTGGGGGGACATGGGTCCGTGGGTGAGCCAGTTTTTATGGAAAGCAAGAGTTTTTGTGCTTCCTCACTAGTTACTGGCTGGAAACAGGATAGTCTGCAGTGGGTAGGTCCCATTGATACAATTTTGTCCTGAGGCCCTGGAGCAATTAAAAAATAGTTGTAAGTTCCTTGCACCTTGTCTTGAAAAAACACAGCAAGTTTGTTGCACAAGGCTTGATCGGACTTAAAGGCATTATCCTGTTACGGTTTAGCAGGCATATTGACAGATTTAAACAATTCCTTTGTGGAGTTGCCGGCCTTCTTTCTTTTGGTTGTAAAAAAAGACTTTTTGCGGCAATGATTGCCTCCTTGTATTGTAAGATAGAGGAGTTATATATTGATTTCATTTGATTATTATAGTCTTGTCTCCAGTGGCACTCGGCTCTTCTACAATTGATTTTTAAATGTTTGAGCTCTGGGGTATAACAGGGTGACGATATCTTGGCTCTGTTCACCGTCACTAGTTTTTTAGGTGCAACCTGATGGGCTGCTGACAGTAGCCAGCCATTAAACTGCAGGGCTGATTCATTGCTGTCCTTTCCTAGTGTGGCAGGAAAGTGGTCAAGGGCCGACTCAAAGTCACTGCCCTTGACTTTATTCCAGCGCCTGATTTGTACCTTAGATGGCTTGGCCTGTGTACAAAAATGTGGCTTCGTGACTTTGATGTTAAAATGAATAGCCTTGTGGTCTGTCCAGGGCAAGGCTAACAAGTTAGTCAGAGTAATGTCAGGGTTTCTTGTAAAAATCCCATCGAAGGTGTGTCCTGCCTGATGGGTAGGTTCGGTTATAAGCTGATGTAAGCTAAAAGCCTCGAGATTGTCCAATAATCTAATTGTGTCTGTGTTATTTTTGGATTCTAAATGATAGTTAAAATCCCCAAGGATTATGAGGAAGTAAGGGTCAGTATATGACTCCAAAAGCGTCAAAAGGGCATGAGCGAAAGCCACGTTGGTGCCAGGTGGACGATAGATTAGTATCCCCTGAAATGTCGAGAGGTTGTTTAGCTATATACAGAAATGCAGTGCTTCTGCAGGCAGAAGAGAGATCGCCTCCACGCGTACATTTAAAAGATCTCGATAAATAATTGCTATGCCCCCATTTACCTTTCTCGCTGTCATGTGAGAGAAAAGCATAGCCTACTGGTAAAGCAATATTCCAGTCTGGCGCTGATGTGGTGTCTGTCCAGGTTTCGGTCACAAATAACTCGATCTGGTGTGGAGATTTAAATTAGATATTCTAGCTGATATTTGTGCTTAACTACAGAGCGGGCGTTTAGCAGGAGACATTTGACGAACACCCTCGGTGTTGCCTTAGAATAATTTATGGTCCCGTCGTTACAACCACTCTCTCTATCTCTGCCGATTTCAGGCTTGTTGGCTTCCCGCCCTTTCCCTGGCTTATTTGTAGGTGTGGGGGCCAAAAAGGAATCGGCATTGATTCGAAGGGGGCAGTTAGTGCAGGGAGCCTCGGTCCCGTCCAGGTTTTGAGGGAGTATATTGTGAAGTACACATGTGTTTCTTCGCAATTCGAGCAGTTGTTTCCTGCCATAAATCTGGGCCCCCGTTTGGCCTGGGGTTCTGGCACTGGTCGTGCTCCGGGCGCCGCCGGGCGCAGATGGGCTTGCCTTTAGTGCGCCTCCGATGCGTCGGGGGCGCGCCCGCTGCGCGGTCGCTCCAGCGTGCTAAATATAGAGCAGGAGGGCGGGAAAGTCTAGAGAGTCAACCCCGGTGCAGTGCGGTCCCGTCTAACATCCAGGTACCACGGGGGGCGATTTACTGAGAAGACTTGCGTGGAAGTAAAGTTTGAAAACAGGTACAGTGCAAATGGTCAAGGTTTAAAAGTTAAACGATTATAGTACAAAAGATCGGGTCGGTGCAGCAGCGCAATGATTATGAAAGGAGCGAGCTTTTAAATGAAACACTTAAAATGCAGTCGGTCAGGTTAATGCAAACAGCGCAAATGTTTTAAAATAGCGAGATTCACAAGTGTGGCCAAACTAATGTCCTCTGGACATGTCCTGTGAAGGAGGTGGCCGGTGTGTTGTTGTGTTCAATAAGTATGGTCCCAAATTTGACAACCCCTTTTTTTTTAAACTAAAGATAGAGACAGGCTTGTAACCTCTTCCCTTCACTATGTAATATGTGGAGAATACTTTAATGCTGCAAGCTGATTGGATAGCACCGGCAGCAGGTCCAGCCGACACACCCAAGTGCAGGAAGATCTATGGGATATTATGCTCCAGTGAAAACAGCTAGACTTGTACCGTGTTGAATGCCCCAAATCCAGAGTGTAAACATTCCATTCTGTAGGACAGGGAGTATCTGCCAGGATTGTTTTCTGGTTAGGATCTAGAGATTAGATGGGCTGGGGTGAAACTATAATTTATTTAATTAGGACTTCGTCTCATCATTTTCCGATTCTGATGGCTTTGACCTTCGCCAACTATGTGGAGATACAAAGAATGTAGAGGCTGCAGCCATTGGAGCTGTCAGACCCAGTCTTTAAACAGAAACCTGCCAAGTGATTTCATTCCACTTCACAGTAATCCAGGTCTCGGTTGCCTCTCTGGCTACACTGTAGGAAACGTTAAGACCCATTATTAGGGAAGAAAGCATATCTAAAGTCACAGGATCTTATGAGCGGATTGAGATAGAATGTCACTACTATAACAAGAGATATAATCGCTAGAGTGAGAATATGTGAGTACACAGAGCTATATTAAACCTAAAAAGGCTGGGTCTCTGTGACGCAGTGGGCCGTGAAGTTAAATTCCTAGATAAGCATACTACTGCTCGGTGGTGCGGCGAGGGGTCAGGGGGACACTTGTGCGATACACTGCTCTTTCTGATTTGACCAGCATGGTTGACTTCAGACATAGTTGTGATTGAAGTCCAGGATGGAGCGTATATTGAAATTAGATTTTCATACAGAACTTTACACTGCCACAGCTAATATTCCTGCGCAAGGTATACGCACATATCTGGAAAGGACGACCCTGGTATAACTTGAATTGTCCAAAAGAAGACACTGTGCAACCCTATCACTACTCAAGAGATTAAGTATGCAATAAAATCAATGAGAAATGTTTTAGCCCCAGGTGGTGACGGGCTCCCGGTGAGTTTTATGAAGAGTATGCTACAGAATTTTCTTCATTTCTACTAGAAGGGTACAATGAGGCTTGAGACAGGTACCCTACTCCCAACCATGTGGGAAGCCATTGTGATTACATCACTAAAACCTGGCAAGCTACCGCATAGGTGTGATCATCCCACCCATTGTCACTAAAAAATATTGACAACAAAATGCTGGCTAAAATTGTTGTAAACAGGTTACTTCCCCTTTCTTTTGCCTTGACTGGTTCTACCAGAACAGTCAGGGTTCATTCTAGGGGGATCAACCGCAGATAACCTGAGTACACATTTTGCAGTTACTTGCCAAATCGACACAAATATGGAGGCAGTATCAGTGTTTTTAGACTCAGCCAAAGCTTTTGATTCTGTAGAATGGCCCTTCTTACTCACACTAATAGAAATGATGGGTGTGGGCATAGTTGTGCTCAAATGGATCACTCTACTGTACATAGAGCTAACCTTCCAAAAACTGACTAAAGCCAAACAAACTGTTAGGTTTCTAGCATGGGAGAAACAATACGTTTTCTAATATAACCCTCAACCACCAAAAGGTACATGGGAATACATGGGAGCACATTTAAGTGAAGTGACGTTATGTGTTTAGTGCAAGAGTGGAAGGGTCAGAAGTGAGTAAATTAAAAAATACCTGGCTATGTGGAAAAACTCAACGTTAATGCTCCCTCTAGCTGGTATTAATAACAGTGAGGAGTAAGGAGGAAAAGTGCTTTAATGAGCAGTTCCCTCGCTGGTCGATATGTTTCGAAGCCTACCCCTAAGCTTCTCTTTAGGACCTATTATGTTGATCCCTATTACCACTCTGACTGTAGCCTAGTGCCCTTCAGCCGATTGGATGTTCTAATTTAGTATGTAACCACTGTGTAATACATTCATTCTTTACCTACTTGGTAATTTTTCATAACAGAATGAATTTGAGTTTCATAATTAACAATCTGGAAGGATAGAAAAAAGAAATTAATGGTTATGATGTGCCTCAATATTCATATAACACTCCTTCAACGAAGTTGTGTGAGGAAAAAAATTAGTGATATATTTTTGGGTGACATATTTTCTACTAATATATTTCTCACTTCATGCACAATATCGTATTTTTTCATATAACAATAAAAAATACAAAAATACGTCAAGGATAGATTTTTTTGGGTGGACTGAACAGTGAAAGACTCTATTTTGGAGGTTGAACATATTGGGGTTTACCTATCAGATCATTCAGCTATCCTTCTTCGGATGAGGATAGGGGAGGGGATTACCAGTTCAATATGGAGGCTGGATCGCATGATCCTGTCTGAAGATGAGACGATGGAAATTTTGAAAGAGGAAACCTAGGAATTTTTTTAAAGGAACCAAGGCTCAGCTAAGATTGGGATAGTATGGGATACCTATAAGGCCTACTTAAGGGGCAGACTAGGTGCTTTGGCAGCAGTGAAAAGGCAAGTCTATCACGGAAAGGTGTTGGAGTTAGAAGAACAGATTCGGAGGCTGGAAGCGGTTTTGCTTACTATAGGAAGCCATGAAAAAGAGATGGATGAGATATCAATCAATCAATCAATCAATCAATCAAGCCATTTGTATAGCGCACTACTCACCCGGGAGGGTCTCAAGGCGCTTGGGGGGTGGGGTATGCTACTGCTCGAACAGCCAGGTCTTGAGTTGTTTCCTGAAGGCGAGATGGTCCTGGGTCAGCCGAAGGTGGATGGGGAGGGAGTTCCAAGTCTTAAGAGAAGGATCTTCCTCCGGCGGTGGCTCTTCGGATGCGTGGTACGGCTGCGAGGGCGAGGTTGGTGGACCGTAGCTGGCGGGTGGGCGTGTAGAAGGTCAGGCGGTCGTTGAGGTACTTGGGGCCCAGGTCGTGGAGAGACTTGTGTACGTGGGTGAGGAGCCGGAACGTGATTCTCTTGTCGACGGGGAGCCAGTGCAGGTTCCTCAGGTGGCTGGAGATGTGGCTGCGTCGGGGGACATCCAGGATGAGTCGGGCGGAGGCGTTCTGGATGCGCTGGAGTCTTTTCTGTAGCTTGGCTGTGGTTCCGGCGTAGAGGGCGTTTCCGTAGTCCAGTCGGCTGGTGACGAGTGCCTGAGTGACAGTCTTTCTGGTCTCGGTCGGGATCCAGCGGAAGATCTTACGAAGCATACGCAGGGTGTTGAAGCACGATGAGGAGACGGCGTTGACTTGTCTGGTCATCGACAGGGAGGGGTCCAGGATGAATCCCAGGTTGCGTGCGTGGTCGGTTGGCTTGGGTGCGGTGCCCAGGGCTGGGGGCCACCAGGAGTTGTCCCCGGCGTAGGGAGAAGATCCCAGGATGAGGACTTCCGTCTTGTCCGAGTTCAGTTTCAGGCGGCTGTCCTTCATCCACTCGGCGATGTCTTTCATCCCTTCGTGAAGGCAGGTTCTGGCGGTGTCGGAGTCTCTGGTGAGGGAGAGGATCAGCTGGGTGTCGTCGACCTAAGAGATGATGTTGAGGTTGTGCTGGCGTGCGATGGCTGCGAGAGGTTTCATGTAGATGTTGAAGAGGGTGGGGCTGAGTGAAGATCCTTGCGGAACGCCGCAGATGACTTCGGTGGCCTCGGAGCGAAACGGGGGGAGGCGGACTCTTTGTGTTCTTCCGGTGAGGAACGAGATGATCCACTCCAGTGCCTGCTCTTGGATACCGATGTTGCTGAGGCGCTGGACTAGGGTGCGGTGGCAGACCGTGTCGAACGCAGCGGAGAGGTCCAGGAGGATGAGGGCCACTGTTTCCCCCTTGTCGAGCAGGGTCCGGATGTCGTCGGTGGCTGCGATGAGGGCGGTCTCGGTGCTGTGGTTGGCTCTGAAGCCGGACTGCGAGGGGTCGAGGGATCCGTTCGTCTCGAGGAAGGCGGTCAGCTGTCTGTTGATGATCTTCTCGATGACTTTAGCAGGAAAAGGGAGGAGCGAGATGGGGCGGAAGTTTTTGAGATCGGTGGGGTCCGCTGTAGGTTTCTTCAGGAGGGCGCTGATCTCGGCGTGCTTCCAGCTCTCCGGGAAGGTGGCGGTGTTGAAGGAGGCGTTGATGATGTTCCGGAGTTGGGGTGCGATGGTGGAGTCGGCCTTGTTGAAGACGTGGTGTGGGCAGGGGTTGGTCGGTGATCCGGAGTGGATGGTGTTCATCGTGCGGGCTGTGTCTTCGGTGGTCACCGTGGTCCAGGTGCGAAGGGTGGCGGTGGGGGGCGTTGGTTCGACGGTTGGGTGCGTGGGTGGGGCGCCGAAGCTGTTGTGGATGTCGGCGATCTTGCGGTGGAAGAACGAGGTGAGGGAGTCGCAGAGGTCTTGTGACGGAGTGATGTCATTGGTGCCGGTGCTGGGGTTGGAGAACTCCTTGACGATAGTGAAGAGCTCTTTGCTGTCGTGGGCGTTGTTGTCCAGTCGTTCCTTCAGGGATTTCTTCTTGGTGGTGCGGATGAGCTGGTGGTGCTTGCGGGTAGCGTGTTTGAGGGCGGTCATGTTGTCGGTGGTCCGGTCGAGGAGCCAGGCTTTCTCGAGGGTGCGGCAGGTCTTCTTGGAGTCCTTGAGGTCGTCGGTGAACCAGGATGCCTTCTTGCTTCTGGGTCTGCTGGGAGGGTTCTTTAGTGGCGCGAGGTCGTCGGCGCAGGCGGTCAGCCACTGTGTGAAGTTGCGGGCTGCTTCGTTGGGGACCGTTGTGTTGGCGGGTGAGCTCTGGCTGAGGGAGGTGGTTAGCTGGTCTGCGGTGATCTTGCTTCAATTCCTGTGAGGTACCTGTTGCGGGTGGTGGTGGGTCGTGGATCTTTTGAAGCTGAAGTGGACGCAGCTGTGGTCGGTCCAGTGGAGTCCGGTGGCGTGGTTGAAGGTGATGTACTTGCTGGATGAGAAGACGGGATCAAGCGTGTGGCCGGCGTAGTGGGTGGGGGTGTTGACCAGTTGCTTGAGTCCGAGGTTGGCGAGGTTTTCCAGCAGGGCGGTGGTGTTGCGGTCCTTGTTGTTCTCCAGGTGGAAGTTGAGGTCCCCGAGGAGCATGTAGTCAGTGGAGGGGAGGGCGTGCGGGCTGATGAAGTCTGTGATGTCTTCGCTGAATTGTGTGCGTGGTCCCGGGGGTCTGTAGACGAGGGTGCCTCTGAGGGTCGTCTTAGGGTCGGTGTGAATCTGGAAGTGGAGATGTTCGGCTGCGGCGAAGGAGTCGTTGGCGTCGGTCGTGATGCGGATGGTGTTTCTGTGGACGATGGCGATGCCACCTCCGGTCTGGTTGATGCGGTCCCTCCTGATGATCTTGTACCCGTCCGGGATGGCAATGGCGATGTCAGGTGCAGAGGAGGCGTTCATCCAGGTTTCTGTGAGGAAGGCGACGTCCGGTGATGTAGCGTCGAGGAGGTTCCAGAGTTCCACGGCGTGTCTGTGGACGGAGCGGGTGTTGATCAGGATGCACTTGAGGTGGTTGCTGCTGGTGTTTGTCTTGGCGGGTGCGGGGCAGGTTCGGAGGCAGGTGAACTTGCAGGTGCAGCAGGTGAAGGGTCCGTGGGTGCGTCTCGGGGTGGCTCGGCAGCAGGCGTGGGTCCGGCCGGCATTGAGTGCGTTGAGAGTGGCGGTGTCGTAGGACAGTCGGGTCGTCTTGCCTCGGCAGTGGGGACCAGGGGATCTGGCGCTGGGCGCGGTCCAGGCGCGGATGGGCGCAGACGGGCTTACCTTTGGCGCACCTTCGGCGCTCAATCGGCGCTCCCGCTGCGTGCGTCCGCTGCGCGGTCGCTCTGGGGGCATCATAAGTAAGGAGCCGGGAGAGAGGAGCAGCTGGGTGGCGGGAGCGGGGCGGCGAATGGAATCACAGGGGGGCGGGGCCGCAGGGAGGCAGCGGCGGGAAATTCCAAGAAGCAGCGGGCAGCGGGAAATTCCCAGGAGCAGCGGGAAATTTCCAGGAGCAGCGGGCAGCGAGCGAAGGAATCTGCAGGCAGGAGGTGGCAAAGGCAGGCAGGAGTGGCAGCAGTGAGTGGGGCGACCAAGCCCTGTGGAGGGCTGAGCGGTATTAAATCTAAAAGTGAATCTATCAAAGAGTACTGAGAGATAGAGTCAAGGAGAAATGGGAGTCCAGCCAGCTGACACATTTTGAATATGGCGAGGGATGTAGCAAGCTTCTAGCTTGGAAGGCAAAGAGAGATCAGGTCAGAAGCTTGATTAAAGAAATCAGATGTGAAGATTCGGGCGTGCTTCTTAGTGATAGTAAAGAAAATGCTTTAGCATTCTATAGACAGTTTGGGCGGGTGTATAAGGAAGATCTGATAGTTACGGAGGAGGATGTAATAATCTGGTTGGACCATAGAGAGTCATTATCAGAGGAGGAGATGGAGGTGTTGAACATGGATATCTCTGTTGAAGAGTTGGAGGAGGTTATTAAAGGGAGAAAAGGGGAAAGGCTCCAGGGCCAGATGGCCTTCCAGTGGAGGTTTATAGAGCCCTGACCAGTGTCTTAATACATGTTATGAGGCAGCTCTTTAATGCCATAGTTATTTCTTTCTGTTGTGCAGTACCTGTGAAAATAATTAAACAGATGTTTAGGAGGTCAATTGATGTCGTAAACAGATATCATATGTATAGGTTGGGTTCCGTGGTATATTTCTTATACATATTTGGCCACTAAAGTTTCTTCCTTTGTGCTATCTTATCTTAGGTGGTAGGGTATGGCATTACCCTGAGTGGCACCCTTACAGAATTAATCTACATATACTTGGTTTTTCTTTAACTACATGCCCACTAAATAGCTCATCTGGGGCCAGACGTACGACATAAAATTGCGACTCGCTATTAGGAAGGGGCGTTCCCTTTCTAATAGCGACCGCAGATCCATGTATGAATGTTTTGCAACTGCAATTGCGGTTGCAAAACACTCGCAAATCCCCACCCTCTTCAAGAGGGTGGTAATGAAGACGCAAATGGGAAAGGGTCCCCCAGGGGACCCCTTCCCTTTTGTGACTGGCTCTCAAAATATTTTTTAAGGGCGGGCAGTGGTCACCATGAGTGATATGCCCCAACAGTGTCTGTGCCATTCACAGACATTGTAAGTGTAGTGAAGCCTTTTTGTGTACATGGGCTGGGAGTTTGTCAGAACAAACTCCACTGCTCCACAATGGCTTTACTGGAGACTGAGAGGTTTGGCACCAAACTCCTCAGCACATCAAACCCACACTGATCCAGTGTTGGATTTAATGTAAAAAGCACTCAGAAGGCATCTTAGAGATGAAAAACGACCGGCCTTGGTGTGGTTCCTGTGTGGCTACCCACCATCTGCCACCACCAGACAGGTTTCTGCACTCCTGGTTAGAGAGCCCACTGATCCCTGGGTCTTGAAATAATGTACGTGTCAGGCCTCTTCCCCCAGGACAGGCAGAATCCATGAAGGAGAAGCTTCAAAGACCTGCTGCCTCTGTTAGCTTACCACAGCCTCTGCTGCTATCGGCAGCTGGTTCCCACCGGTTCTGACTCCCACTTTGGGCAACAGAGTCAGTGGGAAAACCTAGAAATGTGTGGTGGTGGGCCCACCTTGACAAACCCCGCCCCTCAGGTGGGGAAGGCGAAGTGAAGCACACATCTCAGTCCCCTCCATCTCGAAGATGAAGGTACTCCCCTCAATCAGGATGTGGCATATGCCCCTGGAGAGTGACATAAGAGGGGGTGTGGACACCACATGGAAGGGACATATTGGTCTCAACCTGCATGCCCCTGTATCACCCCTAAATCTAGTATTTAGAGCCCCCCTGTGGAGTTCTGGACTTTTTGGTTCCGTCCAGAGGTGTCAGGGATAACACCCGAAGACCCCGGAGTTCAACCTGTCTCGGTGCACAAACAAACAGAAACACGGGCTTCTCGATGGTGGCGTCAAAGACCAAAGGTTTATTACTGCAGGGACACAGAAGTCACAGAAACTACACATGGGCAGTATCTAGGAGCCTGTTCAATTTGTACAAAGAGGGTTGTTCCTTATATACTGAATATTGGGCTTCAGGCAAATTCTTTACATGTTAGAACATTCCAAAACCTTTGTATCTAAAACAATAAATATTTGTCGTTGCACAGGAATCGTCAACAATATCTGATGTCAAAACATTACGAACGAGGGGTTCCCACTATTCCATCATAATCCCATGTCAACTTTTCATTCAAGACCCGGACCGCCTCATCGTAAATTTCGTTACCTCCCCCTAATAAAGGCCCAGAAGGAAAGGAGCAGAGCCAGGTGCAGAAGATAGAACAGTAGGATAAGAGATGTTTGTGGGTCGTAAATGGGCAAGGCTACCAGCTTCGGCCGCCTAATCATGATCAGGCCAACGGACACGAGAACCAGTATAGCAGGACTGGCCTCAGGCTGGGGAGGCAGCTCTTGCCGAGTCATGCTGCCACAGCGTTGCTGGCCTAAGGTGCACGTGTCACTAGCAAGGTGAATTGCCGGCTAAAGCCTACGTGTCCTTAAATGAAAAGAGGTCATTGCGTGTCCATTGACTATGTGAGGGCAAGGAATACAAAATGGCTTCCGTGTTCTAAGATGGATGCCATGGGTAGAACAGAAATGTGTTTGTAACAGGAGTGCTCTTGCTCGTAGCATAGCGAAAACACCAGGATATACTAAATGGATCATTTGCGGTTCACTGATACCAAAATTATGTATTTGCGACAATGTTAAAAACACGGGGTAAAAATCGTCACGGAACCTCAGCCCTCCTTTTGCCCTTACATAGGCAATTACTCAGTCTATGTCAGAATCTAACTCTATGCTCATTAGGTCAGTGACATGTTGTTGCATCATCATCCTGTCTCGTACCTTTTCTCCAAATGTAGGTGGTTTTCTGAAACAGGTTGCTGCACAGAGACTACACAAAGCAGGACCACATTGGATAATAAGGCAGCATGAGAACAGAAATACTAGGATGACACCAATGACCATCAGAACCTTCCATCCCCACGCTGATACCAAAGTCCAAAACCACTCCATGAAGGACCAGTTTCCCTTGTCTACGTGTATTGAGTCAGAAATCTTGTGTAGCTTATAGATCGCTTCATAGACGGTTGGAGCATTATTGGGAATAAAAACACAGCAGCTCGATTGGATCATTCTGCATACCCCACCTCGATCTGCAAGTATTACGTCTAGAACCATTCGGTTCTGCAACGTCATGAGACGATCCGCCTGAAGCTCAGCTGTTAAGTTACTAAGGGCACCAGCAGTTTCTGTAATAGTAGATTCAACTACCCGTGTTAGTTGACGTAGATTTCTACTATTGGCCATAGGCCCCCAAAATGGAAGGAAACCTTTGAAGAAGTCTCCGGCTTCCTGACCAGCGGTATCTTCCTTGCTGAAGACACCTCTTGCTACTCTGGTCTTGTGATAATCTGAAGAAGCAGTGTATGTCGGAGGTAACAATCGAGCAATATAACATGAACCTGAGAAGTCAGCAGGCAGCCATGTATACGCTCTGTCTTGACAGATGAAGTAAGTACCCCTAGCAGTAAGGAAGGCAGGGGAGGAGTTAGACGGAAATACGTAAGTCTCAACGCACTCACTCCACCCTAGCTGAGCTCTCAGATTTCTCCCATTTCCTTGCAAACAGACCTGACCTCGGTGAGGCACGACCCAGACTGAAGTGGAGCTTTTACGCTTGCTTTCTCCCAAACTAAGGCGATACTCGGTAGAGTTCCAACTCAAATACACCCGTAATTCATCTCTAGGGTAAGATGGAGTATTATTGACGTCTTTAATCATGTCAATAATTCCCTGGACTAAAGCTTTGTTGGCTGAGTTGTATTTAGTGGACCGTGGTGGACGCGGAGGATAGGTCTCAAGGGCATAGGAAAAAATGGTCTGAAAGGCCTGAAATGATCCATTATAGCTGAAAGGCAAGACTAGATAGGGAATGCCTTTATCCATAGTGTGAGGTATCAAGCCACACACCCAGCAGTCTGTAGTATTAACTACCAGTTGGTGTTGATGCAAGAGCTGTACAAATGTATTGTTAATAAATTCTGAGCGTCGAGATTGTTCGTGTTCAGGAAATGAGTGAAAAGAATGCATAGAAGAAACCGTAGAAGTAGTAGGATCAAGGGGAGGTACTGTAGTTACCGGCATAAAAATCAAATGTACACCAAAGATGATTCCACCCACCAACGTTATCAAAACAATTAAAAATGTAACTGCACATTGCATTAGAAAGCATTTGCTGTGAAGTATTCTGTACAGTCTATTTCTGCGAACATAAATTACATTCTCTCGTTGCAGCTCAGGAAGCTCCATCTCCTACAATCCGCTCGTGACCACTGATGATGTGTACGTAGATGAAAATGCCTCTATCAGCCCTGGGAGTTCCCAGAACTAACAGAAAGATCGACCTTGTGTCTGACCCCCGCAGATTCAACTAGGCACACAGCCACGACCCTACGGCTACCCAGACGGCAAGGCAAAATTTAAAACAACAAACTAATAGCAAACTTCCTGGCTGGAGGCAATGTATAAAAAATTCAAATGTGAAAATAGGCAGTTTCCTGCTTTATTTGTCCATATTGCGAGGTCGCAAGTTGTATCTCAGTTTTGCAGGAGCTGTCTGATCTGGAAACAATATATTTTCAGTCGACGTTGCAATGTTCACGTTTGCAGATGACAAATGTTCTTTTGGTGCAGATGGCAAATGTTCAGGGTTCAAAAGAGCAGTTTCAGGAGGAGAGTCAGAGTTTGGTGTATCAGTGATCGGTTCTGCATCACTGAAAGGGATGAACCTGGGTATTTGTTCTGCTTCAGAGGCACTGATTCCTTTCTTTACCCAGTTGTCGTAAGGAAGTGGCAGAGGCACACGTTTGACGTGTGTCGCATGGATCCAATTCTTCCGTCCGGCCACACGAATAGCAGTCCTTGTTGCCAACAAGACCTGGAATGGTCCGACAAATCTGGGTTGGAGATTCCTTGTCCGACCAAAATTCCTAATGACCACCTGGTCACCTGGTTTCAGCTGATGACCTGGACTCTCCGGTGGCTTTGGCAATGCATCGAAAACCTGTTGGTGAATAAGGCTCAATTTAGCAGTCAAGTCGAAAAGGTAATCAATTAACATTGGGTATTCCAGCTGCTTAAATTCTTTCGGTCTAGGTACCCCCCAAACATTTGCAGGACGACCAAAAATTATTTCATATGGACTAAGCCCTACTCTAGAATGTACAGTTGCTCTTGTTGATAACAAAGCCAAAGGCAATGCATCTGGCCAGGACAAACCCGTGGACGCTTGTATCTTAGCAAGTTTCAGTTTAAGGGTGCCATTGTAACCCTCAACTAAACCCGCGGACTGGGGATGATTCGCACTGTGAAACTTTTGTCTAATCCCTAGGCCGGCACACACACTCTGCATAACTTTCCCTACGAACTCACTTCCGTTATCTGACCACACAATCCGTGGCATTCCGAATCTGGGGAAGTACTCTTTAAGAAGGATTTTGGCAGTGGACAAAGCAGTATTGTCCTTCAGTGGGTATGCTTCGATCCATCTGGAGAACGCACAAACTACCACTAGGACGTACTTTAGGTTGTTACAACGATCCATATGAATGAAGTCTAACTGAATCACTTCAAAGGGGCAGGAAGGAGGAGCGAAGTGACCTGCAGGTGTGGGGATTCCCTTGCCAGGATTATGCATCAAGCATACCATACAATTTCTCACCACTCTCTCTGCACACTTACTAATCCCATCATTCTTCCAAACTGGAGCCAACATCTTACAAATCCCTTTAGAGCTGATGTGCGCTGCTCCATGTGCCATCGTTACTACTGCACGCACATACGCATCAGGCAACATCCAACGCTGTTGTTCCGACAAGTCAATCCAACACCCACTCGAGTCCAATTTACCCGTGCTCTCTTTCCATGCACGCTTTTCCTCCTCAGTCGCCTCTTTCTGAATTTCTTTCACGCTTTCCACTGTGTCCTCACACATTCCAGACTCAGAAATCCATCTTGCAGACGTTGCAACATACATTCTACTCATCATATTTCTAGCTGTCTGTTTTGCAGTCTCATCGGCAAAAGCATTCCCACGACCAACATCATCCGTGATTGCTTTATGAGCACTGCATTTCACAATCGCAACTTCAGTCGGCAAGGTTAGAGATTCCAACAAGTCATTAACTAGCTGACCATGTTGGATCTTAGTCCCATGGGACGTAATGAAACCTCTCTCTTTCCACAAACGGCCAAAACTATGGGCCACGCCGAACGCGTACTGACTATCTGTGAACACATTCACTCTCTTTCCCTTAGCTAAAACGCACGCTCTTGTCAGCGCGATCAATTCTGCAGCCTGGGCAGAATTCTGACTCACTCTTGCAGTCTCCACAATCGTACTCAAAGTCGTTACTGCATAGGCAGCAGTCACATCACCATTCTCCAATTTGAAGCAAGACCCATCAACATACAACGTGCCATCTGGATCTGATAATGGAGTGTCTTTTAAATCAATTCGTCCTTTTGTTTCTTCCTCAGTTCTGAAACAACAGTCATGTGGTTCGGAATCACTCGACTCTTGACTAGTCGGCAACAATGTTGCTGGATTCAATACATTGCATCTTTTGATCTGAATATGACTCGCTAGCAGTGTCAGTTCGTAACCTGATAATCTAGCACTGGTAAGGTGCTGCGTCTTGGTTCGGTTCATGAGTGTATCCACAGCATGAGGAACCATAACCACTAGCATGTTGTTCATTACTAAACCAGCAGATTGTCGAATGGAGGCTGCAGCTGCGGCTGTAGCTCTCAAGCAACTAGGCAACGCTCTAGCTACCGGATCTAACGTTGATGAAAAATACGCACAAGGGCGTTGTTTATCACCAAATTTCTGTGTCAAAACACTTAACGCACAACCTTCTCTCTCATGGACGTAGAGCGTGAATGGCTTACTGTAATCGGGTGTACCCAATACAGGAGCTGAACACAGTGCGTTTCGTAACTCAGAAAAACTCTCCTGACATTCGGCAGACCATGGCACTGGACTCGGAACATTTTTCCCAGTCAAAGCTACCAATGGTTTCGCCAAAAGAGAAAAATTTGGGATCCATTGCCTGCAATATGAGGTAATACCTAAAAAGGCACGTACTTCTCTCTGCGTGCTGGGAACATTCATCTGTGTAATTGCTTTTATTCTCTCTGGGGTCAACTTCCTTCCCTCCTTTGACAAGAGATGACCTAGGTAGGTCACTTCTTGGCAACAGTATTGCATTTTTGAAGGTGACACCTTGTGATTCAAATTTGACAAATGATGCAATAATGAAATTGTAGCTGTTTTGCAAGTTTCCTTGTCATCGGCAGCCACTAGAAGATCATCGACATATTGTATTAAAGCAGAACCAGGAGGAAGTACAAATGAGTCTAACTGGCTTTTTAATGCTTGACTGTAAATGGATGGGCTTTCACAATAACCTTGTGGAGCGCGTTTAAACCTGAAGCTTCGTCCTCCTAGAGAGAAACCGAAGATATCTCTGCTTTCCTCGGCTATCGGAATGCTGAAAAAGGCATTTTTCAAGTCGATAACCGAAAACCATGCTGCTGTAGCAGGAATTAACGTTAACAATGCAGTAATGTCTGGAACCACAGGAAACTGCGGAATCACAATTTTATTAACCTCTCTAAGATCAATTACAAACCTATATACTGGAGGTTTTGTTGGGTCAGTTCGTTTCAGAATAGGCAGTACAGGACTATTACAGACATTACCTCTAGTTTCTTCTACAACGTCTTTCTTGATCAGATCTTGTACTATCAATAAAAGCGCGCGTTCACCTTCACTAGAGATTCTGTATTGTGGAATTCGTGGAAATTTTACATTCGCTTTCAAAGTTACTACATATGGTGGAATTTCTAAAAGACCTACATCATTAGGACCAGTCGCCCAAAGAGTATCAGGGAGAGAACGCAGCTCTGGTGGGAGCGCATCCATCGACAAGTACATTGGAGAGATGATTCTTTTACCCAACGTAAGCTGTACTCCTTCTGGAGAACAGTACAATGTCGCATATAGGCGTTTTAACAAGTCTAAACCAAGCAGATTTTCATTACAACCTGTCGTCAAAATCAGGGGTGCTTTCAATTGTCGGGGTCCAACAGAAATAGACAAAGGACCAGAAACAGGGTTGTGAACAGGGGCGCCTGAAAAACCTACTGAAACGTTTGTTGAGCCAGACAAAGGTGCGCCAGGGAGTTTCGCATGTATGATAGAACTTTTTGCTGCACCAGTATCCAACAGAAACGGTTCGACTATACCTGATGTTGCTACTGCGACATAAGGCCCACTCTGATCTACTGGAACTGATACTACTCCCTCTCTTTGTCCATGGCTGTCCTAGTACTCCCTTGGCTGAACTTCCTCACTAGCTTCATAGTAATCTTCAACATGATATTGTTGAGACCTATTCTGTTGGGCAGATTGTCCATTTCGTTGGTCGAAATAATTAGAAGGGCGATCACTTGTTTGTGGAGGCATAGCACCTCTTCCTCGACCTCTAGAATTCTGCATATAACCACCACGACCTCTCTGAGCTGCCGCAGTATTATTTTGTGCCCGTACCGGACACTCAGTCTTATAATGGCCTTCCATTTTGCAATAAGTACACTGATTCCATTGGTACTGTGGCCTCTGAGAATTATACTCCGTTCTTTGATATGACCCTTGCTGTGTATTGGTCTGATTGGTGCGAGGCGGATAAGCTTGCTGTAAAAGAACTTTAGTTTTTAACTCTTTCGTCTTTTTATCTGATTTTTCTTTCTCCTCTTTATCCCTATTTTCATAGTACTGGGCAGTAGCAAGTATTTGCGCAGTCGTAGAGACAGCCCACGCACTTTCAGAATTCTTTAATTTACCACTAAGTTCTGGCAACAGATTGTGCACAAATTTATCAACAAATAATCTCTGGCCTCCTTCTGTGCTCATATCCTGACCACTATGATCCACAAATGTCTCCTCGAATCTTGTGAAAAAGTCGGAGACGCTTTCATCTTTCTTTTGTTTGCACGCGGACAATTTGTCCCAGTTAACGCGTAATGCTGGCATTAGGGTTTTCATTAAATCGATTATTCTACCAGGCAAATTAGCAATTAAGGGTTCAGGTTTAGAACCACCTATTTGTTGACCATCCGCTGCAATTATAGCTGCCCAATCACCACCTAGGGCAACTGGATGAATCTCTTTCCGTATTTTAGCCCAAATTGGTTGCGGTACTACATTACCAAATAGCAGATCTATGTCAGCTAGATTTAATACACAGGCGTCAACTGTCTGAGCCAACTCTTTGTAGTATCCTGCAGGATTTTTACGCGGATCTGGCAAAGCCTGTTTCACTGCTAATACTTCAGCTCGCTTCCATGGAATATGTATCCATACTCTCTGGAATTGGGCCGGAGCGGCTACAATACCAAGGTTTACATTAGCTTGCACAGCTTCACGCCAAATTGGTGGAACCTCCCTCATTGGGTATTGACGATTTTGTTTCGTACTACGTTTTTCTGACTCCCTCGGTGAACGAAGGGATGGGTCATTCCTATAACTTAAAATCAGTTCCATCGCTTCTTTTATATTTTGACCAACTATCATACCTGCAGCAAACTCTTTCTGTACATTAATTAATTCTTCTAGATTTGATTCAGGGTCATCCTCTATCAATTCCTCACGTAGAAGGAAGCACATTTCATCAAACACATATCGTTGTGTCGGTTCGTTCCATTGCATAAATGTGTCTAGTACATTTTGTACATTATATCTTCCAACTTTCGAAACCCATCTAAGGGCAGTGGAATCTAATATTCCTCTTTCTTCAGTACTGGGAAGCTGACTACGTCTCTGCACAGAGTCAGAGGTAGGAGTCTTAATCAGAGTTTTATAGAAGGGAGATAGAATATTAGAGACAGAATCAGTGATTCTTCGACGAACAGAAAGTGGAGTCATAATATTAGCAGAAGCAGTAAATAGAGTAGCAGTTGGAACAGATAGATTAGGAACAGTAGGAGTAGCGGGCAAAACAACTTGTGAACTAGCAGGTGTAAGTGATACAGGTATAGGTAAAGAAGCCGGCAACCCTGGAAGAGGGGGTGCCGAAGGAACATTAATATTGACCACAGGAGGTACAGGAACTTGATTCAGAGGAGCAGGAACACCAGGTTGTCCAGCAACCGGTAATTGAACATTCGGTATAGGTGGAGCCGTAGCACCCTGTGCATACGGTGGGGGTGATCGTAACAAGTAAGACAACAGGGGATCCTTTTCAGGGTCCTCTACTATCTTAGCTGTACTCGATGGCAAAGCAGGATAGCACTTGTCTATCGCTATATTACGCTCTCTATTGGCCACCTCCATTGCCTTCTCAGACTCGTTGAGTTGCAGCTGCTTAGCAGACTGTTCTAAAGTCAACTCTTGCTCTTTCTGTTCTTTCTTCAACTTTTTAATTTCTCTCTGTTTAGATTCTTTTCGCCAATAACGGAAAGAATCAAACATTGCCGGCCGGGCTTTCTTCTTGAACAATTTCGTTACTAAATTATCAAGAACTTGAGGTTCAAAACTACCATGCAGTGGCCAACTAAGGACACCATCTTTCTCTGTGTAGTGGATCCATGCCTCGTTATAAGAGATAGGGCCCACACCAAATTTGCAATATAGATCATAAAGGGGAGTTCCAATCGGAGGAACCGAACACGAGTCCTCCAACTGGGAATCACTGTTGCAACTAAAACAAGACAACATACAATTTTTCCGACTTACCATTTTATAATCCGGAACACAGAACAGACAAAACACAAACAAAAGAAAGGTGCGCACTCGAACCAAGAACTTAGGCCTACCAGAACAGACAAACGTATCGATACCCGAACTGAACTGAATGATTATCGTAACCAGAATAACCAGCAATAATCTTATGAAACCGAACCAAACCAAAAACTAAAAGGATTATCCAAACAGGAGCAACCCTTACGAAGTAACCAACTATCAACCACTTAATACTTAACTGAGGCACTGAAGACGTCACCAAGGAGAAACCCGTCACGTCTCGCCGTACTAAGGACTGCACCTCGGGTCCAAGACAGGGCGACGGTCAAGGCAACGAACCACTGCAGCCGTCTGAACGGGAACCCTCGTGGAAGAGAACGTCGGGCCACTTTTGCGATATGCCGGGATCGATGAATGTAAATGTAAATGTAAATGTATTTCGATTTATATAGCGCACAAATCACCCAGGGGTCTCAAGGCGCTTGCTTAGGGAACCCGTCCTGGTATTCCCCTGTGAGATACCCCGGCAGGGTATCCACAAGGTGAAAGCCAGGCATCCCGCCGCGAGGGGCCGTAGTGGAGATTAAGCAAGCTATTGCCCAGAGTCGCAGAGTGTGACCCCGTGAGTCAAGTAGGCACCAGAGCGAGAATTGTCGAGTCCGTGGAATTTTGAGCCCGAGACCCGCCGAGGCGGGGAATCGAACCCTGGTCCACAGCCGATCTCAGCTTCCGTGTCTGCCGCCTCTAACCACTGAGCCACGCTTCTCCAATGAAGTGGGGCACCTCCCTCAGAAATCTTCACACGAAGCTTCTCGAACTCTTCAGGCTTTTGGACCGGTACCGAATGACGTCGCCCCACGTTGGGCGCCAATTGGAGTTCTGGACTTTTTGGTTCCGTCCAGAGGTGTCAGGGATAACACCCGAAGACCCCGGAGTTCAACCTGTCTCGGTGCACAAACAAACAGAAACACGGGCTTCTCGATGGTGGCGTCAAAGACCAAAGGTTTATTACTGCAGGGACACAGAAGTCACAGAAACTACACATGGGCAGTATCTAGGAGCCTGTTCAATTTGTACAAAGAGGGTTGTTCCTTATATACTGAATATTGGGCTTCAGGCAAATTCTTTACATGTTAGAACATTCCAAAACCTTTGTATCTAAAACAATAAATATTTGTCGTTGCACAGGAATCGTCAACAATATCTGATGTCAAAACATTACGAACGAGGGGTCCCCACTATTCCATCATAATCCCATGTCAACTTTTCATTCAAGACCCGGACCGCCTCATCGTAAATTTCGTTACCTCCCCCTAATAAAGGCCCAGAAGGAAAGGAGCAGAGCCAGGTGCAGAAGATAGAACAGTAGGATAAGAGATGTTTGTGGGTCGTAAATGGGCAAGGCTACCAGCTTCGGCCGCCTAATCATGATCAGGCCAACGGACACGAGAACCAGTATAGCAGGACTGGCCTCAGGCTGGGGAGGCAGCTCTTGCCGAGTCATGCTGCCACAGCGTTGCTGGCCTAAGGTGCACGTGTCACTAGCAAGGTGAATTGCCGGCTAAAGCCTACGTGTCCTTAAATGAAAAGAGGTCATTGCGTGTCCATTGACTATGTGAGGGCAAGGAATACAAAATGGCTTCCGTGTTCTAAGATGGATGCCATGGGTAGAACAGAAATGTGTTTGTAACAGGAGTGCTCTTGCTCGTAGCATAGCGAAAACACCAGGATATACTAAATGGATCATTTGCGGTTCACTGATACCAAAATTATGTATTTGCGACAATGTTAAAAACACGGGGTAAAAATCGTCACGGAACCTCACCTGAACCTTCCTCCCTAGATTCGATGACCTAATAGGAAGGAGGACCAAAGAGCTGTGCAGCAGTGGAAAAGATGACGACTGACTTGGCCCCAAGCTCTACCGGCCTGTCTGCTCCTCCTCCTCCTCCAACGACCCTGCTTCCAGCCAGCAACCTCAAGAACCTCAGAGGACCTGTGGTGTCTTTAAGAAAGACTCTTGGCTCCAGTGACACCGAATTTGTCCAGCAAATAAGCCAACACCAGTCTGCGGATCCTGGTGGATCTGCGACACTGCACCACTGTGCACCTGGCGCCCACGACTTGAGTTTGAGTGACTCACCTATCCCGTGAAGTCTCCCCAGTGATCTGACCTTGTTTGCATCACTGGCTGACCTCTCCAGGACCCCCTCCCCCTTGAAGCCTGCAGACTCTGATCGAAGGGTCCCCGCGACCATATCCAGCTAAGGAAACCCAACCCCAAAAAACACCCCTGCGTCCTCTGCCCCCACAACTTTGGAACTCATGTGCCCAGCCGAAACTGACGACCTCCATTGAAAAGCATTGGGCACCCAGCGCTGATTTGCATCCTGCACCCAGCCGCTCCTGTGCCGCTGGTATTTTTAGCTTTTGGTGCTGCTTCATTGCCACCCTTTGCTCACCTCAACCCCTGGGGCATTTGCCCTAAGATTCGGGGGGCCTATCTGCAAACGGTGCCTCTTCGAGGTAACCCCCGGCTCTGTTTTATGTACTGTTTTTTGTTTGTCTCCACTACAGGTTTGAAAGGTGGATGTGACTGAACACGGCAATACCTGGTTCAGTATTCTAGACACCATTGTTTGTTCCCTTTCAACGTTTGCATTATTTGCACCCACTCACTACAGCAGAAGCTTTTCTCTAAAAATCCTGAAGAGAGCCTAGACACTTATACAGGTTATTAAGGCTGAAACATGCCGATCTTACTAATGTGGCCATCTCGGATTTCGATAGGCTCATTACACAGTTTATTGTTTTTAATCCTGCCACAGGGGAGCTGAATACATTTTGTTGCTACCTCTGGAGGCTATTTTAAATCACACACACATAACGAGCACTGCACGTTCCTTTTTCACACACCACACTCACATAGGGTTTTTAGGACAACCCATGTGCCCACATTCAATATATCCCTGAGCTCCCTTCCCGCAGAGAGGAGGTTGTAGCCCGCACCAGAAGTAGGTTCTGACGTGAGGAGGCACCCCTATGATGAAGCATGACACCACTGGTGTGTGAGGAGAGTTGTCCTTAAAAAGGGTTATTCCCTTATATCACTGTCGGTCATTGTGTACCTTGTCTGTTCACAATCATGTTCTACTGACATTTCCTGGACCAGGGGGTTCCTTTTTGTGTGTGCTTAGTATATACAGAGCCAGCTTTCTACACCGGCTCAGATATACAGGGAATTGGAGCACACATGACACAACACACATTCCAGACACCTTCTCAGACATATAGGGAATGGGAGAACAGGATACAACACACTTTCCAGTCACCAGATCAGACATACAGGGAATGGGAGCACACACAATACGACACACATTCCAGACACCAGCTCAGATGTACAAGGAATGGGAGTACATTATGCAACACACATTCCAGACACCAGCTCAGACATACAGGGAATTGGAGGACAGGATACGGCAGACATTCCAGACACCGGCTCAGACATACAGGGAATTGGAGCACACACAATACGACACACTTTCCAGACACCAGCTCAGATGTACATGGAATGGGAGCACATGATGCGACACATTTCAGACACCAGCTCAGGATACAACACACATTCCAGACACCGGATGAGACATACAAGGAATGGGAGCACAGAGGATTTGACACACATTCCAGACACCGGATCAGACATACAGGGAATGGGAGCAGAGGATACAACACACATTCCAGGCACCGGATCAGACATACAGGGAATGGGAACACAGGATACAACACACATTTAAGACACCCGATTAGACATGTAGGGAATGGGAGCACAGAAAATGACAGACCTAGCTTCATTACAAACAAAACAAAAAACTCCACTGCACATAAAGAACTGGAATTATCATTGACAATCACCCCATCTCCAACATGTCCCTCTTACACATTCACCCAACACCAACCTCTTAGACTCTCCAGTAACCACAAACACGCTCAATGGCAACAAATGGCATTTACAAAAAATATGTGAAAGGCCAAGACATGAGACTCAACACACATCATGCCAACCAAAGATACAAAACACAACTAGGCTGTGACTGCCGGCAGGTCCAGTTAGGGCTACATTGTCTCTCGAACTGTGCCTATCCCCCCAGCTACCACTTCAGACCACACACCAGCATTCTACTGCATCATTCAGTCTCACTATTTCACTCTTAACTTTCAAGACACCAGTTTAGGCACATAGAGAAAGGCATCACACAGGATACAACAGTCTCCTCACTCCAGATACAGTAACATGAACAATACATTTCTACTGTCTCTGAACAAAGTCCTCACAATTCCATGTTGTGTAAGACCAGGAGCCTTCAAGATGGATACCTCTGAAGGAAGCAGGTCTACATCGACAGGGTTATGAATAAATATGGTTTATTGCAGCAGACAACCTGGTGTCGATTCACTCCACAGAGCTAGGAACAATTGACTTTCTGCCTTACATTCTAGAAGCCTATATGTTACATCATAACACATCCCTCTCCTTTCTCTATCAATTAATTAAATGTAAATGTAAATGTGTGTATACTTGTAAAGCGCACTGCCGCCCCATCTCGGGGCATCCTGGTGCTGTATACCGCTGTGGAACCCATCCTGGCTTTCCCTGTGAGATGCCCCCTCCAGGGCGCCCCCAAGGTGAAACCAGGCATCCCAGCACTGTTGGGGCCGTTGTGGAGATTAAGCAAGCTATTGGCCAGAGTTGCAGAGTGGGACCCATGATTAGAGTAGGCACCGAGCCGAGAATTATCGAGCCCGCGGACATTGAGCCCAAGACCCTGCCACGTCGGGAATTGAACCCTGGTCCCGGGCCTGACCTCTGCTTCAAGGTCTGCCACTTCTAACCAGTGAGCCATACTTCTCCACTCTACATAAAAGTATGTAAAAGGTACTTTTAATAATATGCTAAACCTAAATGACAAAAGGGAAGGAAAGGAAAGGAAAGGAAAGGAAAGGAAAGGAAAGGAAAGGAAAGGAAAGGAAAGGAAAGGAAAGGAAAGGAAAGGAAAGGAAAGGAAAGGAAAGGAAAGGAAAGGAAAAAATGAAAGTATGCAGACCAATTAAAACAGAACAAAGATACTAGAATAAAGCACCGAGATGAGGTGCCTTAAAGAGAGTTCACATTCTTGAATATCTGCCACGTAAGAGGGAGGCCTGTGAACTGTGACCTCCACAGAGTCTCTTGAACACCCAGCACCACCCTGTGTGACATTGTGACCCACATCTCTTTGATCTACAATGATCTCTTCGATCGCATCATCATGGTGCCAGAACAGCCTTCTTCTTACTCATTCCTCACATACTCTCCCCTTCTGGGACAAAGCCATGTTCCTCAAATTCCACCTTTCTTCTCCTTCTATCACCACAAAAAACTTCTGTACACCCACAACTCGAAAAGGAACTCTGAATTTGGATAGTCATCCTTTCACCCTTCCGGATCTTCTCTTGATCCAATCTCCCACTCTAAATTTGACACTCCTTGCTCCATGCGACTATCACTTCCTGAAGCAACCTGCTCTTTTGACCATGCTGGTACCAATTTAGTTCTTGTGGAACATCCTCCCATTGGTTGGAATGGCCATCTCTGCGTGGCACTATGACCAGTATCGTGATACACCCATACCATTCCCTGTTGAATCAGTTGGAGTTGTGTGTGTGCGCGTGGGTGTGGATGTAAGATAAACTATATTGAAAAACATGTATCATGGGATTAGCTCTAATGACTTCTTGGAGCAGTTTGACTGGCTTTTGCTTTCAGGTGTGCTTCTGTCAAGATGAGAGTGGAGCAAGGAAGCACAATCATGTTTACCTTACTTGCATACCATTCAGAGGTCTTACCTGGCTTACTCAATCATGGTCCCATGTTTCATTTCGTCTTGTGGCCGGAATATTAATGGTAAACAATTTGAGCTTATTTGTAGGCCTAGTGACTGGTGTACAGAATTCTATAAACATGTTCTATTAGTCATCACATACCCGCCAGGGATAGTAAGCGCTATATAAGTAGAATTACAACAATGAAGGGGTTTTCATGTGTTGGGTGTAAGTGCCAGTCAAGTGGGCAATCCTTTGGTCCAGGCTGCGTATCATCAGCTTTTCAAGACCATAATGAGGATTGTTTCCACATGGCAGCACTGCTCCCCTCAGTGGGTTGAGGAGACTTTGGAAAAGAGGGTCATTTTGAAATATAATATGTCCGCAACCTAGTAGGGACCTTATAAAGTAGGATGCTGTGATGAAGTAGGAGAATCCGGAATACCTTCCAAGGACTCATAGGGCATTTAGCAGAAAATAGTTGATTTTTACTCACATTAGGTGAGAAGCTTTGGATTCCTTTCGAAAGGAATTTTGTTGGAGCTGCCTGGTAATACACATTTGACTAGATTTGATAAAACCTGGATGATTTTAAAGGCTATTGTTAAGGTACCACCCACATAATATAATAATTTTGATAATAGAAACACATAATTGTCAGCTACCCATACTGGGCTACATTGGGCTATATCATCCATGTACTGTGCTAGTACTCAACAGTACCCTGGTGTTCACTGTATTTTGGTCCTTTTCCATACCCAAGCCTCAGACATGTACGGAATTCCAGCACAGGGATCTTATGCTCCTCTTGTACTGTGATCTACACCACCATGCATAATGGTGAGTTTTTCAGCAATAGACTAACCTGAATGACCCAAATAACAATAATTATATATTGCAGCGTGAATCATTTCTGGATTCACATAATGTGCATTATTCTGTCATCTAGTGGTTGGGTCTGGAATTTTCCACTTGTAGTCCTCTTACCATTTGTCGTTGTTGTTAACATTTGCTACCTTGTCCATCCCTCTTCTGATGTCAGATGTCTTCCCCAGGAGCAGCCATGTTTAGATTCTTTTTTCCACCACCAGATCTCGAAGCTACTACTGAAGGATCTTTGAAAGAATAAAGTGACGGATCACTGAACAACTCCGAAGTGATCAACCTACAATCAACATCATAGAGCCAATAAGAAAAGGATAACAAGTAGATAGCCACCAAAGTGTGTCGTGGGGGGTTGGCAGTTTTGTAAATCGCTCCAGCTCACGCTTTATAAGACCAGCACAACAGTCATTTTTGCAGTGTGAATCTTTCTGGATTCACTATGCTGTGCATTATTCTGCCATCTAGTGTTTGGGTCCGGAATTGTCGTATTTTTTCTTTTCTTTTCTTTGCGGCCCAGGTGGGCATTGACATACCACCATTTGGTGCCTCTTTGTGACGTTGACATGCTTCCTCTGGAAGCTCCCATCTTTGGGCGCCATCTTCAGATTCTTTTTTTCTGCCGTTGAGTTTGGATCGTCAGTGAAGGAGCTCCAGAACTTTTGAGAGAAGAATCCACAGAAAAGAGCAGGAAAATGATGAAAATCACCTTACAACATACCAGACAACGAGCCAGGTAACGGGGATGCCAAAAGAGGAGGAAAACATTGAGAACTTTGATGTTCTACGGAGAATGCGCACACAGGGCTCCCCGGGTACGGTATTAGACAAAACACTCTTTAAATTCTATGCCAACTGCCACCACAAGCACGTGCAGAAGTACTAACACTCAGTTTGCAATCTCTGCCTGCCGCTCGACCATCGAAAGCAAGGTCTGCAACGCCTGTGCGGCATTCACGCCAAAGAACCTCAGAGTTAAATAGAGGCAAAGAAGGGAAAACTACAGCATGCTGGTGCATGGGACACCTCCATCGCTCCGAGATTTGGGCCTCTCCAGTGGAGAAGAGGACAACATCGCCAAAGGACCAGAGCACGCCACAGTCGTCGAGGTCGAAAAGAAAACGCAGAAGGAGGTAAGAGTCATCGAACCCCAGGCACTCCACTGATCTCGAAAGAGTGAGTCCAAGTCCTCCAAAGAAGCATTGCCGTCGAAACACTCGCCGTCCGCAACTGCATCCAAGGACAAACAGCCCATCGGTTCCTTTGACAAGGACTCCCAGACGGCAAAAACCCAAGATAAGGCAAAGGCCACAAAAGGGACTCTTCATCAACAAATGAAGAGTTTAAAGCAGTTACAACTTTGACGTCCACAACGGCGAAGAGAAAGGCTGAAACTCTCAACGCCGACCACGCGTCCGAGATGGAGAAGAAGAAGAAAAGGCTCGAGGCCGGAATGGCGAGCATCTTGCAATGCAAGAGGGACTTTGATGAGAAATGTGCTGCGAGAATCAGTAGACAGGAGCAGACAAAGTGATGTTGAGCACCAAAAGAGTAAATAGGAGATAAAGCTCTCCCATGGGACTAAAACAGTGCATGTATGCAGGCATATAAACAAGGCAGTAATGAGGCGTACTCTTACTATGCAAACTTTACTCTAGGTGTACATAGATTCTATGTTATGTAGAGCCAAGAATCTCTCCTAGGGATGATCCAACCCCATTCCCTGATGGGAACAAATGAAGGACCCCATCATAGTCATGAACGGGACACCCCTCACAAGATATGAGGCCGCTGCGTGGTGAAGTCTCATCATGCAGTGACCCTCGGTGTCAGCTGAAGTGCCGCTTATCTTTCGGGATCGTCATTATTTATAATAGAAAACAGCCTTGCGATGTATGAGTTAGATTAGTGATGTTATAAAGATGTAGATAGCTCTGTCTCCTGTAGATGAAGATAGAACGTTTTCTGTACATAGTGTGTAAAGAGGCCTAGTACGTGATGTTTGAAGCATCGTGATAATTAGGCTTTCCTGTTTTCAGTTTCTATTTTTGGTAAATCCTGGTGGTTTTTTTTCAGTGTTTTCAATATCTTAAAAAACTGTTGTTATCAGTGGTTACACATTTTCGCACCACTAAAAACAACAGAAAAAGTGTTTTTCCGGTGTTTATGGAACATTTTGCTTTTATTATTGCTTGCTTTCTGCACTGAAAGAACATGGTATAAAGACAGTGTACTTATAGTGTATATGAGGTCCAAATAGATTTTTGAAAATTAATCTTATTGTAGTACACCATACAATACTTCTTCAGTGAGTCTTTGGTCATGTGCGCTCGCTCTTTCCTTCCCATGTAAAGTTCTGTGAAAAGGCCCTCTCAGCATTCTTAGCCCATTGAGCTGAGAACCATCAGCTAAGGGACACAGTTGGGATGACTCTTTCTTTGATGCCACATAAAGCACGAAATGATAAATATTTGCGTTTTAGTTCCTGTGCATTAGAAACCAGTGCACCAGAATGGACTAAAAAGTCAATAGCATCCCTCATTAACTCTTAAGATTGTAAAGATGCTTTCAGCATACCATCTAACAAGTGGCAAGGATCTACTACAGGGAATCACTTCAGCTCGGGTATCAATTTTGACAGGTCATCACACAACTTTTTTATATACGTAGCTGAATCACTGCATATACAAACAATATCATTCCAATCTTTGTTGAACTTGGAAAGAACCTTTTTTGCAGAGCATTACAAGTGACGCTGCGTTCCATGTTTTCCAAAAGTCTGGTGTCATGTTTTCACCACTATCCCAGATGCTTGGTGATATATATACTTGTCACTATACCTTGCATTGAATGTTTAAAGCCTGAGGTGTTGGCAATTCACCTACTCTCAATACTGACCCACAAGAAACTATGGTCTGATGTATTAAGGTTTTTTTCCCATTCTCTGTAGGTAAATGTGATGACACATATTAGGAAAGACTTGTATGAATCCAGCCACTTTACCTATCGGCGAAAGAATCAACTGCAGCCAAAATATCAAATATGAGTTTGATATTTCCGGATTCTCTATAGTGTATAAAATAATTAAACTAGACCTAAAACATGAAACTAAACCCTGCATCTTTAGACCAAAGGCCACAAAACTGAAAAAGTAAAAGGAAGAAGAAACAATATTTTAGTGGCATCCCTAAAAAACAAAACTCAAGCAGAATAATGTTAACCAGTCTTTCTTACTGCTACTTGTATATCAAAGTTACATTGTATTGACCCCTTCAGGAAGAATAAAATGACTCTTTCACTTTCTTTTTCCTTTCTTTGAATGGCATTTAGTTTGTGGTTGTCTAGGTGTTTTTTCATTGTTTATATGTTTTCAGCGGTGAGGGCTATTTTTCTTTCAGTGGGGTTTTATCAGTTATTATAGGTTTAAACCTAAAACCCCACAGCCTTGTGATAATGTTGTGGGAAGCTAGCTATGTAAACAAAGTGGTTTCAGAGAAGCTAATCCAACATTTTCATGCATGAAAATATATGCAAAAGTTCACACCAGAAATGTTATTGTGTAAAAGTGAACAATGTAAGAAATTAGCAGCCTTGTTAAATGGGCCTGTATTTTGACACGCTGCAGACTGTGGTACATTTTTAATTTCCTATCTACTCTCTGTTTCACAGATCAGCATTCAGGGGTCACGTGTCTGCCAACTGGAGTGAGGCAGACAGGTCTATGCTCCATGAAGTGGAACAGTCAGGGAAAGAAAGGCCATGTTTAGCGCAAATCTGCAAATCTGTATTTCTGTATTTGAGGTGGGGGCATGAGAAGATGCATCACCTGGTGGGTGGCGGGGGTGAAAGAAGAGCTCGTTGTATGGCAGGTTAACGCCTCGAAGTCAGAGCTGTCACAGGCGGTGCTATAACGCTCCAAGGGCCCTGTGAACAGCGGAAGTTCACAGTGTCTTCTCCCCGCGTCCTCAACACTTGTCCCCATACCCCCATCCACAATCTGGGGGGAGGAACACACTTTCCGCACCCATGAGAATAGGCGAGCAGATGCAGGGATCGCTTTTCTGTGTATTCATTTATGCATTATCCTATAGCGCTGACATGTCCCGGAGGCGCTGCAGCGCTTTACATGAGGAATATTGGGTTCGAGGAGAAGGAGGGGGTTCAGGTCCGTGGGACAAGGCGGCGCGGAGCTGGAGGGGATGAGAGCAGGAGGCTGGACTTTGCAAAGGGAGAGAAGGGGAAGAGAAAATTATAACAGCCCCCCCTCCACCCCAAGAATTTGTGAGAGGAGGAGGAGAGTCTGCAGGGGGAGGGGGCAGGTCAATGCCTGGCAGGGATGAGGGAGCAAGCACCAGGTGAGAGGGGGCGGCTGCTCAGGGCAGGAAGGTACTTCACATATTGATATAGGAGGCTGCACCACAAACCGCCAGGGAGACGAAAGCGTAGCCCCCCCAATCCCTCTGCCCTGCAACCTTTCATCATCGTTATGTAGAGTGTTCACCAGTGGTCACTGGGTGTTCAATTATAATCTGTTCTACTTTGACTAAATTTGCTTTGTGATGGTTCTGAAAGTGGTCAAGTTGGTCCTATCATATGTAAACAATTCCCTTGTAAATATTATCAAGTGCCAGGTGGCATCATGTTTTCCTAGATGAAGGGCCCAACAAATACCTACCTCACTTCCCGGATGGCACATTAGTTCTGATATCTTCACCCAACGTCTGGAATATGTGCCCCCTTTATGCACTTTTACCTCTCCTCAACACCGCTTTCATAGTAGCACCATTCTCATATCCCCCCACCCTCCTCCGCCTCATTTGCCCAACATGGCCACCTCTCGAGTTAAGGCTGGAATTAATTGCTACAAAATCATTTATCCTCCTGGCCAGACTAAAGCTGCAGTAAAACGATTGAAGCATAACACTATTGAACGTTTCCTCAACTCCCTTTTTGTTGATTAATTTTACAATGGTCGTTTTGGGAGGCTCAGAAACGATTTCATTTTCTTCACTCACGACACCCCCTCTTGGTCCACCAGCTTATATAATTCCCTTAACATCACATCCTCCTCCTCTATCCCTCATGCGAAACAACTAAAAATGTCCCCCTCTGCATGTTTCAATGGCTACCTCACTATCTCACTCTATAACGACGGTACTGTCATGATCCAAGTCAAAGACACCTGTCTCTCGCTCTTTGACCACCTTTTCCCCTCCCTACACCCCTCCTCTGCCACCGGATTATCCCCTGACTCTTCTTCTAGCTCCACCCATTACTCCCTTTCTCCACCCGACCCCCCTACACTCCAATAGGCAGCACCCTCGAGAAGCACATGTCGGCCCTCTTCCCTCCCCCTTCCCTGTGCCCTCCTCTCCTATTCCTCCCCCCTCTCAGTATGCCCCCCCCCACATCACTTCAGCCTTACCTCTAGCTAATACGCTCCTCGTCCAATCTGCACCAGCCTGGCACTCCAATCTCTTCTCCTCCCCCATACTCCTACCTGCCAACCCCCTTTTTAGTCCACCTCTCCTCCAACCTTCTCCCCAGTTAACTTTCCCTATGCTCCCTTTATTCCTCCCTCCCCCTCTTCTCTACCCCCTCCTCCCCTCATTTTTCACCCTGATTTCTCCACAAACCCACTGCATCTCTCTCCTCCCTCCCACTCCTCCAGCATTGCTGTGCTACTCCCTTTCCTCCCTTGGTAACCCTTTCCATTTCCCTCCCTCGGGCCCTGCAGAACCACTTCCTTTCTTCAACTTCCTTCTTTCAACCCCCCTCACTCTGCCAGATGCCTGTTCCCTCACAGCCACCTCTCCTAGATGACAGGACCTCTCCAACCACGTCCCCTCTTTTCCTACCAAACCTCCTACATTCACACAACTCCACACAGTCCTCCCCCTCCTTCTACCCTACCGCCTTGATTCGCACCCATCTCCCCTTAAATATGTGCTAAATTCCTTTCCTTCTTGCAACACCAACAAAGACAACTCTCCCTTTACCTCTTATACACCAACTCCTGCTCTCAACTTCCACCTTTCTCCACTTTTGAACGCTATACCCCAACTCACCTCCAGTCCCCACACCACCTCTCCCTGCCTTCCACCACCAATTCCACCCCCTCCTGTTTCCATCGAGCCACCCAACCTTCCGTGCTCTGCCTTACTCTTCTGGAAACTAAGCTAGGCTCTCTTATCACCCCCATCTCCCAGCTTGTAGCTGCCATTTCACTTTTAAGCTCCAAGATTTCCACCTTTCCATACAACTCTACTCCTTTGGAAAACCCTCAACTTCCCACGAGATGCACCTCGCCCCCTCACCCCAATACAGCCAAGCTCAACCTGTCATCTGCATACCTCGTTAACTCACACAAGCCCTTGAACGCCACCCTTCTTCAACCTGCATCCCCTAGTAACCCTACCATCTACAGTATTCCGACCATCTCCTCTGTCAGAACCAAGCATCCACCTAAACCCTCCCGAGCACCCCCGCATAAATACAATATCCCGATCACTCTTCAGAGCCCAAGTGCCCCGTCACCAAAACAGTCTTGACAGAGCTGCGCTGTCTCCTTCACAGCGCCAGATCTGCAGTAAAACACAAACTTGAAATCTCCGATGCCATCACCTCTTACAATATTGACATGCTCTTCCTCACAGAGACCTGGTTCAACGATACCTCTCACTCTATGTTTGATCTCCTATTACCCACAGGCTATTCTATATTTAGGAATGACAGAATTGACAACGTTGGGGGAGGTGTTGCAGTCCTCTTTAGAAACTCACTTCAACTTAAGGCTTCTCCTATCAGCTCATCCACACCTTTGAATGCCTTTCTCTTGAGCTTCAATTGCACCACGGCTCACCCCTCAGATTCCATGCCATTTACCGCCTGCCTTGTAGCGGCCCTTCGTTTATGGAGGAACTCACTGACTTCATCAGCGACCAATACTCGCAAAATGACAATCAGACCTTCGTGGGTGACTTCAATCTCCACTGGGGCTTACCACAAGACTCTTCTGCGAACTCGCTGGCCACTTTCCTCTCTGCAAACGATCTTATCCAACACAGCACAGAATCAACACACTCGAAGGGCTCAATCCTGGACCTTGTTATTTCTAAAGCAGGCATGCTTTCTAGCACTTCCCCTATTCATGTAGACTGGTCTCAACCACCTCCTCATCCCATTCTCTCTTCACCTATCACACTCTTGGCCACCCTAAGAGGGCTACCTCCTGGTTCCGTGATGCTAAAAATATTGATGTTGGTTCCCTCTGTGAATCAGCTTTGTTATCACTTCCAAGGCTAGACCCGGACCTAGATGTTGACGAACTCACCTCCCAATACCTCACAGTCCTTGCAGTCGAAATCAATAACATCGCTGCTCTCAAAAGTAAAAAGATAAGGCCCACTCCCTCAGCTCCTTGGTTCATCAAATCCCTCTATGAAGAAAGGAAGCAGTTAAGATTCCTGGAGGAACAATGGAGGCAAGTGCCCTCTACCGATAATTTGGCCACGCTTCGTTCAGCAAGATCCAAGTACTACAAGCACATCTTCCTTTGGAAAGCGTCGCACTTCAAAACCCTTCTTGACTCAGCCAAAAATAGACCCAAAAAACTATTCGATCTCATCAAGATTCCTGACTGCTCTCCCCCAACCTCCAAGTTGGAGGATTCTACAAAGAAAGCAGCGGATTTCGCTGTATTCTTCGACAAAAAAGTGAAATCCCTTGTGGATCAGGTCGCTCATCCTACCCCTCCAGAGGAGCGCAAATCCTCAGCCATTTGGCAGAACTTTGACCCCATCTCTGAAGATGCTCTTCTCAATTGCATCCTCGAAACAAAGCCCTCCAACCATTCTCTGGACCCCATCCCCAGTGCCATTGCCATTGACTTCTATACCCATTCTCTTTCCGATTGGACCACTCTGATCAACCTCTCCCTCTTCCTACCTCCAAATGACCTAAGAACAGCAAGACAAGCACTAGTTCTGTCCTGACTAGACTATGGAAATGCAACTCTCACTGGAGCTGTCAAAGCACACGTAGCCCCCATGAGAGCTACCCTAAACCCAGCAGCAAGAGTGGCCACAGGAGTTTAGAAACAGGATCACATCATCTCCACACTGCAAAACCGAAAGTGGCTACAAATTAAAGCACATTGCTGTTTCAAAACTGCCTGTCTCACCTGTAAGGCCCTCCACACTGGTAAACCAGATTACCTCACACCAAACTCCCTAAAGCGGGACAATCGAGAAACCTAAGAAGCTCCAGCACATTCCATCTCATCTTCATCAAAAGACATAAACAAAAGCCCTTCGTCTCTCTTTCTCAGGCAACGCCCCCAAAATCTGGAATTCTCTCCCATTATATATCTCAGCTAACCTCTCCTTCATGACCTTCTAGAGACAACTAAAGAATTTCTACTCAACCGGCATCTCTATCCCTCTGGAAAAAAGCTGGTCAGTCCCACCATGAAGTCCCCACCTAGTTATATTTACCCCTTCAAAGGCTACTCAACGATTCAATGCTCCACTCCACAGTCGTAATTCTTTATTCTGAATGTTAATGACTATCCCCCGAAACTGTACTTGTATTGCCTGAAATTGACTGATAACTATCTCGAATCTGATATTATTGTACTGTGACTATTTCTATATCTGCCATGTAAGTTACCCCAAAGCTCTCTGATACTCCTTGGGTCGCGTCAGGGCTATATAAAACTCCTAATCCATTAAATTAAACAAAAATCTCATTCCTGATAACAGTTGAACTCACTCAGATCTTTAGAAAAGCCAGTGGATATATTATAGACACTGCTCTTCTTCTAATAACAGCCACCCTATTACAGCCGTGCAATCCACACACTGCCTCATTAATATCACCTACACTCCCTCTGTTCTGAAATCTTCCCAGTCTCACTCTGCTGTAGATAGCATCTAGACCCACTGTGTTCTTCATAGCCCCTGCACTCGGTCCACTATGGGTAGTGCCTATACCAGTCTATGGGTAGTGCCTAGATGTCATCTATAACTGTTCTTTTCAGGGTCATACCTTATTTTGCCCTTAATATTCAGATTAGTGCCTACACCCGATGCTCTGGATAGGGTCTACACCTGTTCTGGGTCCTACCATATTGTGCCCTTAATAGTCCTGTTCCCTCACTGCTATAGATGGTGTCTAAATCTTTGTTTTTCTGCATAGGACCCTCACCCGTTCTGCTCTGCGTCGTAACTTGTTGATATTCCTATTGCTGCTCTGATCGAGATAGTGCCCAGACCCACAGTGATTAAGATAGCGCCTGTCCTGGTTATCCGTGGTGTTCAGCTCCGCTCTCCATAGGCCTAGACCCACTGTGTGCTTCATAGCCCCTGCACTGTTATGTTATTGAATACTTGTAGAGCGCACGGTTACTCAACAGAGTATCTTTAAAGGCTGTAAGTGAGTGAGACGACTTGCTCCGCTACAGATATCGCCTGGACCTGCGGCTCTGGATAGCATCTACATCTGTTCTGTTCAGGGTCATACCTTATTGAGCTCTTAATATTCCTATATCTGCTCTGCTATAGATAGTGCCTGTACCCGCTGTCCATAGCACCTACAGTTGCTGTGCTATGGATTAGCGCCTAGACCCGCCGTATATATCGCCCCGATTCATAAACTGTTCAAACACCGACCACGGTCAAGGGTCAGTCGAGATGCGTGACTTCAGAAAGATTGAAAAATAACTGCCCCAGTAATACTAGGTTTGTGTTTGCTCTGCACCATGTACTCTTTGAGGTAGTAGCTCTTACTGTAAAACTGTTATGACATTTTAAACCACATTTTAGGTTACCCTGAGCTGCAAGAGCACACTTCTAGTAAATTCTAATACCCATCTAAAGCCAAATAAAACAAAAAGTGGACACTTGCTTCATCTGAGGCCCGCTGTGAGGTGTGATGCTGCGGAAACCATACAGAAACATTGAAATACCCGACTATACCTCACCAATGCCACTATCAACCACATGATGCTGTTATTAGGATCTAGGACTCCCCACAGATCCCTCATGAAGGTGCACTCCTGATAGAGGCTTGTCTTTTTTTGCCATGATTTCAGTCATGTCTTTATTGCTTTTCTGAATCCTAAATCAGAATTGATGGTCCGTATTCACTGTGGAACTTTGCTCCACGGGTTGTGTGTGTAAGGAGAAGGACCTCCCACTAATGCAAAGTTTGGACCGGGAGAGGAACCATTCTTGAAAGGAGGGGTCTCCTCTGAGTGCACAGGTTGAGTTTAGATTGTGATGGTTGGTCCATCCAACCAAAGGCTCAGTTTGAAATGAGGGGTCTCCTCTGAGTGCACAGGTTGAGTTTAGATTGTGATGGTTGGTCCATCCAACCAAAGGCTCAGTTTGAAATGAGGGGTCTCCTCTGAGTGCACAGGTTGAGTTTAGATTGTGATGGTTGGTCCATCCTACCAAAGGCTCAGTTTGAAATGAGGGGTCTCCTCTATGTGCACAGGTTGAGTTTAGATTGTGATGGTTGGTCCATCACACAATGGCTCAGTTTGAAAAGAGGGGTCTCCTCTGAGTGCACAGGTTGAGTTTAGATTGTGATGGTTGGTCCATCCAACCAAAGGCTCAGTTTGAAATGAGGGGTCTCCTCTGAGTGCACAGGTTGAGTTTAGATTGTGATGGTTGGTCCATCCAACCAAAGGCTCAGTTTGAAATGAGGGGTCTCCTCTGAGTGCACAGGTTGAGTTTAGATTGTGATGGTTGGTCCATCCTACCAAAGGCTCAGTTTGAAATGAGGGGTCTCCTCTATGTGCACAGGTTGAGTTTAGATTGTGATGGTTGGTCCATCACACAATGGCTCAGTTTGAAAAGAGGGGTCTCCTCTGAGTGCACAGGTTGAGTTTAGATTGTGATGGTTGGTCCATCCCACCAAAGGCTCAGTTTGAAATGAGGGGTCTCCTCTGAGTGCACAGGTTGAGTTTAGATTGTGATGGTTGGTCCATCCCATGAAGGCTCAGTTTGAAATGAGTGGTCTCCTCTATGTGCACAGGTTGAGTTTAGATTGTGATGGTTGGCCCATCCCATGAAGGCTCAGTTTGAAATGAGGGGTCTCCTCAGAATGCACAGGTTGAGTTTAGATTGTGAAGGTTGGTCCATCCCACCGAAGGCTCAGTTTGAAATGAGGGGTCTCCTCTGAGTGCACAGGTTGAGTTTAGATTGTGAGAAGGTTGATCCATCCCACCCAAGGCTCAGTTTAAAATGAGGGGTCTCCTCTGAGTGCACAGGTTGAGTTTAGATTGTGATGGTTGGTCCATCCCACAATGGCTCAGTTTGAAATGAGGGGTCTCCTCTGAGTGCACAGGTTGAGTTTAGATTGTGATGGTTGGTCCATCCCACCAAAGGCTCAGTTTGAAATGACGGTTCTCCTCTGAGTGCACAGATTGAGTTTAGATTGTGAAGGTTGGTCCATCCCACCAAAGGCTCAGTTTGAAATGAGGGGTCTCATCTGAGTGCACAGGTTGAGTTTAGATTGTGAAGGTTGATCCTTCCCACCCAAGGCCCAGTTTGAAATGAGGGTTCTCCTCTGAGTGCACAGGTTGAGTTTAGATTGTGAGAAGGTTGGTCTATCCCACCGAAGGCTCAGTTTGAAATGAGGGATCTCCTCTGAGTGCAAAGGTTGAGTTTAAATTGTGATGGTTGGTCCATCCCACCTAAGGCTCAGTTTGAAATGAGGGATCTTCTCTGAGTGCACAGGTTGAGTTTAAATTGTGATGGTTGGTCCATCCCACCTAAGTCTCAGTTTGATATGAGGGATCTCCTCTGAGTGCACAGGTTGAGTTTAAAATGTGATGGTTGGTCCATAAGGCTCAGTTTGAAATGAGGGGTCTCCTCTGAGTGCACAGGTTGAGTTTAGATTGTGAGAAGGTTGGTCTATCCCACCGAAGGCTCAGTTTGAAATGAGGGATCTCCTCTGAGTGCACAGGTTGAGTTTAAATTGAGATGGTTGGTCCATCCCACCTAAGGCTCAGTTTGAAATGAGGGGTCTCCTCTGAGTGCACAGGTTGAGTTTAGATTGTGATGGTTGTTCCATCCCACCAAAGGCTCAGTTTGAAATGATGGGTCTCCTCTGAGTGCACAGACTGAGTTTAGATTGTGAATGTTGGTCCATCCCACCCAAGGCTCAGTTTGAAATGAGGGGTCTCCTCTGAGTGCACAGGTTGAGTTTAGATTGTGATGGTTGGTCCATCCCACAATGGCTCAGTTTGAAATGAGGGATCTCCTCTGAGTGCACAGGTTGAGTTTAGATTGTGATGGTTGATCCATCCCATGAAGGCTCAGTTTGAAATGAGGGGTCTCCTCTGAATGCACAGGTTGAGTTTAGATTGTGATGGTTGGTCTAACCCACCGAAGGCTCTGTTTGAAATGAGGGTTCTCCTCTGAGTGCACAGATTGAGTTTAGATTGTGAAGGTTGGTCCATCCCACCAAAGGCTCAGTTTGAAATGAGGGTTCCCCTCTGAGTGCACAGATTGAGTTCAGATTGTGAAGGTTGGTCCATCCCACCAAAGGCTCAGTTTGAAATGAGGGGTCTCCTCTGAGTGCACAGGTTGAGTTTAGATTGTGAAGGTTGATCCATCCCACACAAGGCTCAGTTTGAAATGAGGGTTCTCCTCTGAGTGCACAGGTTGAGTTTAGATTGAGATGGTTGGTCCATCCCACAGAGGGCTCAGTTTGAAAGGAGGGTTCTCCTCTGAGTGCACAGGTTGAGTTTAGATTGTGATGGTTGGTCCATCCCACCGAAGGCTCAGTTTGAAATGAGGGATCTCCTCTGAGTGCACAGGTTGAGTTTAGATTGTGAAGGTTGGTCCATCCCACCAAAGGCTCAGTTTGAAATGAGGGTTCTCCTCAGAGTGCACAGATTGAGTTTAGATTGTGAAGGTTGGTCCATCCCACCAAAGGCTCAGTTTGAAATGAGGGGTCTCCTCTGAGTGCACAGGTTGAGTTTAGATTGTGAAGGTTGATCCAACCCACCCAAGGCTCAGTTTGAAATGAGTGGTCTCCTCTTAGTGCACAGGTTGAGTTTAGATTGTGATGGTTGGTCCATCCCACCGAAGGCTCAGTTTGAAATGAGTGGTCTCCTCTGAGTGCACAGGTTGAGTTTAGATTGTGATGGTTGGTCCATCCCACAATGGCTCAGCTTGAAATGAGGGGTCTCATCTGAGTGCACAGGTTGAGTTTAGATTGTGATGGTTGGTCCATCCCACCGAAGGCTCAGTTTGAAATGAGGGGTCTCCTGTGAGTGCACAGGTTGAGTTTAGATTGTGATGGTTGTTCCATCCCACCGAAGGCCCAGTTTGGAATGAGGGGTCTCCTCTGAGTGCACAGGTTGAGTTTAGATTGTGATCGTTGGTCCATCCCACCGAAGGCTCAGTTTGAAATGAGTGGTCTCCTCTGAGTGCACAGGTTGAGTTTAGATTGTGATGGATGGTCCATCCCACAATGGCTCAGTTTGAAATGAGGGGTCTCCTCTGAGTGCACAGGTTGAGTTTAGATTGTGATGGTTGGTCCATCCCACCGAAGGCTCAGTTTGAAATGAGGGGTCTCCTCTGAGTGCACAAGTTGAGTTTAGATTGTGATGGTTGGTCCATCCCATGAAAGGCCAAGTTTGAAATGATGGGTCATCTCTGAGTGCACAGGTTGAGTTTAGATTGTGATGGTTGTTCCATCCCACTGAAGGCTCAGTTTGAAATGAGGGTTCTCTGAGTGCACAGGTTGAGTTTAGATTGTGATGGTTGGTCCATCCCATGAAGGCTCCGTTTAAAATGAGTGGTTTCCTCTGAGTGCACAGGTTGAGTTTAGATTGTGATGGTTGGTCCTTCCCTGATGGCTCAGTTTGAAATGAGGGGTCTCCTCTGAGTGCACAGGTTGAGTTTAGATTGTGATGGTTGGTCCATCCCATGAAGGCTCAGTTTGAAATGAGGGGTCTCCTCTGAGTGCACAGGTTGAGTTTAGATTGTGATGGTTGGTCCATCCCATGAAGGCTCAGTTTGAAATGAGGGGTCTCCTCTGAGTGCACCGGTTGAGTTTAGATTGTGATGGTTGGTCCATCTCATGAAGGCTCAGTTTGAAATTAGGGGTCTCCTCTGAGTGCACCGGTTGAGTTTAGATTGTGATGGTTGGTCCATCTCATGAAGGCTCAGTTTGAAATTAGGGGTCTCCTCTGAGTGCACAGGTTGAGTTTAGATTGTGAGCAGGTTGGTCCATGGTGGAAGACACAGGACTCTACAGACCTGGGGCCCTGCATAGGAAGGGACTGTACCAGGGCCATGATGGAAGTCACAGGACTCTACAGACCTGGGGCCCTGTAGAGGAAGGGACTGTACCAGGGCCATGGTGGAAGCCACAGGACTCTACAGACCTGGGGGCCCTGAAGAAGGAGGGACTGTACCAGGGCCATGGTGGAAGCCGCACGACTCTATAGACCTGGGGGCCCTTCAGAGGAAGGGACTGTACCAGAGCCATGGTGGAAGTCACAGGACTCTACAGACCTGGGGGCCCTGCAGAGGAAGGGACTGTACCAGGGCCATGGTAGAAGCCACAGGACTCTACAGACCTGGGGCCCTGCAGAGGAAGGGACTGTACCAGGGCCATGGTGGAAGCCACAGGACTCTACAGACCTGGGAGCCCGGCAGAGGAAGGGACTGTACCAGGGCATTGGTGGAAGCCACAGGACTCTACAGACCTGGGGGCCCTGCAGAGGAAGGGACTGTACCAGGGCCATGGTGGAAGCCACAGGACTCTACAGACCTGGGGGCCCTGCAGAGGAAGGGACTGTACCAGGGCCATGGTGGGAGCCTCAGGACTCCAGACCTGGGGGCCCTGCAGAGGTAAGGACTGTACCAGGGCCATGGTGGGAGCTGCAGGACTCTACAGACCTGGGGCCCTGTACAGGAAGGGACTGTAGCAGGGCCATGGTAGAAGCCACAGGACTCTACAGACCTGGGGGTCCTGCAGAGGTAAGGACTGTATCATGTCCATGGTTGGAGCTGCAGGACTCTACAGCCATGGGGGCCCTGCAGAGGAAGGGACTGTACCAGGGCCATGGTGGAAGCCACAGGACTCTACAGACCTGGGGCCCTGCAGAGGAAGGGACTGTACCCGGGCCATGGTGGAAGCCACAGGACTCTACAGACCTGGGGCCCTGCAGAGGAAGGGACTGTACCATGGCCATGGTGGAAGCCACAGGACTCTACAGACCTGGGGCCCTGCAGAGGAAGGGACTGTACCAGGACCATGGTGGAAGCCACAGGACTCTACAGACTTGGGGGCCTGCAGAGGAAGGGACTGTACCAGGGCCATGGTGGGAGCCACAGGACTCTACAGACCTTGGGCCCTGCAGAGGAAGGGACTGTACCAGGGCCACGATGGGAGCCATAGAACTCTACAGACCTGGGACCCTGCAGAGGAATGGACTGTACCAAGGCCATGGTGGAAGCCACAGGACTCTACAGCCATGGGGCTCTTTAGAGGAAGGGACTGTACCAGGGTCTTGATGGGAGCTGCAGGACTCTACAGACCTGGTGCCCTGCAGAGGAAGGGACTGTACCAGGGCCATGGTGGGAGCTGCAGGACTCTACAGCCCTGGGGCTCTGCAGAGGAAGGGACTGTACCAGGGTCTTGATGGGAGCTGCAGGACTCTACAGAGCTGCTGCCCTGCAGAGGAAGGGACTGTACCAGGGCCATGGTGGAAGCCACAGGACTCTACAGACCTGGGGGCCCTGCAGAGGAAGGGACTGTACCAAGGCCATGGTGGGAGCCACAGGACTCTACAGACCTGGGGGCCCTGAAGAGGAAGGGACTGTACCAGGGCCATGGTGGAAGCCACAGGACTTTACAGACCTGGGGGCCCTGAAGAGGAAGGGACTGTACCAGGGCCATGGTGGAATCCACAGGACTTTACAGACCTGGTGCCCTGTAGAGGAAGGGACTGTACCAGGGCCATGATGGAAGTCACAGGACTCTACAGACCTGGGGCCCTGCAGAGGAAGGGACTGTACCAGGTCCATGGTGGAAGCCACAGGACTCTACAGCCCTGGGGCTCTGCAGAGGAAGAGACTGTACCAGGGTCTTGATGGGAGCTGCAGGACTCTACAGACCTGGTGCCCTGCAGAGGAAGGGACTGTACCAGGGCCATGGTGGGAGCTGCAGGACTCTACAGACCTGGGGCCCTGCAGAGGAAGGGACTGTACCAGGGCCATGGTGGGAGCTGCAGGACTCTACAGACCTGGGGGCCCTGCAGAGGAAGGGACTGTACCAGGGCCACGATGGGAGCCTCAGGACTCCAGACCTGGGGCCCTGCAGAGGAAGGGACTGTACCAGGGCCACGATGGGAGCCTCAGGACTCCAGACCTGGGGCCCTGCAGAGGAAGGGACTGTACCAGGGCCATGGTGGGAGCTGCAGGACTCTACAGACCTGGGGCCCTGCAGAGGAAGGGACTGTACCAGGGCCATGGTGGAAGCCACAGGATTTTACAGACCTGGGGGCCCTGAAGAGGAAGGGACTGTACCAGGGCCATGGTGGGAGCTGCAGGACTCTACAGACCTGGGGGCCCTGTAGAGGAAGGGACTGTACCAGGGCCATGGTGGGAGCTGCAGGACTCTACAGACCTGGGGGCCCTGCAGAGGAAGGGACTGTACCAGGGCCATGGTGGAAGCTACAGGCAGGACTCTACAGACCTGGGGACCCTGCAGAGGAAGGGACTGTACCAGAGCCATGGTGGGAGCCACAGGACTCTACAGACCTGGGGGCCCTGAAGAGGACGGGACTGTACCAGGGCCATGTTGGGGGATGCAGGACTCTACAGACCTGGGGGCCCTGCAGAGGAAGGGACTGTACCAGGGCCACGATGGGAGCCTCAGGACTCCAGACCTGGGGCCCTGCAGAGGAAGGGACTATACCAGGGCCACAATGGGAGCCACAGGACTTTACAGACCTGGGGGCCCTGAAGAGGAAGGGACTGTACCAGGACCATGGTGGGAGCTGCAGGACTCTACAGACCTGGGGGCCCTGCAGAGGAAGGGACTGTACCAGGGCCATGGTGGGAGCTGCAGGACTCTACAGACCTGGGGGCCCTGTAGAGGAAGGGACTGTACCGGGGCCATGGTGGGAGCTGCAGGACTCTACAGACCTGGGGGCCCTGCAGAGGAAGGGACTGTACCAGGGCCATGGTGGGAGCTGCAGGACTCTACAGACCTTGGGGCCCTGTAGAGGAAGGGACTGTACCAGGGCCATGGTGGGAGCTGCAGGACTCTACAGACCTGGGGGCCCTGCAGAGGAAGGGACTGTACCAGGGCCATGGTGGAAGCTACAGGCAGGACTCTACAGACCTGGGGACCCTGCAGAGGAAGGGACTGTACCAGGGCCATGGTGGGAGCCACAGGACTCTACAGACCTGGGGGCCCTGAAGAGGACGGGACTGTACCAGGGCCATGGTGGAAGCCACAGGACTCTACAGCCCTGGGGCTCTTTAGAGGAAGGGACTGTACCAGGGTCTTGATGGGAGCTGCAGGACTCTACAGACCTGGTGCCCTGCAGAGGAAGGGACTGTACCAGGGCCATGGTGGGAGCTGCAGGACTCTACAGCCCTGGGGCTCTGCAGAGGAAGGGACTGTACCAGGGTCTTGATGGGAGCTGCAGGACTCTACAGACCTGGTGCCCTGCAGAGGAAGGGACTGTACCAGGGCCATGGTGGAAGCCACAGGACTCTACAGACCTGGGGGCCCTGCAGAGGAAGGGACTGTACCAAGGCCATGGTGGGAGCCACAGGACTCTACAGACCTGGGGGCCCTGCAGAGGAAGGGACTGTACCAGAGCCATGGTGGAAGCCACAGGACTCTACAGACCTGGGGGCCCTGAAGAGGAAGGGACTGTACCAGGGCCATGGTGGAAGCCACAGGACTTTACAGACCTGGTGCCCTGTAGAGGAAGGGACTGTACCAGGGCCATGATGGAAGTCACAGGACTCTACAGACCTGGGGCCCTGCAGAGGAAGGGACTGTACCAGGTCCATGGTGGAAGCCACAGGACTCTACAGCCCTGGGGCTCTGCAGAGGAAGGGACTGTACCAGGGTCTTGATGGGAGCTGCAGGACTCTACAGACCTGGTGCCCTGCAGAGGAAGGGACTGTACCAGGGCCATGGTGGGAGCTGCAGGACTCTACAGACCTGGGGGCCCTGCAGAGGAAGGGACTGTACCAAGGCCATGGTGGGAGCTGCAGGACTCTACAGACCTGGGGCCCTGCAGAGGAAGGGACTGTACCAGGGCCATGGCGAGAGCCACAGGACTCTACAGACCTGGGGGCCCTGCAGAGGGAGGGACTGTACCAGGGCCATGGTGGAAGCCACAGGACTCTACAGACCTGGGGCCCTGTAGTGGAAGGGACTGTACCAGGGCCATGGTGGGAGCTGCAGGACTCTACAGACCTGGAGGCCCTGCAGAGGAAGGGGCTGTACCAGGGCCATGGTGGGAGCTGCAGGACTCTACAGACCTGGGGGCCCTGCAGAGGAAGGGACTGTACCAGGGCCATGGTGGAAGCCACAGGACTCTACAGACCTGGGGCCCTGAAGACGAAGGGACTGTACCAGGGCCATGGTGGGAGCTGCAGGACTCTACAGACCTGGGGGCCCTGCAGAGGAATGGGCTGTACCAGGGCCATGGTGGGAGCTGCAGGACTCTATAGACCTGGGGTACCTGCAGAGGAAGGGACTGTACCAGGGCCATGGTCGGAGCTGCAGGACTCTACAGACCTGGGGGCCCTGCAGAGGAAGGGACTGTACCAGGGCCATGGTGGAAGCCCCAGGACTCTACAGCCCTGGGGCTCTGCAGAGGAAGGGACTGTACCAGGGCCATGATGGGAGCCACAGGACTCTACAGACCTGGGGGCCCTGAAGAGGAAGGGACTGTACCAGAGCCATGGTGGGAGCTGCAGGACTCTACAGACCTGGGGGCCCTGCAGAGGAAGGGAATGTACCAGGGCCACGATGGGAGCCTCAGGACTCCAGACCTGGGGCCCTGCAGAGGAAGGGACTGTACCAGGGCCATGATGGGAGCCTCAGGACTCCAGACCTGGGGCCCTGCAGAGGAAGGGACTGTACCAGGGCCATGGTGGGAGCTGCAGGACTTTACAGACCTGGGGCCCTGCAGAGGAAGGGACTGTACCAGGGCCATGGTGGGAGCTGCAGAACTCTACAGACCTGGGGGCCCTGCAGAGGAAGGGAATGTACCAGGGCCACGATGGGAGCCTCAGGACTCCAGACCTGGGGCCCTGCAGAGGAAGGGACTGTACCAGGGCCATGGTGGAAGCCACAGGACTCTACAGACCTGGGGGCCCTGCAGAGGAAGGGACTGTAACAGGGCCATGGTGGGAGCTGCAGGACTCTACAGACCTGGGGGCCCTGTAGAGGAAGGGACTGTACCAGGGCCATGGTGGGAGCTGCAGGACTCTACAGACCTGGGGGCCCTGCAGAGGAAGGGACTGTACCAGGGCCATGGTGGAAGCTACAGGACTCTACAGACCTGGGGACCCTGCAGAGGAAGGGACCTTACCAGGGTCATGGTGGGAGCCACAGGACTCTACAGACCTAGGGGACCCTGAAGAGGAAGGGACTGTACCAGGGCCATGGTGGGAGATGCAGGACTCTACAGACCTGGGGGCCCTGCAGAGGAAGGGACTGTACCAGGGCCACGATGGGATCCTCAGGACTCCAGACCTGGGGCCCTGCAGAGGAAGGGACTGTACCAGGGCCATGGTGGAAGCCGCAGGACTCTACAGACCTGGGGTCCCTGCAGAGGAAGGGACTGTACCAGGGGCATGGTGGAAGCCACAGGACTCTACAGACCTGGGGTCCTGCAGAGGAAGGGACTGTACCAGGGCCATGGTGGGAGCTGCAGGACTCTACAGACCTGGGGGCCCTGCAGAGGAAGGGACTGTACCAGGGCCATGGTGGGAGCTGCAGGACTCTACAGACCTTTGGGCCCTGTAGAGGAAGGGACTGTACCAGGGCCATGGTGGGAGCTGCAGGACTCTACAGACCTGGGAGCCCTGCAGAGGAAGGGACTGTACCAGGGCCATGGTGGAAGCTACAGGCAGGACTCTACAGACCTGGGGACCCTGCAGAGGAAGGGACTGTACCAGGGCCATGGTGGGAGCCACAGGACTCTACAGACCTGGGGGCCCTGAAGAGGACGGGACTGTACCAGGGCCATGGTGGAAGCCACAGGACTCTACAGCCCTGGGGCTCTTTAGAGGAAGGGACTGTACCAGGGTCTTGATGGGAGCTGCAGGACTCTACAGACCTGGTGCCCTGCAGAGGAAGGGACTGTACCAGGGCCATGGTGGGAGCTGCAGGACTCTACAGCCCTGGGGCTCTGCAGAGGAAGGGACTGTACCCGGGTCTTGATGGGAGCTGCAGGACTCTACAGACCTGGTGCCCTGCAGAGGAAGGGACTGTACCAGGGCCATGGTGGAAGCCACAGGACTCTACAGACCTGGGGGCCCTGCAGAGGAAGGGACTGTACCAAGGCCATGGTGGGAGCCACAGGACTCTACAGACCTGGGGGCCCTGCAGAGGAAGGGACTGTACCAGAGCCATGGTGGAAGCCACAGGACTCTACAGACCTGGGGGCCCTGAAGAGGAAGGGACTGTACCAGGGCCATGGTGGAAGCCACAGGACTTTACAGACCTGGTGCCCTGTAGAGGAAGGGACTGTACCAGGGCCATGATGGAAGTCACAGGACTCTACAGACCTGGGGCCCTGCAGAGGAAGGGACTGTACCAGGTCCATGGTGGAAGCCACAGGACTCTACAGCCCTGGGGCTCTGCAGAGGAAGGGACTGTACCAGGGTCTTGATGGGAGCTGCAGGACTCTACAGACCTGGTGCCCTGCAGAGGAAGGGACTGTACCAGGGCCATGGTGGAAGCCACAGGACTCTACAGACCTGGGGCCCTGAAGACGAAGGGACTGTACCAGGGCCATGGTGGGAGCTGCAGGACTCTACAGACCTGGGGGCCCTGCAGAGGAATGGGCTGTACCAGGGCCATGGTGGGAGCTGCAGGACTCTATAGACCTGGGGTACCTGCAGAGGAAGGGACTGTACCAGGGCCATGGTCGGAGCTGCAGGACTCTACAGACCTGGGGGCCCTGCAGAGGAAGGGACTGTACCAGGGCCATGGTGGAAGCCCCAGGACTCTACAGCCCTGGGGCTCTGCAGAGGAAGGGACTGTACCAGGGCCATGATGGGAGCCACAGGACTCTACAGACCTGGGGGCCCTGCAGAGGAAGGGAATGTACCAGGGCCACGATGGGAGCCTCAGGACTCCAGACCTGGGGCCCTGCAGAGGAAGGGACTGTACCAGGGCCATGATGGGAGCCTCAGGACTCCAGACCTGGGGCCCTGCAGAGGAAGGGACTGTACCAGGGCCATGGTGGGAGCTGCAGGACTTTACAGACCTGGGGCCCTGCAGAAGAAGGGACTGTACCAGGGCCATGGTGGGAGCTGCAGAACTCTACAGACCTGGGGGCCCTGCAGAGGAAGGGAATGTACCAGGGCCACGATGGGAGCCTCAGGACTCCAGACCTGGGGCCCTGCAGAGGAAGGGACTGTACCAGGGCCATGGTGGAAGCCACAGGACTCTACAGACCTGGGGGCCCTGCAGAGGAAGGGACTGTAACAGGGCCATGGTGGGAGCTGCAGGACTCTACAGACCTGGGGGCCCTGTAGAGGAAGGGACTGTACCAGGGCCATGGTGGGAGCTGCAGGACTCTACAGACCTGGGGGCCCTGCAGAGGAAGGGACTGTACCAGGGCCATGGTGGAAGCTACAGGACTCTACAGACCTGGGGACCCTGCAGAGGAAGGGACCTTACCAGGGTCATGGTGGGAGCCACAGGACTCTACAGACCTAGGGGACCCTGAAGAGGAAGGGACTGTACCAGGGCCATGGTGGGAGATGCAGGACTCTACAGACCTGGGGGCCCTGCAGAGGAAGGGACTGTACCAGGGCCACGATGGGATCCTCAGGACTCCAGACCTGGGGCCCTGCAGAGGAAGGGACTGTACCAGGGCCATGGTGGAAGCCGCAGGACTCTACAGACCTGGGGTCCCTGCAGAGGAAGGGACTGTACCAGGGGCATGGTGGAAGCCACAGGACTCTACAGACCTGGGGTCCTGCAGAGGAAGGGACTGTACCAGGGCCATGGTGGGAGCTGCAGGACTCTACAGACCTGGGGGCCCTGCAGAGGAAGGGACTGTACCAGGGCCATGGTGGGAGCTGCAGGACTCTACAGACCTTTGGGCCCTGTAGAGGAAGGGACTGTACCAGGGCCATGGTGGGAGCTGCAGGACTCTACAGACCTGGGGGCCCTGCAGAGGAAGGGACTGTACCAGGGCCATGGTGGAAGCTACAGGCAGGACTCTACAGACCTGGGGACCCTGCAGAGGAAGGGACTGTACCAGGGCCATGGTGGGAGCCACAGGACTCTACAGACCTGGGGGCCCTGAAGAGGACGGGACTGTACCAGGGCCATGGTGGAAGCCACAGGACTCTACAGCCCTGGGGCTCTTTAGAGGAAGGGACTGTACCAGGGTCTTGATGGGAGCTGCAGGACTCTACAGACCTGGTGCCCTGCAGAGGAAGGGACTGTACCAGGGCCATGGTGGGAGCTGCAGGACTCTACAGCCCTGGGGCTCTGCAGAGGAAGGGACTGTACCCGGGTCTTGATGGGAGCTGCAGGACTCTACAGACCTGGTGCCCTGCAGAGGAAGGGACTGTACCAGGGCCATGGTGGAAGCCACAGGACTCTACAGACCTGGGGGCCCTGCAGAGGAAGGGACTGTACCAAGGCCATGGTGGGAGCCACAGGACTCTACAGACCTGGGGGCCCTGCAGAGGAAGGGACTGTACCAGAGCCATGGTGGAAGCCACAGGACTCTACAGACCTGGGGGCCCTGAAGAGGAAGGGACTGTACCAGGGCCATGGTGGAAGCCACAGGACTTTACAGACCTGGTGCCCTGTAGAGGAAGGGACTGTACCAGGGCCATGATGGAAGTCACAGGACTCTACAGACCTGGGGCCCTGCAGAGGAAGGGACTGTACCAGGTCCATGGTGGAAGCCACAGGACTCTACAGCCCTGGGGCTCTGCAGAGGAAGGGACTGTACCATGGTCTTGATGGGAGCTGCAGGACTCTACAGACCTGGTGCCCTGCAGAGGAAGGGACTGTACCAGGGCCATGGTGGGAGCTGCAGGACTCTACAGACCTGGGGGCCCTGCAGAGGAAGGGGCTGTACCAAGGCCATGGTGGGAGCTGCAGGACTCTACAGACCTGGGGCCCTGCAGAGGAAGGGACTGTACCAGGGCCATGGCGAGAGCCACAGGACTCTACAGACCTGGGGGCCCTGCAGAGGGAGGGACTGTACCAGGGCCATGGTGGAAGCCACAGGACTCTACAGACCTGGGGCCCTGTAGAGGAAGGGACTGTACCAGGGCCATGGTGGGAGCTGCAGGACTCTACAGACCTGGGGGCCCTGCAGAGGAAGGGGCTGTACCAGGGCCATGGTGGTGGGAGCTGCAGGACTCTACAGACCTGGGGGCCCTGCAGAGGAAGGGACTGTACCAGGGCCATGCTGGAAGCCACAGGACTCTACAGACCTGGGGCCCTGAAGACGAAGGGACTGTACCAGGGCCATGGTGGGAGCTGCAGGACTCTACAGACCTGGGGGCCCTGCAGAGGAAGGGGCTGTACCAGGGCCATGGTGGGAGCTGCAGGACTCTACAGACCTGGGGTACCTGCAGAGGAAGGGACTGTACCAGGGCCATGGTCGGAGCTGCAGGACTCTACAGACCTGGGGGCCCTGCAGAGGAAGGGACTGTACCAGGGCCATGGTGGAAGCCACAGGACTCTACAGCCCTGGGGCTCTGCAGAGGAAGGGACTGTACCAGGGCCATGATGGGAGCCACAGGACTCTACAGACCTGGGGGCCCTGAAGAGGAAGGGACTTTACCAGAGCCATGGTGGGAGCTGCAGGACTCTACAGACCTGGGGGCCCTGCAGAGGAAGGGAATGTACCAGGGCCACGATGGGAGCCTCAGGACTCCAGACCTGGGGCCCTGCAGAGGAAGGGACTGTACCAGGGCCATGATGGGAGCCTCAGGACTCCAGACCTGGGGCCCTGCAGAGGAAGGGACTGTACCAGGGCCATGGTGGGAGCTGCAGGACTTTACAGACCTGGGGCCCTGCAGAGGAAGGGACTGTACCAGGGCCATGGTGGGAGCTGCAGAACTCTACAGACCTGGGGGCCCTGCAGAGGAAGGGAATGTACCAGGGCCACGAAGGGAGCCTCAGGACTCCAGACCTGGGGCCCTGCAGAGGAAGGGACTGTACCAGGGCCATGGCGGAAGCCACAGGACTCTACAGACCTGGGGGCCCTGCAGAGGAAGGGACTGTACCAGGGCCATGGTGGGAGCTGCAGGACTCTACAGACCTGGGGGCCCTGTAGAGGAAGGGACTGTACCAGGGCCATGGTGGGAGCTGCAGGACTCTACAGACCTGGGGGCCCTGCAGAGGAAGGGACTGTACCAGGGCCATGGTGGAAGCTACAGGACTCTACAGACCTGGGGACCCTGCAGAGGAAGGGACCTTACCAGGGTCATGGTGGGAGCCACAGGACTCTACAGACCTAGGGGGCCCTGAAGAGGAAGGGACTGTACCAGGGCCATGGTGGGAGATGCAGGACTCTACAGACCTGGGGGCCCTGCAGAGGAAGGGACTGTACCAGGGCCACGATGGGATCCTCAGGACTCCAGACCTGGGGCCCTGCAGAGGAAGGGACTGTACCAGGGCCATGGTGGAAGCCGCAGGACTCTACAGACCTGGGGTCCCTGCAGAGGAAGGGACTGTACCAGGGGCATGGTGGAAGCCACAGGACTCTACAGACCTGGGGTCCTGCAGAGGAAGGGACTGTACCAGGGCCATGGTGGGAGCTGCAGGACTCTACAGACCTGGGGGCCCTGCAGAGGAAGGGACTGTACCAGGGCCATGGTGGAAGCTACAGGACTCTACAGACCTGGGGGCCCTGCAGAGGAAGGGACTGTACCAGGGCCATGGTGGGAGCCACAGGACTCTACAGACCTGGGGGCCCTGCAGAGGAAGGGGCTGTACCAAGGCCATGGTGGGAGCTGCAGGACTCTACAGACCTGGGGCCCTGCAGAGGAAGGGACTGTACCAGGGCCATGGCGAGAGCCACAGGACTCTACAGACCTGGGGGCCCTGCAGAGGGAGGGACTGTACCAGGGCCATGGTGGAAGCCACAGGACTCTACAGACCTGGGGCCCTGTAGAGGAAGGGACTGTACCAGGGCCATGGTGGGAGCTGCAGGACTCTACAGACCTGGGGGCCCTGCAGAGGAAGGGGCTGTACCAGGGCCATGGTGGTGGGAGCTGCAGGACTCTACAGACCTGGGGGCCCTGCAGAGGAAGGGACTGTACCAGGGCCATGCTGGAAGCCACAGGACTCTACAGACCTGGGGCCCTGAAGACGAAGGGACTGTACCAGGGCCATGGTGGGAGCTGCAGGACTCTACAGACCTGGGGGCCCTGCAGAGGAAGGGGCTGTACCAGGGCCATGGTGGGAGCTGCAGGACTCTACAGACCTGGGGTACCTGCAGAGGAAGGGACTGTACCAGGGCCATGGTCGGAGCTGCAGGACTCTACAGACCTGGGGGCCCTGCAGAGGAAGGGACTGTACCAGGGCCATGGTGGAAGCCACAGGACTCTACAGCCCTGGGGCTCTGCAGAGGAAGGGACTGTACCAGGGCCATGATGGGAGCCACAGGACTCTACAGACCTGGGGGCCCTGAAGAGGAAGGGACTTTACCAGAGCCATGGTGGGAGCTGCAGGACTCTACAGACCTGGGGGCCCTGCAGAGGAAGGGAATGTACCAGGGCCAAGATGGGAGCCTCAGGACTCCAGACCTGGGGCCCTGCAGAGGAAGGGACTGTACCAGGGCCATGATGGGAGCCTCAGGACTCCAGACCTGGGGCCCTGCAGAGGAAGGGACTGTACCAGGGCCATGGTGGGAGCTGCAGGACTTTACAGACCTGGGGCCCTGCAGAGGAAGGGACTGTACCAGGGCCATGGTGGGAGCTGCAGAACTCTACAGACCTGGGGGCCCTGCAGAGGAAGGGAATGTACCAGGGCCACGAAGGGAGCCTCAGGACTCCAGACCTGGGGCCCTGCAGAGGAAGGGACTGTACCAGGGCCATGGTGGAAGCCACAGGACTCTACAGACCTGGGGGCCCTGCAGAGGAAGGGACTGTACCAGGGCCATGGTGGGAGCTGCAGGACTCTACAGACCTGGGGGCCCTGTAGAGGAAGGGACTGTACCAGGGCCATGGTGGGAGCTGCAGGACTCTACAGACCTGGGGGCCCTGCAGAGGAAGGGACTGTACCAGGGCCATGGTGGAAGCTACAGGACTCTACAGACCTGGGGACCCTGCAGAGGAAGGGACCTTACCAGGGTCATGGTGGGAGCCACAGGACTCTACAGACCTAGGGGGCCCTGAAGAGGAAGGGACTGTACCAGGGCCATGGTGGGAGATGCAGGACTCTACAGACCTGGGGGCCCTGCAGAGGAAGGGACTGTACCAGGGCCACGATGGGATCCTCAGGACTCCAGACCTGGGGCCCTGCAGAGGAAGGGACTGTACCAGGGCCATGGTGGAAGCCGCAGGACTCTACAGACCTGGGGTCCCTGCAGAGGAAGGGACTGTACCAGGGGCATGGTGGAAGCCACAGGACTCTACAGACCTGGGGTCCTGCAGAGGAAGGGACTGTACCAGGGCCATGGTGGGAGCTGCAGGACTCTACAGACCTGGGGGCCCTGCAGAGGAAGGGACTGTACCAGGGCCATGGTGGAAGCTACAGGACTCTACAGACCTGGGGGCCCTGCAGAGGAAGGGACTGTACCAGGGCCATGGTGGGAGCCACAGGACTCTACAGACCTGGGGGCCCTGAAGAGGAAGGGACTGTACCAGGGCCATGGTGGGAGCTGCAGGACTCTACAGACCTAGGGGCGCTGCAAAGGAAGGGACTGTACCAGGGCCATGGTGGGAGCTGCAGGACTCTACAGACCTGGGGGCCCTGCAGAGGAAGGGACTGTACCAGGGCCATGGTGGAAGCCGCAGGACTCTACAGACCTGGGGGCCTGAAGAGGAAGGGACTGTACCCAGGGCCACGATGGGAGCTGCAGGACTCTACAGACCTGGGGGCCCTGCAGAGGAAGGGACTGTACCAGGGCCATGGTGGAAGCTACAGTACTCTACAAACCTGGGGGCCCAGCAGAGGAAGGGTCTGTACCAGGGCCATGGTGGGAGCTGCAGGACTCTACAGACCTGGGGGCCCTGCAGAGGAAGGGACTGTACCAGGGCCATGGTGGAAACCACAGAACTCTACAGACCTGGGGCCCTGCAGAGGAAGGGACTGTACCAGGGCCATGGTGGAAGCTACAGGACTCTACAGACCTGGGGGCCCTGCAGAGGAAGGGACTGTACCAGGGCCATGGTGGGAGCCACAGGACTCTACAGACCTGGGGGCCCTGAAGAGGAAGGGACTGTACCAGGGCCATGGTGGGAGCTGCAGGACTCTACAGACCTGGCTGCGCTGCAGAGGAAGTGACTGTACCAGGGCCATGGTGGAATCCACAGGACTCTACAGACCTGGGGGCCCTGCAGAGGAAGGGACTGTACCAGGGCCATGGTGGGAGCTGCAGGACTCTACAGACCTGCGGGCCCTGCAGAGGAAGGGACTGTACCAGGGCCATGGTGGGAGCTGCAGGACTCTACAGACCTGCGGGCCCTGCAGAGGAAGGGACTGTACCAGGGCCTCGATGGGAGCCACAGGACTCTACAGACCTGGGTGCCCTGCAGAGGAAGGGACTGTACCAGGGCCATGGTGGAAGCCACAGGACTCTACAGACCTGGGGGCCCTGCAGAGGTAAGGACTGTATCATGGCCACGATGGGAGCCACAGGACTCTACAGACCTGGGGGCCCTGCAGAGGTAAGGACTGTATCATGGCCACGATGGGAGCCACAGGACTCTACAGACCTGGGGGCCCTGCAGATGAAGGGACTGTACCAAGGCCACGATGGGAGCCACAGGACTCTACAGACCTGGGGGCCCTCCAGAGGAAGGGACTGTACCAGGGCCAAGGTGGAAGCCACAGGACTCTACAGACCTGGGGGCCCTGCAGAGGAAGGGACTGTACCAGGGCCATGGTGGGAGCTGCAGGACTCTACAGACCTGGGGGCCCTGCAGAGGAAGGTACTGTACCAGGGTCTTGATGGGAGCTGCAGGACTCTCCAGACCTTAGCGGCCTGCAGAGGAAGGGACTGTACCAGGGCCATGGTGGAAGCCACAGGACTCTACAGACCTGGGGGCCCTGCAGAGGAAGGGACTGTACCAGGGCCATGGTGGGAGCTGCAGGACTCTACAGACCTGGGGGCACTGCAGAGGAAGGGACTGTACCAGGGCCTTGGTGGGAGCTGCAGGACTCTACAGACCTGGGGGCCCTGCAGAGGAAGGGACTGTACCAGGGCATTGGTGGAAGCCACAGGACTCTACAGACCTGGGGCCCTGAAGAGGAAGGGACTGTACCAGGGCCATGGTGGAAGCCACAGGACTCTACAGACCTGGGGCCGTGCAGAGGAAGGGACTGTACCAGGGCCACGATGGGAGCTGCAGGACTCTACAGACCTGGGGGCCCTGCAGAGGAAGGGACTGTACCAGGGCCATGGTGGACGCCACAGGACTCTACAGACCTGGGGGCCCTGCAGAGGTAAGGACTGTATCATGGCCATGGTGGGAGCTGCAGGACTCTACAGACCTGGGGGCCCTGCAGAGGAAGGGACTGTACCAGGGCCATGGTGGAAGCCACAGGACTCTGCAGACCTGGGGGCCCTGCAGAGGAAGGGACTGTACCAGGGCCATGATGGAAGCCACAAGACTCTACAGACCTGGGGGCCCTGCAGAAGAAGGGACTGTACCAGGGCCATGGTGGGAGCCACAGGACTCTACAGACCTGGGGGCCCTGCAGAGGAAGGGACTGTATCATGGCCATGGTGGAAGCCACAGGACTCTACAGCCCTGGGGCTCTGCAGAGGAAGGGAGCGTACCAGGGCCATGGTGGGAGCTGCAGGACTCTCCAGACCTGGGGGCCCTGCATAGGAAGGGACTGTACCAAGGCCACGATGGGAGCCACAGGACTCTACAGACCTGGGGGCCCTGCAGAGGAAGGGACTGTACCAGGGACATGGTGGGAGCTGCAGGACTGCACAGACCTGGGGGCCCTGCAGAGGAAGGGACTGTACCAGGGCCATGGTGAAAGCCACAGGACTCTACAGACCTGGGGGCCCTGCAGAGGAAGGGACTGTACCAGGGCCATGATGGGAGCCACATGACTCTACAGAACTGGGGGCCCTGAAGAGGAAGGGACTGTACCAGGGCCATGGTGGGAGCCACAGGACTCTACAGACCTGGGGGCCCTGCAGAGGAAGGGACTGTACCAGGGTCATGGTGGGAGCTGCAGGACTCTACAGACCTGGGGGGCCTGCAGAGGAAGGGACTGTACCAGGGCCATGGTGAAAGCCACAGGTCTCTACAGCCCTGGGTCCCTGCAGAGGAAGGGGCTGTACCAGGGCCATGGTGGGAGCTGCAGGACTCTATAGACCTGGGGCCCTGCAGAGGAAGGGACTGTACTAGGGCCATGGTGGAATCCACAAGACTCTACAGACCTGGGGGCCCTGCAGAGGAAGGGACTGTCGCAGGGCCATGGTGGAAGCCACAGGACTCTACAGACCTGGGGCCTTGAAGAGGAAGGGACTGTACCAGGGCCATGGTGGAAGCCACAGGACTCTACAGACCTGGGGGCCCTGCAGAGGAAGGGACAGTACCAGAGCCATGGTGGGAGCTGCAGGACTCTACAGACCTGGGGCCCTGAAGAGGAAGGGACTGTACCAGGGCCATGGTGGAAGCCACAGGACTCTACAGACCTGGGGCCGTGCAGAGGAAGGGACTGTACCAGGGCCACGATGGGAGCTGCAGGACTCTACAGACCTGGGGGCCCTGCAGAGGAAGGGACTGTACCAGGGCCATGGTGGACGCCACAGGACTCTACAGACCTGGGGGCCCTGCAGAGGTAAGGACTGTATCATGGCCATGGTGGGAGCTGCAGGACTCTACAGACCTGGGGGCCCTGCAGAGGAAGGGACTGTACCAGGGCCATGGTGGAAGCCACAGGACTCTGCAGACCTGGGGGCCCTGCAGAGGAAGGGACTGTACCAGGGCCATGATGGAAGCCACAAGACTCTACAGACCTGGGGGCCCTGCAGAAGAAGGGACTGTACCAGGGCCATGGTGGGAGCCACAGGACTCTACAGACCTGGGGGCCCTGCAGAGGAAGGGACTGTATCATGGCCATGGTGGAAGCCACAGGACTCTACAGCCCTGGGGCTCTGCAGAGGAAGGGAGCGTACCAGGGCCATGGTGGGAGCTGCAGGACTCTCCAGACCTGGGGGCCCTGCATAGGAAGGGACTGTACCAAGGCCACGATGGGAGCCACAGGACTCTACAGACCTGGGGGCCCTGCAGAGGAAGGGACTGTACCAGGGACATGGTGGGAGCTGCAGGACTGCACAGACCTGGGGGCCCTGCAGAGGAAGGGACTGTACCAGGGCCATGGTGAAAGCCACAGGACTCTACAGACCTGGGGGCCCTGCAGAGGAAGGGACTGTACCAGGGCCATGATGGGAGCCACATGACTCTACAGAACTGGGGGCCCTGAAGAGGAAGGGACTGTACCAGGGCCATGGTGGGAGCCACAGGACTCTACAGACCTGGGGGCCCTGCAGAGGAAGGGACTGTACCAGGGTCATGGTGGGAGCTGCAGGACTCTACAGACCTGGGGGGCCTGCAGAGGAAGGGACTGTACCAGGGCCATGGTGAAAGCCACAGGTCTCTACAGCCCTGGGTCCCTGCAGAGGAAGGGGCTGTACCAGGGCCATGGTGGGAGCTGCAGGACTCTATAGACCTGGGGCCCTGCAGAGGAAGGGACTGTACTAGGGCCATGGTGGAATCCACAAGACTCTACAGACCTGGGGGCCCTGCAGAGGAAGGGACTGTCGCAGGGCCATGGTGGAAGCCACAGGACTCTACAGACCTGGGGGCCCTGCAGACGAAGGGACTGTACCAGGGCCATGCTGGAAGCCACAGGACTCTACAGACCTGGGGGCCCTGCAGAGGAAGGGACTGTACCAGGGCCATGCTGGAAGCCACAGGACTCTACAGACCTGGGGGCCCTGCAGAGGAAGGGTCTGTACCAGGGCCATTGTGGGAGCAGCAGGACTCTACAGACCTGGGGGCCCTGCAGAGGAAGGGACTGTACCAGGGCCATGGTGGAAGCCACAGGACTCTACAGACCTGGGGCCTTGAAGAGGAAGGGACTGTACCAGGGCCATGGTGGAAGCCACAGGACTCTACAGACCTGGGGGCCCTGCAGAGGAAGGGACAGTACCAGAGCCATGGTGGGAGCTGCAGGACTCTACAGACCTGGGGCCCTGCAGAGGAAGGGACTGTACCAGGGCCATGGTGGAAGCCACAGGACTCTACAGACCTGGGGGCCCTGCAGAGGAAGGGACAGTACCAGAGCCATGGTGGGAGCTGCAGGACTCTACAGACCTGGGGGCCCTGCAGAGGAAGGGACTGTACCAGGGCCACGATGGGACCCACAGGACTCTACAGACCTGGGGGTCCTGCAGGGGTAAGGACTGTACCAGAGCCATGGTGGGAGCTGCAGGACTCTACAGACCTGGGGCCCTGCAGAGGAAGGGGCTGTACCATGGCCACGATGGGAGCCACAGGACTTTACAGACCTGGGGCCCTACAGAAGAAGGGACTGTACCAGGGCCATGATGGGAGCTGCAGGACTCTACAGACCTGGGGGCCCTGCAGAGGAGGGGACTGTACCAGGGCCATGGTGGAAGCCACAGGACTCTACAGACCTGGGACCCTGAAGAGGAAGGGACTGTACCAGGGCCATGGTGGGAGCTGCAGGACTCTACAGACCTGGTGCCCTGCAGAGGAAGGGAATGTACCAGGGCCATGGTGGGAGCTGCAGGACTCTACAGACCTGGGGGGCCTGCAGAGGAAGGGACTGTACCAGGGCCATGGTGGGAGCTGCAGGACTCTACAGACCTGGGGGCGCTGCAGAGGAAGGGACTGTACCAGGGCCATGGTGGGAGCTGCAGGACTCTACAGACCTGGGGGCGCTGCAGAGGAAGGGACTGTACCAGGGCCATGGTGGAAGCCACAGGACTCTACAGACCTGGGGGCCCTGCAGAGGAAGGGACTGTACCAGGGCCATGGTGGGAGCTGCAGGACTCTACAGACCTGGGGCCCTGCAGAGAAAGGGACTGTACCAGGGCCATGGTGGGAGCTGCAGGACTCTACAGACCTGCGGGCCCTGCAGAGGAAGGGACTGTACCAGAGTCATGGTGGAAGCCACAGGACTTTACAGACCTGGGGCCCTGCAGAGGAAGGGACTGTACCAGGGCCATGGTGGGAGCTGCAGGACTCTACAGACCTGGGGGCCCTGCACAGGAAGGGACTGTACCAGGGCTATGGTGGGAGCTGCAGGACTCTACAGACCTGGGGACCTGCAGAGGAAGGGACTGTACCAGGGCCATGGTGAAAGCCACAAGACTCTACAGACCTGGGGCCCTGCAGAGGAAGGGACTGTACCAGGGCCATGGTGGAAGCCACAGGACTCTACAGACCTGGGGGGCCTGCAGATGAAGAGACTGTACCAGGGCCATGGTGGAAGCCACAGGACTCTACAGGCCTGGGGGCCCTGCAGAGGAAGGGACTGTACCAGGGCCATGGTGGGAGCTGCAGGACTCTACAGACCTGGGGGCCTGAAGAGGAAGGGACTGTACCAGGGCCATGGTGGAAGCTGCCGGACTCTACAGACCCGGGGGCCCTGCAGAGGAAGGGACTGTACCAGGGCCATGGTGGAAGCTAGAGGACTCTACAGACCCGGGGGCCCTGCAGAGGGAGGGACTGTACCAGGGCCATGGTGGGAGCTGCAGGACTCTACAGACCTGGGGGCCCTGCATAGGAAGGGACTGTACCAGGGCCACGATGGGAGCCTCAGGACTCCAGACCTGGGGGCCCTGCAGAGGAAGGGACTGTACCAGGGCCATGTTGGGAGCTGCAGGACTCTACAGACCTGGGGGCCCTGCAAAGGAAGGGGCTGTACCAGGGCCATGGTGGAAGCCACAGGACTCTACAGACCTGGGGGCCCTGCAGAGGAAGGGACTGTACCAGGGCCATGGTGGGAGCTGCAGGACTCTACAGACCTGGGGGCCCTGCAGAGGAAGGGACTGTACCAGGGCCACGATGGGAGCAGCAGGACTCTACAGACCTGGGGCCCCTGCAGAGGAAGGGACTGTACCAGGGCCATGGTGGAAGCCACAGGACTCTACAGACCTGGGGGCCCTGCAGAGGTAAGGACTGTATCATGGCCATGGTGGAAGCCACAGGACTCTACAGACCTGGGACCCTGAAGAGGAAAGGACTGTACCAGGGCCACGATGGGAGCTGCAGGACTCCTCAGACCTGGGGGCCCTGCAGAGGAAGGGACTGTACCAGGGCCATGGTGGACGCCACAGGACTCTACAGACCTGGGGGCCCTGCAGAGGTAAGGACTGTATTGTAGTGTAGTTCCTATCTTCCCAATAGGCTCTGCGCATTGGAATAATACCTACAGCAGTAAAGGCCTAGGCCAGACGTTAACTAGGTCTACTACTGTCGATACTAGACTTAAGTTTTGGGTTTGCCAGCGTAGGTCAGAGTTCGCTAGAAACTTTCTCGAATGTTCAAGGAGGAATTAACTTCCCTGATTAGACAAGAAGGGATTTAGTTTCTGACAACCATAGAACATGACAATTTTGCTCTCCCCTAATCAAGAGTCAATCTCGAGAGTCGTGTGAACAAAAGGCAAATTATTTTACTCAGTCAGTACGTGCATTCTTAGTCTCATCAGAATGTAGAGAAAAGGAAGAGACGGGCGTGTTCAATAAAAAGGTGTTATTTATTGATCAGTCTCTTTTCTCGTACAAGAGAAATGGATCGATATTATTGCAATACTTATAGTTAAGGAAAGTGCATACATTAAAAGCAATAGTATAAAGTAATACTGTAAAAACATTGATATGGTTTCTAAGCCATATGATGTTAAAAATGATTAAAATATATTTACATACACATATACATTTGACTAAACGTACTCAACTGGTGTTTCTAAATACGCCTACCCCGTGTACCTGACCTAAGTCTAATACGTGGGCGGGAATAGAAAGTTACAGCTTAAGTTAAGTTTGTTTTTGCCAAGTGAATAACTAAAGAATTCTCTGTGAGGGGTTATTCAGTTCTGTACCTGGAAGTTAGGATGAATGAGGAATGGTATCTCTCTCTCTGGTCTCGATATTCCAGGCTGCCTGCGAGGGCTACCCAGAAACGCCGGTGCTGGATTCTCGGCAGGAGAAAGCAGCGCGTCTCTCAGCGCGTCAGGAAGGCGGGGCTGCTGCCAGCGGGGTCTGCTTCTGCTCTCGGCTTCCGCAAGTATGGCTGCTCCGTCTCGTCACCACGCGTGTGTTTGCATATGGCAAGATCGGTAATATTTATACCTTTAAGGTGCCGAGATTGACGTAAGGATGGACATAGATACGTCAATAAAGATGTCATACGATTTGCTCGTTAGCACATTCTTTACTAAAGTTCTCGGTGAAATCAAAACAATGGCCGCGGGGTTTTGCCCAGGTTGTCATAGGTTTGATTTGTTATGAGAACTCCGTATGCCTTATCAGGGGCTGGAGGAATATCGCTTGTCTAATTAGATCGCAAGCGTTATGACCTAATCAGATAACACGTTCCTGTGCCGTAGTGTGACTGCGTCAGATAACGGTATCTGCATCATGGGGATTTTCTGCCTCATGGGCTGACTGCTAGTTAACTTGTTGGTTTGTTTTAACTAGAATAGGGTCAGGAATAGGGGGATCGATTCAGAACCGATAGGAATACATGACACCCACTCCACGCTAACTATGGACATATTTACTAATCTAGGCATAGTATAACATAGTACAACATACTATAGAGTAGTGTGTATACCTTACCACCCCAAAATACATAAATGCATTTTGAAAATTTTCAAATATACGGAAAATTTGCAGACATATATGTTGTATGCACTCAAGCTGTAGAAAAATGCCAAAGTAATCGCATTTGTATACATTATTGCTTATTTGGTATATGAGAATTACACATGAAATGGTTTCTGACAGAAAAAAGTTTCGAGACCATTCCATCACTGAATAAAATATCTTTATGAACATGCCAGCGGGCAGCTAATGTCTATAAGCTATCTAAAATTAGAAATTTTAGTTCTTTAAGAATAGTTCTTACTTTAAGCAGAAGACAGTGTCCCGAAAAATATGCAAAAATATTTGGGGCTGCTGAAAAAACTGCTGTCCGTGAACTGGAGCGAAAATGTTCATGTGACTTTATTTTTAAAGTTGAAGGCCGAATTCAGGGAACGCCGTGTGCGAGCCTGCTCAAAAGTCTCTATTTCTGTTCGGGTGAGAACATCATATCATTTAGGCTTTCGAAAAAACTGTCAACAGCTTCCTGGGAAAGTTCCACTAACTCGGAAATAGGTGTAATCATGCATTCATGCGCATGATTGTCTCCATTGACATTCTGATTTGCATTACTGACAGAAGGTCGTACCTGTTCGATGCTGCTTTCATCTTGAACTTCACTACCCATCAATCGTAGTGGTGAAGCTTCCACGAATGCCGTCATCAGGATTGGTAGCCTTTGAGGGCAGCACAAAGCATGAACCTTGATCGGGCTCAACAATGTTTCTGCATCCATCGGCGCATCCGATTGTAGCGTCAGACAGGTGTCTAACACGCATTCTTCTCCGCATAGCAGACACCTCAATACAGGTAAAACACATCTTTGCCACATTGGTCGAAATGATGGAAACCAAGTCATGTTCAGGTCTCTAAGCCGGGAGAGTCCCAGGATTTTTGATATCCGGTCCCGGTATCCAATGGCTAGGATTGTTTCTTCCCTTGTCGCAAGAGTTTTGTCTGTGACATGGGTTGCCATAACGAAAAATAAGGACTAAGAATAGGATTCCTGCAATTAGTCCCAGGATCAGGGGAAGTCCGCCAAAAATCGAATGGACGAAATCTGGAAAAATACCCAGTATGGCTTTGAATGGTGTTAATGCCATCGAAAATACTTTCTTAAATACCTTTGAGAACCCATTGGTATCAGAAATATTTAAGATTTCACTTAGGATTTCCGCGAAATGTACGGGGGAATTAGTTGATAATAATGTATGTATCTCTGCAGTCGTCCTTGCGACTTGTAGATCATATGTTTCTTTTGATGACGAGAGCCTGGTAGGCGTCTGAAGAAGGACTGTTTTCATTCTGCTTAAAGTATCTATTCGAATAGAAGTAATTTTCAAATCGGGCCATGCCCTTGCCTCCCTGTCTGGGAAGGAGCTGGGTAACAATGAGCGTCCACAGCACTTGACCTTCGCAGTTGTAGTAACTAGATAAGGAGTCCCGGGCATAAGACTACAACATCTGCGGTCTACAATAAGAATGTAACTCCCATCATAGAGTCTTTGAAAGAATGGTTCTATTTCAGTTGCAGGTGCGCCTTGCTGGTGACATGAAAGGTTGTATGAATTCCCTTCACAGGCTCCATGCAAACTAATTCCGTTACACAGAAGCGTGCCGCTTAGTGACATCGCACAATTGTTGCCACTAAGAAACACTTTCTGTCCTTTATTACTGACACATGCATGTGAATAGGGCAGGTTCCAAGTTGTTTTAAGGTACCCCTTTCCCAATTTCTCGTACATGCCAGCCTGTATATATTTTTGGCAGTATTGAAACCTGAAGGTTGAGATTGGAATATTTATGATTCCGTGTATTACCCATTCACTGACAGGTCGTTCTGACATTGTCATTGGTAATCTTTCTAGTTTTTCAATGCTCAAGATTGTATAATCAGCACCCTTTTGCGCCATACCGATTTGTCTATCAGTAAGGTTAAAGATTTGGAATAGTGACGTTGTGTTGATTAAACGCCAAGGCACATAGCCTGAACGCAGATTTTGTAACGTCCAGCCAAGCTGTACAATAGAACGCAATTGTGACTGACCATGTTGTAATAACAGTAAGTCTTGCGATAATATATCGATTGCTGACGACACAATGCTGTCCAATGAAAAAATTCTGGAGGACAGAGTCATGCACCCATTGTTCACTACAGAAAGTGATTTTTCCAAATTAATACGGTCAATTTCCCGTATTCTCTCTGCTGTTTCAATTTGATTAACCTTCCAGGCCTCATTGTATGCGGCATATACAGAGGCTGCTATGAAACGCTTCTGACGCTGTTTGCGTGGTCCCAAAGTGAAATCACGCAAGTCAGCACCATCAGTAAGTAAAGTTAGGTGTTGCTTAATTTCTGCCAGTGTGGAAGTTTGTAGCCATTGAAGGCATAATTTGCCCACACTGTAGGTGGTTATTATCCCTGGGTGATGTCTTTGAGGATATCTAGGGTCTGGCCTGTTCATTTTGAAACCCTGTGTTTTGTTCAGGAATCTGTCTTGACAGTTATTAGTATCTGTGGGCCAGAGCAACCACTGTTTCCAATTTGGATGTGTTTTGTTTTGGTTTAATATATGGTTTACGTCTATCTCTTCATCTTTAGAAGTGTTGCTAAACCTTGTTGGCTTTGGAATAGACGGGTTATTTAAATCTTTGATTTTGGCTAGGCCAAGACAGGTGGTTTGTTGGACAGTGTCATTTAAAAATATCATTTGTTCTGGGATCATGCAGGCTCCAAACAAAGCTTCTATACCCTGTACTTGCCATTCTTTTGTACCCCAAACACTTTTCAATTCAACATTTTTGTCCCAATAATCAAATCCAAAATTATTCATTTGTTCAAAAAATGAGTCTGAATATAACAATTTTGTGTTGGTTATCATGGTTTTGGTTCCTGTCTTGTTTGACAATTTAAAATAAAATGTTTCAGCATTACTTGTGTTAAAACCTGCAAAGTATGAATATTTGTCGTAAACGGTTCTCGAGCTCCCTTTTGGAGGTGTTGCACAATGTTCCCATTGATTATAATTTAAAACATTTCTAGGTTGTGCAGATCTATGTAAAAAGTGATTACCATAGTGGTTATAGCAATACATACTGTCATAATTTGTAGAACCCTGCAAATAATCATGTTTGGTAAATTTAGCAGACATTACTAAGTCAGACATCATATTATTAATACTTTCGAAGTCCCAATCATCAGCAAATGAGTTTGGTTTTGCAAAGTCACTCAAGGAGATCTTAATTTGGTGTGGATATTTCAGGATCTCGACAGGACCATAAACTTCATAGTCAGTGTTGTCCCAGGCTACCCCACCAGGTATCGGATTGGCTGTGAAGTTGGCTGAAGAAAGTTCTCTTTTCTCGACGTGTGAAGAGGTGTGTGGTTTGAGGATCAAGTTGATGTTCTGACTTGCTGTGTCCATTTTAGCATATTTTCCCTCAATGAAGCGTCCCAAAGTAAGTACCATGATGAGCCAAAGTATGAGGATAAATGCACCAAAACCCACCCAAAATTCAATCCATGGAGAAATCAGATATGTTTCTTTCAGTTGTTTCAAAAGTTCCTTCGCTTTGTCTTTAAAGGTGTTTGATGATGGCTGTGTCTTTGATTCACTGAAGCCTTCAGAGGAATCATCGAAGTTGATGAAGTAGCCGGATGCAGTTCTGTCAATTGTTCCAATTGGTTCAGGATTTTTGTTTCTTGCATTTTCACTTGGTACTTCATTATAGATTGGTGTGTCTCTGCTAAATGTTTTTATTTGGGTTTTCAGAGGTCTGAGTTCTATTGCACTGTTGCATAGTCCTTGTTGTTCTTCTGTAGGCGTTTCGAACGTGACGAGCCTCTTCGTTAGGACCTCTGTACTGGTAGCAAACCTTGGTGTTCTGCTACTTATTGGGAGTCCACTTGGCCTACTGTTTGTTATCGGCCACATGTTGTGGTTTTACCAGGTCGATGGATACAACTCGGTTCTCCTTTTTACCAGCAAGTGGCGGTAGTACAACTGATCTTGTCCCGTTGACAGACAAGACAGGAACTGCTTTTCTGTAAGAAGGCCCAAATTCCTTCTTTACCGCGATCTTTTCCCTGACTAGATCCCCGACTTTTGGAATCCAGACAGGTCTTGCTGGGACAGGTGGTGGTACTTCAGTGGTTGTTGGCTGTTGTTTCAACTTTATGTTGCTCAGGTCTTTTCTTGTTTTGTTTAAGTCCTGCAAAATAGCCAAACGGTCTTTGATATCAAAGCTTTTTTCTTTCACCACTGAAGTCTGACTATCAATGTCAGAGATAATCATCCTAGTTCCAAATAATAATTCGTACGCACTGAATCCCTTCAGAGAATTTCTTGGCAAGTTATTGAGACTACGTTGGACACTTATTAGATGTTTGACCCACCCAGCTCCCGAACCTAATACCTTTGCCGTTATAGATTGCTTTATGTCACGGTTTTTTCTTTCAACAATTCCGTTCCCCTCAGGGTGAAATGGACAAGAGTACCGCAATTGCACGCCCATGCTGACCATGGCCTCCTTATAAGCCCGAGAGCTAAAAGCAAGACCATTGTCCGAATGCAGCATGCCAATTGCGTATGTGCCGATAAAGACTCGCAAATCTTTTATAACAGTTCTGGCGTCAGCCGTTCGCTGGGGCCACATCCATATGAATCTCGTGCATGAGTCCACTGCGACCAAGATATATTTATAGTTACCATCCCTTTGTAAGGGACCGCAGTGGTCTAGATAAACACAGGCTAATGGTTTATCCGAGATTAGAAGGGGCGTCTGCGCTGGACGTCTCACCGTTGATACTTTCATTCTTTGACATATTTCGCATTCTAGAACATAGTTCCTTGTTTGTCTTCTCATTTGTGACCACCAGTATCTCTGTTTTAATAATGATACTGTGGCTGAGACGCCAGCATGGATAGAAGCGAGCCCTTCGTGTGCCGCTATTATTAGTCCTAACCTATGTTCCATGTTTGGAATTGCCCTATCCCCCACTCCAGGGATTCGAGCAAAAGGAACATTGTTTGCATCAGTTATGTATGAGTATTTTACTGGAAAGCCTTTAGGGAGTAGTTCTATCGAATCCTTTCCTGAAGCGAAGACAGCTTGTAATATTTCGCTGTCTATTTTTGTTTTTGACCGGGTGACGGCAGCTACGGAAGCCGTTTGCACAGCTGCCTTCGCGGCCTCATCAGCCAATGAATTCCCTGCAACGTGAACGCCATCACGTTGATGACTCAGTGTATGTATCACGTGAGTCTTTGGTAGTTCTTTTTGTAAAAGAACTACTTGTTCCCAAAGCATTTTATGCTTGATTGTGCCACCTTTCGCATCCTTGAAACCATTCTGGAGCCAGATCTGCAAGTATTCATTGTAAGATTGAACGCAATAATACGAATCGCACACTATGAGTGTGGGGAATTCTCGATCGGTATTTTCAAGCGCCATCTTGAATGCCAGTAGTTCAGCTCGCTGAGCTGTACAATCTCCTAAAGATTGTGTTTTAGTGATAGCTGGTTTAAATTTTCCTTCGTGCCAGCGGCCTTTAACGATCGCGCACGCAGCACTGTAAGCTTGCTTACCCCCCACTGCGGGTTGTGCTGATCCGTCTGTATATATTATACAGCCGTAGTGTTCTAGAGGCAGAATTTCGGTTGGCGGAGGACATTCAAATTCATATTGGAGAAATTCTTGTGTTTTTAAGTAAGGATCAAATTCGTACGCCACGTCTGTTGCAGCAAGAGAATTAGCCCATTGTATCCATCTTGGATGGAGCGCTTTAGCATTTGGAATGCTTGCCTTTGTTACCGCCTCTAGGGCTGGTATTGGTGTCACGATTATTATTCGTTTACCTTGTGCCAGGGCTCGTTCTTTTGCTATAGCTGTCTGTGTTGCTGTAAGAATTTTTTCCGTTGGGCTAAATTTAATTTCAGCCTTAGTGTACAAGTGTGATTTGAATGCAATTGGTACCTTATCTCCCTCATTAGAGGTCAGGTATGTGAATCCGCATCTCCCTGGGATGACTCGAATCACAAGATTGCGTGTGTTATCACGTGTTTCTAATTTTGTTTTAATTAGCATGTCTGTTTGTAAGGATCTCAAAATTTCTGTGTGTATTTGAGTCCAACTGGATCTTTTAAAGTCTGGTTTTATTAGATCATAAAGGGGTTTGACGCTTTCTGCGTACTTTGCAATGTATGTTCTTCCGAAATTTAGGAAGCCTAGAATCGACTGTAAGTTTTTTAGTGTTCTAGGTGCTTGGAGTACGGCACATTTCTCTAGGAAATTGTCGGCCAGGCTTTTGCCTTCACTTGATAATTCATATCCTAAGAACAGGACTTTCAGATGGGCAATTCTGGACTTTTTAAAGTTGAATTTGTAACCCTCTGCAGCGAACCCAAGTATTATGGTGTTCACTCTTTTCAAGTGAGTCTCCAAGTCATCATCTGTTAAGTAAATGTCATCCACATAAGATAATGCTTCATCATCATATAGTTGTAGTAATTCTGTTACTCTCGCTGAGAATACCCCCGGGCTGTTCTTGTACCCCTGGGCTAACCGACAGAATTGCTTTTGAGTGCCATTTACTGAAAATGCAGTTAAATATCTGCTCTCTGGTGCTATGTTTTGACAAAAGAATCCATTGGAAATGTCCAAGGTTGTTTTGTATTTTTTGCGCACTATGTTATTCATTAGTGCAGCACTGTGTGAGTTTTGCACTGCAAAAGTTTTGCAACATGTGTTAAGGTGTCGGTAATCCAAAACTAGACGATATGAATTGTCTGGTTTGGAGACCGGAAACAAAGGATTGTTCATTTGTGAGGTGCAAGTTTCAATCACCCCCTGGTATTCTAGCTGATCTAGTATTTCATTTACCTGTTTTTTAGCTTCTTGCTTAATTGGGTACTGCCTTTGTGCAGTTGGTTGTGATTTTAACTGGATTTTGTGAGGAGGAGAATCCTCATCCCATCCTACATGATTTTTATATAAAGCAGGTGCTAGAGCCACTGCCCACTTTCTAGCAAGTGTGTATTTTTTATGAATTGGAATTTGATTTGAGAAGGCAGGCATAATTACTTCTTCGCCATGAGGGCACTCCCTGACAAACTCTGGTGGCCAGTCCTTTTCAGCTAGAAGGATATCATAGCCCTTGGAGAGATTATCCCAAAATAGTCCCCTTATTTTCCTAGTCTTATCTCCCTCTATACGTAATGTTATCTCGTATATCTTGTGGGGTTTGCTAACCCTGGTGTCTGCAGTTTCCACTTGAAGATATTCATTCGTGTCCACTGTCTCCAGATGATTCATAAGGACTTTGCGAGCTATGCTCACTTCTGCTGCACTGTCTAGCATTGTCTGAGCCCACTCTCCGTTTTTCAGCTGTGTCCTCAGTATTCTCGGCATTTTTAACTACCTTGATACTGGCTACCTTCTTTTTTGGAAATTGTAATTTCTTTTTTAGTTGAGCAGGTTCCTTGTCTTTGGACTTGGCGTGCTCTTCTCTTTGTTCTGATCGTCCTCTTCTTTCCGATTTCTGCGAGGAATTCTGAAAAGATTGAGAGGGACGTGTATCAATGTCTTGATATCTATCAGGTTTTTTTATATAATCCCTATTTCTAAGGTTATATCTATTCCCAGAGGGGTCACTCTGCGGTGACCTCTGTCTTCGGTTTGGAGATTTTTCTCTTCGCCTAGGAGACCTTCCTCTGGACTGGAATTTCTTTTCTTTAGGATTGGATTGTTTGTTTCCATCCCAGTTCTTTTTTGGTGAATTATTAAAAAATATTTTTTCTGGACTTTCAGTCAGTTGCGGTTTTACTGGTATTCCACCTAAACTATCTCTACCTAGTTCCTCATAAGATTTTTCTATGATTCTGGCAATTTCAGCTGGTTGGTCTGCTATATCTGTCTCTTTTAACCTCTGGCGGATCGCCACGTTTGCTGCTTCACCTTTTATGTTGGCTAATAGTATAGCCGAGACCTGCTTGAAGTCTTTTAGTAATTTCATACCAAGAGTTAAAGCAGGTTCTGGACCATATTCGTCTTGAATTTGCTTTAGCACATCTGGTATCACCGAAATGGATGGGACACTGTGCGTTTTTGTGTAGATGGAAGCAAAGACTGTACCCCAAGTGTCACAGTCCTCTATGTGTGGTGCGATTCCCATTGGAAGGCAGATAGTCAGAATCCTATGTTTTTCCAGCGGGGTGGTGTCAGGAAACACCGCCTCTATTTGGGTAATTTTCTGTGCCAACCAGAATGGTATTTGTTCCCGTTTAGCCGGTACTTTACCTAGGCAGGACTGGATGTTCTGTGGTGTAATTTTATTCGTGTTCCCCTGGTGAGGGGTCAGCTGTGGAAGTTTAATCGCTGGCTGAATTGTTGAAGTCCGCATTACATACTGGACTAATTGTCTATGAATATTTATTAATTGTTTTAGTTGTACTAAAAGATCTGCTGCAGGCATTCTTTCGAAGTCTGGATGTGGTGTGTATCCGGCTAAGACCGGCCACGTTGCTCCTGGTCTTCCTAAAGGACCGAGCCTGGTGATGTGATTATTATGTTTTAGGGCGCCATCAAATAAGAGCAAATGCTCTTGGAATTTGAGTGGTACTTCCACCTCCTCGAAAGGAGTGTACATTTCAGGAGGTTCCTCTATTTTGTAATAGTGGAAGTACTTTGTTACAGCATTTGCTGCTGGAAAATGTATCCATGAATAGTATACCTCTGTCTGCCGATATTCGTGTGCCTCAATTACGAATATGACTGTGCCACCTCTAGGTGTCAGTCCATTTTCTATAAGTTTTAGAGTTATAGATCTCCTTTTGATGACCGGGATGAGTATTATCTCCGCGTCTGCAGCTTGCAGGGTAGCATCAGCTGCTGCGAGTTCAGTTGCTAATCTAACTGCCTCTCTTTCATCATCACTCTCTGCCATTTTACCGACAGGAAGCTTATTTTGTTTGTTTGCAGATCAGGTTTCTTATGGAAACAGAGATTAGATGCACAATATTTTGGAACTGTTTATCCTTCAACGTTGACTATACCAAGAACCATACATAGGAGTTCCCTCCTGCGAGGTTTTGGAGGATATAACCTTTCACCCACTCCAGACGTCTTTGGAGTATTTGGGAAAAGGGGTCTGAATGAGAGAGCACGACTGAGTTACTCTAAATGTCTTACGTTAGTTTTATCGCCCTTTCCAAACGTGTTGGGTGCCATGTAGTGTAGTTCCTATCTTCCCAATAGGCTCTGCGCATTGGAATAATACCTACAGCAGTAAAGGCCTAGGCCAGACGTTAACTAGGTCTACTACTGTCGATACTAGACTTAAGTTTTGGGTTTGCCAGCGTAGCTCAGAGTTCGCTAGAAACTTTCTCGAATGTTCAAGGAGGAATTAACTTCCCTGATTAGACAAGAAGGGATTTAGTTTCTGACAACCATAGAACATGACAACTTTGCTCTCCCCTAATCAAGAGTCAATCTCGAGAGTCGTGTGAACAAAAGGCAAATTATTTTACTCAGTCAGTACGTGCATTCTTAGTCTCATCAGAATGTAGAGAAAAGGAAGAGACGGGCGTGTTCAATAAAAAGGTGTTATTTATTGATCAGTCTCTTTTCTCGTACAAGAGAAATGGATCGATATTATTGCAATACTTATAGTTAAGTAAAGTGCATACATTAAAAGCAATAGTATAAAGTAATACTGTAAAAACATTGATATGGTTTCTAAGCCATATGATGTTAAAAATGATTAAAATATATTTACATACACATATACATTTGACTAAACGTACTCAACTGGTGTTTCTAAATACGCCTACCCCGTGTACCTGACCTAAGTCTAATACGTGGGCGGGAATAGAAAGTTACAGTTTAAGTTAAGTTTGTTTTTGCCAAGTGAATAACTAAAGAATTCTCTGTGAGGGGTTATTCAGTTCTGTACCTGGAAGTTAGGATGAATGAGGAATGGTATCTCTCTCTCTGGTCTCGATATTCCAGGCTGCCTGCGAGGGCTACCCAGAAACGCCGGTGCTGGATTCTCGGCAGGAGAAAGCAGCGCGTCTCTTAGCGCGTCAGGAAGGCGGGGCTGCTGCCAGCGGGGTCTGCTTCTGCTCTCGGCTTCGGCAAGTATGGCTGCTCCGTCTCGTCACCACGCGTGTGTTTGCATATGGCAAGATCGGTAATATTTATACCTTTAAGGTGCCGAGATTGACGTAAGGATGGACATAGATACGTCAATAAAGATGTCATACGATTTGCTCGTTAGCACATTCTTTACTAAAGTTCTCGGTGAAATCAAAACAATGGCCGCGGGGTTTTGCCCAGGTTGTCATAGGTTTGATTTGTTATGAGAACTCCGTATGCCTTATCAGGGCTGGAGGAATATCGCTTGTCTAATTAGATCGCAAGCGTTATGACCTAATCAGATAACACGTTCCTGTGCCGTAGTGTGACTGCGTCAGATAACGGTATCTGCATCATGGGGATTTTCTGCCTCATGGGCTGACTGCTAGTTAACTTGTTGGTTTGTTTTAACTAGAATAGGGTCAGGAATAGGGGGATCGATTCAGAACCGATAGGAATACATGACAGTATCATGGCCATGGTGGGAGCTGCAGAACTCTACAGACCTGGGGGCCCTGCAGAGGAAGGGACTGTACCAGGGCCATGGTGGAAGCCACAGGACTCTGCAGACCTGGGGGCCCTGCAGAGGAAGGGACTGTACCAGGGCCATGATGGAAGCCACAAGACTCTACAGACCTGGGGGCCCTGCAGAAGAAGGGACTGTACCAGGGCCATGGTGGGAGCCACAGGACTCTACAGACCTGGGGGCCCTGCAGAGGAAGGGAGTGTATCATGGCCATGGTGGAAGCCACAGGACTCTACAGACCTGGGGCCCTGCAGAGGGAGGGGCTGTACCAGGGCAATGGTGGGAGCTGCAGGACTCTACAGACCTGGGGGCTCTGCAGAGGAAGGGAGCGTACCAGGGCCATGGTGGGAGCTGTAGGACTCTCCAGACCTGGGGGCCCTGCATAGGAAGGGACTGTACCAAGGCCACAATGGGAGCCACAGGACTCAACAGACCTGGGGGCCCTGCAGAGGAAGGGACTGTACCAGGGCCATGGTGGGAGCTGCAGGACTCCACAGACCTGGGGGCCCTGCAGAGGAAGGGACTGTACCAGGGCCATGGTGAAAGCCACAGGACTCTACAGACCTGGGGGCCCTGCAGAGGAAGGGACTGTACCAGGGCCATGATGGGAGCCACATGACTCTACAGACCTGGGGGCCCTGAAGAGGAAGGGACTGTTCCAGGGCCATGGTGGGAGCTGCAGGACTCTACAGACCTGGGGGCCCTGCAGAGGAAGGGACTGTACCAGGGCCATGGTGGGAGCTGCAGGACTCTACAGACCTGGGGGGCCTGTAGAGGAAGGGACTGTACCAGGGCCATGGTGGGAGCTGCAGGACTCTACAGACCTGGGGGCCCTGCAGAGGAAGGGACTGTACCAGGGCCTTGGTGAAAGCCACAGGACTCTACAGCCCTGGGGCCCTGCAGAGGAAGGGACTGTACCAGGGCCATGGTGGAAGCCACAGGACTCTACAGACCTGGGGGCCCTGCAGAGGAAGGGACAGTACCAGGGCCATGGTGGAAGCCACAGGACTCTACAGACCTGGGGGCCCTGCAGAGGAAGGGACTGTACCAGGGCCAGGGTGAAAGACACAGGACTCTACAGCCCTGGGTCCCTGCAGAGGAAGGGGCTGTACCAGGGCCATGGTGGGAGCTGCAGGACTCTATAGACCTGGGGCCGTGCAGAGGAAGGGACTGTACCAGGGCCATGGTGGGAGCTGCAGGACTCTACAGACCTGGGGCCCTGCAGAGGAAGGGACTGTACTAGGGCCATGGTGGAATCCACAAGACTCTACAGACCTGGGGGCCCTGCAGAGGAAGGGACTGTCGCAGGGCCATGGTGGAAGCCACAGGACTCTACAGACCTGGGGGCCCTGCAGACGAAGGGACTGTACCAGGGCCATGCTGGAAGCCACAGGACTCTACGGACCTGGGGGCCCTGCAGAGGAAGGGACTGTACCAGGGCCATGGTGGGAGCGGCAGGACTCTACAGACCTGGGGGCCCTGCAGAGGAAGGGACTGTACCAGGGCCATGGTGGAAGCCACAGGACTCTACAGACCTGGGGCCTTGAAGAGGAAGGGACTGTACCAGGGCCATGGTGGAAGCCACAGGACTCTACAGACCTGGGGGCCCTGCAGAGGAAGGGACTGTACCAGGGCCATGGTGGGAGCTGCAGGACTCTACAGACCTGGGGTCCCTGCAGAGGAAGGGACTGTACCAGGGCCATGCTGGAAGCCACAGGACTCTACAGACCTGGGGGCCCTGCAGAGGAAGGGACTGTACCAGAGCCATGGTGGGAGCTGCAGGACTCTACAGACCTGGGGCCCTGCAGAGGAAGGGACTGTACCAGGGCCATGGTGGAAGCCACAGGACTCTACAGACCTGGGGGCCCTGCAGAGGAAGGGACAGTACCAGAGCCATGGTGGGAGCTGCAGGACTCTACAGACCTGGGGGCCCTGCAGAGGAAGGGACTGTACCAGGGCCACGATGGGACCCACAGGACTCTACAGACCTGGGGGTCCTGCAGGGGTAAGGACTGTACCAGAGCCATGGTGGGAGCTGCAGGACTCTACAGACCTGGGGGCCCTGAAGAGGAAGGGACTGTACCAGGGCCATGGTGGGAGCCACAGGACTCTACAGACCTGGGGGCCCTACAGAAGAAGGGACTGTACCAGGGCCATGGTGGGAGCTGCAGGACTCTACAGACCTGGGGGCCCTGCAGAGGAGGGGACTGTACCAGGGCCATGGTGGGCGCTGCAGGACTCTACAGACCTGGGGGTCCTGCAGAGGAAGGGACTGTACCAGGGCCATGGTGGAAGCCACAGGACTCTACAGACCTGGGACCCTGAAGAGGAAGGGACTGTACCAGGGCCATGGTGGGCGCTGCAGGACTCTACAGACCTGGTGCCCTGCAGAGGAAGGGAATGTACCAGGGCCATGGTGGGAGCTGCAGGACTTTACAGACCTGGGGGGCCTGCAGAGGAAGGGACTGTACCAGGGCCATGGTGGGAGCTGCAGGACTCTACAGACCTGGGGGCGCTGCAGAGGAAGGGACTGTACCAGGGCCATGGTGGGAGCTGCAGGACTCTACAGACCTGGGGGCGCTGCAGAGGAAGGGACTGTACCAGGGCCATGGTGGAAGCCACAGGACTCTACAGACCTGGGGGCCCTGCAGAGGAAGGGACTGTACCAGGGCCATGGTGGGAGCTGCAGGACTCTACAGACCTGGGGCCCTGCATAGGAAGTGACTGTACCAGAGCCATGGTGGGAGCTGCAGGACTCTACAGACCTGCGGGCCCTGCAGAGGAAGGGACTGTACCAGGGCCATGGTGGAAGCCACAGGACTCTACAGACCTGGGGGCCCTGTAGAGGAAGGGACTGTACCAGGGCCATGGAGGGAGCTGCAGTACTCTCCAGACCTGGAGGCCTGAAGAGGAAGGGACTGTACCAGGGCCATGGTGGAAGCCACAGGACTTTACAGACCTGGGGCCCTGCAGAGGAAGGGACTGTACCAGGGCCATGGTGGGAGCTGCAGGACTCTACAGACCTGGGGGCCCTGCACAGGAAGGGACTGTACCAGGGCTATGGTGGGAGCTGCAGGACTCTACAGACCTGGGGACCTGCAGAGGAAGGGACTGTACCAGGTCCATGGTGGGAGCTGCAGGACTCTACAGACCTGGGGGCCTGAAGAGGAAGGGACTGTACCAGGGCCATGGTGAAAGCCACAAGACTCTACAGACCTGGGGCCCTGCAGAGGAAGGGACTGTACCAGGGCCATGGTGGAAGCCACAGGACTCTACAGACCTGGGGGCCCTGCAGAGGAAGGGACTGTACCAGGGCCATGGTGGAAGCCACAGGACTCTACAGGCCTGGGGGCCCTGCAGAGGAAGGGACTGTACCAGGGCTATGGTGGGAGCTGCAGGACTCTACAGACCTGGGGGCCTGAAGAGGAAGGGACTGTACCAGGGCCATGGTGGAAGCTGCAGGACTCTACAGACCCGGGGGCCCTGCAGAGGAAGGGACTGTACCAAGGCCATGGTGGAAGCTAGAGGACTCTACAGACCTGGGGGGCCTGCAGAGGAAGGGGCTGTACCAGGGCCATGGTGGAAGCCACAGGACTCTACAGACCTGGGGGCCCTGCAGAGGAAGGGACTGTACCAGGGCCATGGTGGGAGCTGCAGGACTCTACAGACCTGGGGGCCCTGCAGAGGAAGGGACTGTACCAGGGTCACGATGGGAGCTGCAGGACTCTACAGACCTGGGGGCCCTGCAGAGGAAGGGACTGTACCAGGGCCATGGTGGAAGCCACAGGACTCTACAGACCTGGGGGCCCTGCAGAGGTAAGGACTGTATCATGGCCATGGTGGAAGCCACAGGACTCTACAGACCTGGGACCCTGAAGAGGAAAGGACTGTACCAGGGCCATGGTGGGAGCTGCAGGACTCTACAGACCTGAGGGCCCTGCATAGGAAGGGACTGTACCAGGGCCATGGTGGAAGCCACAGGACTCTACAGACCTGGGGCCTTGCAGAGGAAGGGACTGTACCAGGGCCATGGTGGGAGCCACAGGACTCTACAGCCCTGGGGCTCTGCAGAGGAAGGGAGTGTACCAGGGCCATGGTGGGAGCTGCAGGACTCTACAGACCTGGGGGCCTGAAGAGGAAGGGACTGTACCAGGGCCACGATGGGAGCTGCAGGACTCTACAGACCTGGGGGCCCTGCAGAGGAAGGGACTGTACCAGGGCCATGGTGGAAGCCACAGGACTCTACAGCCCTGGGGCTCTGCAGAGGAAGGGAGTGTACCAGGGCCATGGTGGGAGCTGCAGGACTCTCCAGACCTGGGGGCCCCTCAGAGGAAGGGACTGTACCAAGGCCATGATGGGAGCCACAGGACTCTACAGACCTGGGGGCCCTGCAGAGGAAGGGACTGTACCAGGGCCATGGTGGGAGCTGCAGGACTCTCCAGACCTTAGGGGCCTGCAGAGGAAGGGACTGTACCAGGGCCATGGTGGGAGCTGCAGGACTCTACAGACCCGGGGGCCCTGCAGAGGAAGGGACTGTACCAGGGCATTGGTGGAAGCCACAGGACTCTACAGACCTGGGGCCCTGAAGAGGAAGGGACTGTACCAGGGCCATAGTGGAAGCCACAGGACTCTACAGACCTGGGGGCCCTGCAGAGGAAGGGACTGTACCAGGGCCATGGTGGAAGCCACAGGACTCTACAGACCTGGGGGCCCTGCAGAGGAAGGGACTGTACCAGGGCCATGGTGGAAGCCACAGGACTCTACAGACCTGGGGCCCTGCAGAGGAAGGGACTGTACCAGGGCCATGGTGGGAGCTGCAGGACTCTACAGACCTGGGGGCCCTGCAGAGGAAGGGACTGTACCAGGGCCATGGTGGGAGCCACAGGACTCTACAGACCTGGGGGCCCGCAGTGGAAGGGACTGTACCAGGGCCATGGTGGAAGCCACAGGACTTTCCAGACCTGGGGCCCTGCAGAGGAAGGGACTGTACCAGGGCCATGGTGGGAGCTGCAGGACTCTACAGACCTGAGGGCCCTGCAGAGGAAGGGACTGTACCAGGACCACGATGGGAGCCACAGGACTCCAGACCTGGGGGCCCTGCAGAGGAAGGGACTGTTCCAGGGCCATGGTGGGAGCTGCAGGACTCTACAGACCTGGGGGCCCTGCAGAGGAAGGGACTGTACCAGGGCCACGGTGGAAGCCACAGGACTCTGCAGACCTGGGGGCCCTGCAGAGGAAGGGACTGTACCAGGGCCATGGTGGGAGCTGCAGGACTCTACAGACCTGGGGGCCTGAAGAGGAAGGGACTGTACCAGGGCCACGATGGGAGCTGCAGGACTCTACAGACCTGGGGGCCCTGCAGAGGAAGGGACTGTACCAGGGCCATGGTGGACGCCACAGGACTCTACAGACCTGGGGGCCCTGCAGAGGTAAGGACTGTATCATGGCCATGGTGGGAGCTGCAGGACTCTACAGACCTGGGGGCCCTGCAGAGGAAGGGACTGTACCAGGGCCATGGTGGAAGCCACAGGACTCTGCAGACCTGTGGGCCCTGCAGAGGAAGGGACTGTACCAGGGCCATGATGGAAGCCACAAGACTCTACAGACCTGGGGGCCCTGCAGAAGAAGGGACTGTACCAGGGCCATGGTGGGAGCCACAGGACTCTACAGACCTGGGGGCCCTGCAGAGGAAGGGACTGTATCATGGCCATGGTGAAAGCCACAGGACTCTATAGCCTTGGGGCTCTGCAGAGGAAGGGAGCGTACCAGGGCCATGGTGGGAGCTGCAGGACTCTCCAGACCTGGGGGCCCTGCAGAGGAAGGGACTGTACCAAGGCCACGATGGGAGCCACAGGACTCTACAGACCTGGGGGCCCTGCAGAGGAAGGGACTGTACCAGGGCCATGGTGGGAGCTGCAGGACTCCACAGACCTGGGGGCCCTGCAGAGGAAGGGACTGTACCAGGGCCATGGTGAAAGCCACAGGAATCTACAGACCTGGGGGCCCTGCAGAGGAAGGGACTGTACTAGGGCCATGGTGGGAGCTGCAGGACTCTACAGACCTGGGGGCCCTGCAGAGGAAGGGACTGTACCAGGGCCATGGTGGGAGCTGCAGGACTCTACACACCTGGGGGCCCTGCAGAGGAAGGGACTGTACCAGGGCCATGGTGGGAGCTGCAGGACTCTACAGACCTGGGGGCCCTGCAGAGGAAGGGACTGTACCAGGGCCATGGTGGGAGCTGCAGGACTCTGCAGACCCGGGGGCCCTGCAGAGGAAGGGACTGTACCAGGGCATTGGTGGAAGCCACAGGACTCTACAGACCTGGGGCCCTGAAGAGGAAGGGACTGTACCAGGGCCATAGTGGAAGCCACAGGACTCTACAGACCTGGGGGCCCTGCAGAGGAAGGGACTGTACCAGGGCCATGGTGGAAGCCACAGGACTCTACAGACCTGGGGGTCCTGCAGAGGAAGGGACTGTACCAGGGCCATGGTGGAAGCCACAGGACTCTACAGACCTGGGGCCCTGCAGAGGAAGGGACTGTACCAGGGCCATGGTGGGAGCTGCAGGACTCTACAGACCTGGGGGCCCTGCAGAGGAAGGGACTGTACCAGGGCCATGGTGGGAGCCATAGGACTCTACAGACCTGGGGGCCCTGCAGTGGAAGGGACTGTACCAGGGCCATGGTGGAAGCCACAGGACTTTCCAGACCTGGGGCCCTGCAGAGGAAGGGACTGTACCAGGGCCATGGTGGGAGCTGCAGGACTCTACAGACCTGGGGGCCCTGCAGAGGAAGGGACTGTACCAGGGCCACAATGGGAGCCACAGGACTCCAGACCTGGGGGCCCTGCAGAGGAAGGGACTGTACCAGGGCCATGGTGGGAGCCTCAGGACTCCAGACCTGGGGGCCCTGCAGAGGAAGGGACTGTTCCAGGGCCATGGTGGGAGCTGCAGGACTCTACAGGCCTGGGGGCCCTGCAGAGGAAGGGACTGTACCAGGGCCACGGTGGAAGCCACAGGACTCTGCAGACCTGGGGGCCCTGCAGAGGAAGGGACTGTACCAGGGCCATGGTGGGAGCTGCAGTACTCTACAGACCTGGGGGCCTGAAGAGGAAGGGACTGTACCAGGGCCACAATGGGAGCTGCAGGACTCTACAGACCTGGGGGCCCTGCAGACGAAGGGACTGTACCAGGGCCATGGTGGACGCCACAGGACTCTACAGACCGGGGGGCCCTGCAGAGGTAAGGACTGTATCATGGCCATGGTGGGAGCTGCAGGACTCTACAGACCTGGGGGCCCTGCAGAGGAAGGGACTGTACCAGGGCCATGGTGGGAGCTGCAGGACTCTATAGACCTGGGGCCCTGCAGAGGAAGGGACTGTACCAGGGCCATGGTGGAAGCCACAGGACTCTACAGACCTGGGGGTCCTGCAGAGGAAGGGACTGTACCAGGGCCATGGTGGAAGCCACAGGACTCTACAGACCTGGGGCCCTGCAGAGGAAGGGACTGTACCAGGGCCATGGTGGGAGCTGCAGGACTCTACAGACCTGGGGGCCCTGCAGAGGAAGGGACTGTCGCAGGGCCATGGTGGAAGCCACAGGACTCTACAGTCCTGGGGGCCCTGCAGACGAAGGGACTGTGCCAGGGCCATGCTGGAAGCCACAGGACTCTACAGACCTGGGGGCCCTGCAGAGGAAGGGACTGTACCAGGGCCATGGTGGGAGCTGCAGGACTCTACAGACCTGGGGGCCCTGCAGAGGAAGGGACTGTACCAGGGCCATGGTGGAAGCCACAGGACTCTACAGACCTGGGGCCTTGAAGAGGAAGGGACTGTACCAGAGCCATGGTGGGAGCTGCAGGACTCTACAGACCTGGGGCCCTGCAGAGGAAGGGACTGTACCAGGGCCATGGTGGAAGCCACAGGACTCTACAAACCTGGGGGCCCTGCAGAGGAAGGGACAGTACCAGAGCCATGGTGGGAGCTGCAGGACTCTACAGACCTGGGGGCCCTGCAGAGGAAGGGACTGTACCAGGGCCACGATGGGACCCACAGGACTCTACAGACCTGGGGGTCCTGCAGGGGTAAGGACTGTACCAGGGCCATGGTGTGAGATGCAGGACTCTACAGACCTGGGGGCCCTGCAGAGGAAGGGACTGTACCAGGGCCACGATGGGAGCCACAGGACTTTACAGACCTGGGGCCCGGAAGAGGAAGGGACTGTACCAGGGCCATGGTGGGAGCTGCAGGACTCTACAGACCTGGGGGCCCTGAAGAGGAAGGGACTGTATCAGGGCCATGGTGGGAGCCGTAGGACTCTACAGACCTGGGGCCCTGCAGAGGAAGGGACTGTACCAGGGCCATGGTGGGAGCCACAGGACTCTACAGACCTGGGGGCCCTACAGAAGAAGGGACTGTACCAGGGCCATGGTGGGAGCTGCAGGACTCTACAGACCTGGGGGCCCTGCAGAGGAGGGGACTGTACCAGGGCCATGGTGGAAGCCAGAGGACTCTACAGACCTGGGACCCTGAAGAGGAAGGGACTGTACCAGGGCCATGGTGGGAGCTGCAGGACTCTACAGACCTGGTGCCCTGCAGAGGAAGGGAATGTACCAGGGCCATGGTGGGAGCTGCAGGACTCTACAGACCTGGGGGCCCTGCAGAGGAAGGGACTGTACCAGGGCCATGGTGGGAGCTGCAGGACTCTACAGACCTGGGGCCCTGCAGAGGAAGGGACAGTACTAAGTCCATGGTGGGAGCTGCAGGACTCTACAGACCTGGGGCCCTGCAGAGGAAGGGACAGTACTAAGTCCATGGTGGGAGCTGCAGGACTCTACGGACCTGGGGGCCCTGCAGAGGAAGGGACTGTACCAGGGCCATGGTGGGAACTGCAGGACTCTACAGACCTGGGCGCCCTGCAGAGGAAGGGACTTTACCAGGGCCATGGTGGAAGCCACAGGACTCTACAGACCAGGGCCCTGAAGAGGACGGGACTGTACCAGGGCCATAGTGGGAGCTGCAGGACTCTACAGACCTGGGGGGCCTGCAGAAGAAGGGACTTTACCAGGGCAATGGTGGAAGCCACAGGACTCTACAGACCTGGGGCCCTGAAGAGGACGAGACTGTACCAGGGCCATGGTGGGAGCTGCAGGACTCTACAGACCTGGGGCACTGCAGAGGAAGGGACTGTACCAGGGCCATGGTGGAAGCCACAGGACTCTACAGACCTGGGGGTCCTGCAGACAAAGGGACTGTACCAGGGCCATGCTGGAAGCCACAGCACTCTACAGACCTGGGGCCCTGAAGAGGAAGGGACTGTACCAGGGCCATGGTGGGAGCCACAGGACTCTACAAACCTGGGGCCCTGAAGAGGAAGGGACTGTACCAGGGCCATGGTGGGAGCTGCAGGACTCTACAGACCTGGGGGCCCTGAAGAGGAAGGGACTGTACCAGGGCCATGGTGGGAGCCATAGGACTCTACAGACCTGGGGCCCTGCAGAGGAAGGGACTGTACCAGGGCCATGGTGGGAGCCACAGGACTCTACAGACCTGGGGGCCCTACAGAGGAAGAGACTGTACTAAGTCAATGGTGGGAGCCGCAGGACTCTACAGATATGGAGGCCCTGCAGAGAAAGGGACTGTACCAGGGCCATGGTGGGAGCCATAGGACTCTACAGACCTGGGGGCCCTGCAGAGGAAGGGACTGTACTAAGTCCAAGGTGGGAGCTGCAGGACTCTACAGACCTGGGGGCCCTGCAGAGGAAGGGACTGTACCAGGGCCACGATGGGAGCCAAAGAACTCTACAGACCTCGGGCCCTGCAGAGGTAGGGACTGTACCAAGGCCATGGTGGGAGCTGCAGGACTCTACAGACCTGGGGCCGTGCAGAGGAAGGGACTGTACCAGGGCCACGATGGGAGCTTCAGGGCTCCAGACCTGGGGGCCCTGCAGAGGAAGGGACTGTACCAGGGCCACGATGGGAGCCAAAGAACTCTACAGACCTGGGGCCCTGCAGAGGAAGGGACTGTACCAAGGCAATGGTGGGAGCTGCAGGACTCTACAGACCTGGGGGCCCTGAAGAGGAAGGGACTGTACCAGGGCCATGGTGGGAGCTGCAGGACTCTACAGACCTGGGGCCGTGCAGAGGAAGGGACTGTACCAGGGCCATGGTGGGAGCTGCAGGACTCTACAGACCTGGGGCCCTGTAGAGGAGGGGACTGTACCAGGGCCATGGTGGAAGCCACAGGACTCTACAGACCTGGGGGCACTGCAGAGGTAAGGACTGAATCATGGCCATGGTGGGAGCTGCAGGACTCTACAGACCTGGGGGCCCTGCAGAGGAAGGGACTGTACCAGGGCCATGGTGAAAGCCACAGGACTCTACAGACCTGGGGGCCCTGCAGAGGAAGGGACTGTACCAGGGCCATGATGGGAGCCACAGGACTCTACAGAACTGGGGGCCCTGAAGAGGAAGGGACTGTTCCAGGGCCATGGTGGGAGCTGCAGGACTCTACAGACCTGGGGGCCCTGCAGAGGAAGGGACTGTACCAGCGCCGTGGTGGGAGCTGCAGGACTCTACAGACCTGGGGGCCCTGCAGAGGAAGGGACTGTACCAGGGCCATGGTGGGAGCCATAGGACTCTACAGACCTGGGGGCCCTGCAGAGGAAGGGACTGTACCAGGGCCATGGTGGGAGCTGCAGGACTCTACAGACCTGGGGGCCCTGCAGAGGAAGGGACTGTACCAGGGCCATGGTGAAAGCCACAGGACTCTACAGCCCTGGGGCCCTGCAGAGGAAGGGACTGTACCAGGGCCATGGTGGGAGCTGCAGGACTCTACAGACCTGGGGGTCCTGCAGAGGTAAGAACTGTACCAGGGCCATGGTGGGAGCTGCAAGACTCTACAGACCTGGGGGCCTGAAGAGAAAGGGACTGTACCAGGGCCATGGTGAAAGCCACAGGACTCTACAGACCTGGGGCCCTGCAGAGGAAGGGACTGTACCAGGGCCATGGTGAAAGCCACAGGACTCTACAGACCTGGGGGCCCTGCAGAGGAAGGGACTGTACCAGGGCCATGGTGGGAGCTGCAGGACTCTACAGACCTGGGGCCCTGCAGAGGAAGGGACTGTACCAGGGCCGTGGTGGAAGCCACAGGACTCTACAGACCTGGGGGCCCTGCAGAGGAAGGGACTGTACCAGGGCCATGGTGGAAGCCACAGGACTCTACAGACCTGGGGGCCCTGCAGAGGAAGGGACTGTACCAGGGCCATGGTGGGAGCTGCAGGACTCTACAGACCTGGGGCCCTGCAGAGGAAGGGACTGTACCAGGGCCATGGTGGAAGCCACAGGACTCTAAAGACCTGGGGGCCCTGCAGAGGAAGGGACTGTACCAGAGCCATGGTCGGAGCTGCAGGACTCTACAGACCTGGGGGCACTGCAGAGGAAGGGACTGTACCAGGGCCACAATGGGAGCCACAGGACTCTACAGACCTGGGGGTCCTGCAGAGGTAAGGACTGTACCAGGGCCATGGTGGGAGCTGCAGGACTCTACAGACCTGGGGGCCCTGCAGAGGAAGGGACTGTACCAGGGCCACGATGGGAGCCACAGGACTCTACAGACCTGGGGGTCCTGCAGAGGTAAGGACTGTACCAGGGCCATGGTGGGAGCTGCAGGACTCTACAGACCTGGGGGGCCTGCAGAGGAAGAGACTGTACCAGGGCCATGGTGGGAGCTGCAGGACTCTACAGACCTGGGGGCCATGCAGAGGAAGGGTCTGTACCAGGGCCATGGTGGGAGCTGCAGGACTCTACAGACCTGGTGCCCTGCAGAGGAAGGGAATGTACCAGGGCCATGGTGGGAGCTGCAGGACTCTACAGACCTGGGGGCCCTGCAGAGGAAGGGACTGTACCAGGGCCATGGTGGGAGCTGCAGGACTCTACAGACCTGGGGGGCCTGCAGAGGAAGAGACTGTACCAGGGCCATGGTGGGAGCTGCAGGACTCTACAGACCTGGGGGCCATGCAGAGGAAGGGTCTGTACCAGGGCCATGGTGGGAGCTGCAGGACTCTACAGACCTGGTGCCCTGCAGAGGAAGGGAATGTACCAGGGCCATGATGGGAGCTGCAGGACTCTACAGACCTGGGGGCCCTGCAGAGGAAGGGACTGTACCAGGGCCATGGTGGGAGCTGCAGGACTCTACAGACCTGGGGCCCTGCAGAGGAAGGGACAGTACTAAGTCCATGGTGGGAGCTGCAGGACTCTACAGACCAGGGGCCCTGCAGAGGAAGGGACAGTACTAAGTCCATGGTGGGAGCTGCAGGACTCTACAGACCTGGGGGCCCTGCAGAGGAAGGGACTGTACCAGGGCCATGGTGGGAACTGCAGGACTCTACAGAACTGGGGGCCCTGCAGAGGAAGGGACTTTACCAGGGCCATGGTGGAAGCCACAGGACTCTACAGACCTGGGGCCCTGAAGAGGAAGGGACTGTACCAGGGCCATAGTGGGAGCTGCAGGACTCTACAGACCTGGGGGGCCTGCAGAAGAAGGGACTTTACCAGGGCAATGGTGGAAGCCACAGGACTCTACAGACCTGGGGCCCTGAAGAGGACGAGACTGTACCAGGGCCATGGTGGGAGCTGCAAGACTCTACAGACCTGGGGCCCTGCAGAGGAAGGGACTGTACCAGGGCCATGGTGGAAGCCACAGGACTCTACAGACCTGGGGGTCCTGCAGACAAAGGGACTGTACCAGGGCCATGCTGGAAGCCACAGCACTCTACAGACCTGGGGCCCTGAAGAGGAAGGGACTGTACCAGGGCCATGGTGGGAGCTGCAGGACTCTACAGACCTGGGGGCCTGCAGAGGAAGGGACTGTACCAGGGCCATGGTGGGAGCTGCAGGACTCTACAGACCTGGGGGCCCTGCAGAGGAAGGGACTTTACCAGGGCCATGGTGGAAGCCACAGGACTCTACAAACCTGGGGCCCTGAAGAGGAAGGGACTGTACCAGGGCCATGGTGGGAGCTGCAGGACTCTACAGACCTGGGGGCCCTGAAGAGGAAGGGACTGTACTAAGTCAATGGTGGGAGCCGCAGGACTCTACAGACATGGAGGCCCTGCAGAGCAAGGGACTGTACCAGGGCCATGGTGGGAGCCATAGGACTCTATAGACCTGGGGCCCTGCAGAGGAAGGGACTGTACCAGGGCCTTGGTGGGAGCTGCAGGACTCTACAGACCTGGGGGCCCTGCAGAGGAAGGGACTGTACTAAGTCCAAGGTGGGAGCTGCAGGACTCTACAGACCTGGGGGCCCTGCAGAGGAAGGGACTGTACCAGGGCCACGATGGGAGCCAAAGAACTCTACAGACCTCGGGCCCTGCAGAGGAAGGGACTGTACCAAGGCCATGGTGGGAGCTGCAGGACTCTACAGACCTGGGGCCGTGCAGAGGAAGGGACTGTACCAGGGCCACGATGGGAGCTTCAGGGCTCCAGACCTGGGGGCCCTGCAGAGGAAGGGACTGTACCAGGGCCACGATGGGAGCCAAAGAACTCTACAGACCTGGGGCCCTGCAGAGGAAGGGACTGTACCTAGGCAATGGTGGGAGCTGCAGGACTCTACAGACCTGGGGGCCCTGAAGAGGAAGGGACTGTACCAGGGCCATGGTGGGAGCTGCAGGACTCTACAGACCTGGGGCCGTGCAGAGGAAGGGACTGTACCAGGGCCATGGTGGGAGCTGCAGGACTCTACAGACCTGGGGCCCTGTAGAGGAGGGGACTGTACCAGGGCCATGGTGGAAGCCACAGGACTCTACAGACCTGGGGGCCCTGCAGAGGTAAGGACTGAATCATGGCCATGGTGGGAGCTGCAGGACTCTACAGACCTGGGGGCCCTGCAGAGGAAGGGACTGTACCAGGGCCATGGTGAAAGCCACAGGACTCTACAGACCTGGGGGCCCTGCAGAGGAAGGGACTGTACCAGGGCCGTGATGGGAGCCACAGGACTCTTCAGAACTGGGGGCCCTGAAGAGGAAGGGACTGTTCCAGGGCCATGGTGGGAGCTGCAGGACTCTACAGACCTGGGGGCCCTGCAGAGGAAGGGACTGTACCAGGGCCGTGGTGGGAGCTGCAGGACTCTACAGACCTGGGGGCCCTGCAGAGGAAGGGACTGTACCAGGGCCATGGTGGGAGCCATAGGACTCTACAGACCTGGGGGCCCTGCAGAGGAAGGGACTGTACCAGGGCCATGGTGGGAGCTGCAGGACTCTACAGACCTGGGGGCCCTGCAGAGGAAGGGACTGTACCAGGGCCATGGTGAAAGCCACAGGACTCTACAGCCCTGGGGCCCTGCAGAGGAAGGGACTGTACCAGGGCCATGGTGGGAGCTGCAGGACTCTACAGACCTGGGGGTCCTGCAGAGGTAAGAACTGTACCAGGGACATGGTGAAAGCCACAGGACTCTACAGACCTGGGGGCCCTGCAGAGGAAGGGACTGTACCATGGCCATGGTGGGAGCTGCAGGACTCTACAGACCTGGGGCCCTGCGGAGGAAGGGACTGTACCAGGGCCGTGGTGGAAGCCACAGGACTCTACAGACCTGGGGGCCCTGCAGAGGAAGGGACTGTACCAGGGCCATGGTGGAAGCCACCGGACTCTACAGACCTGGGGGCCCTGCAGAGGAAGGGACTGTACCAGGGCCATGGTGGGAGCTGCAGGACTCTACAGACCTGGGGCCCTGCAGAGGAAGGGACTGTACCAGGGCCAATGTGGAAGCCACAGGACTCTAAAGACCTGGGGGCCCTGCAGAGGAAGGGACTGTACCAGAGCCATGGTCGGAGCTGCAGGACTCTACAGACCTGGGGGCCCTGCAGAGGAAGGGACTGTACCAGGGCCACAATGGGAGCCAAAGGACTCTACAGACCTGGGGGTCCTGCAGAGGTAAGGACTGTACCAGGGCCATGGTGGGAGCTGCAGGACTCTACAGACCTGGGGGCCCTGCAGAGGAAGGGACTGTACCAGGGCCACGATGGGAGCCACAGGACTCTACAGACCTGGGGGTCCTGCAGAGGTAAGGACTGTACCAGGGCCATGGTGGGAGCTGCAGGACTCTACAGACCTGGGGGCCATGCAGAGGAAGGGTCTGTACCAGGGCCATGGTGGGAGCTGCAGGACTCTACAGACCTGGGGCCCTGCAGAGGAAGGGACAGTACTAAGTCCATGGTGGGAGCTGCAGGACTCTACAGACCAGGGGCCCTGCAGAGGAAGGGACAGTACTAAGTCCATGGTGGAAGCTGCAGGACTCTACAGACCTGGGGGCCCTGCAGAGGAAGGGACTGTACCAGGGCCATGGTTTGAACTGCAGGACTCTACAGACCTGGGGGCCCTGCAGAGGAAGGGACTTTACCAGGGCCATGGTGGAAGCCACAGGACTCTACAGACCTGGGGCCCTGAAGAGGAAGGGACTGTACCAGGGCCATGGTGGGAGCTGCAGCACTCTACAGACCTGGGGGCCCTGCAGAGGAAGGGACTTTACCAGGGCCATGGTGGAAGCCACAGGACTCTACAGACCTGGGGCCCTGCAGAGGAAGGGACTGTACCAGGGCCATGGTGGGAGCCTTGGGACTCTACAGACCTGGGGGCCCTGCAGACGAAGGGACTGTACCAGGGCCATGCTGGAAGCCACAGGACTCTACAGACCTGGGGCCCTGAAGAGGAAGGGACTGTACCAGGGCCATGGTGGGAGCTGCAGGACTCTACAGACCTGGGGCCCTGCAGAGGAAGGGACTGTACCAGGGCCATGGTGGGAGCTTCAGGACTCTACAGACCTGGGGCACTGCGGAGGAAGGGACTTTACCAGGGCCATGGTGGGAGCCACAGGACTCTACAGACCTGGGGGCCCTACAGAGGAAGGGACTGTACCAGGGCCATGGTGGGAGCTGCAGGACTCTACAGACCTGGGTCCCTGCAGAGGAAGGGACTGAACTAAGTCAATGGTGGGAGCCGCAGGACTCTACAGACATGGGGGCCCTGCAGAGAAAGGGACTGTACCAGGGCCATGGTGGGAGCCATAGGACTCTACAGACCTGGGGCCCTGCAGAGGAAGGGACTGTACCAGGGCCATGGTGGGAGCTGCAGGACTCTACAGACCTGGGGCCCTGCAGAGGAAGGGACTGTACCAGGGCCATGGTGGGAGCTGCAGGACTCTACAGACCTGGGGGCGCTGCAGAGGAAGGGACTGTACCAGGGCCATGGTGGGAGCTGCAGGACTCTACAGACCTGCGGGCCCTGCAGAGGAAGGGACTGTACCAGAGTCATGGTGGAAGCCACAGAACTCTACAGACCTGGGGGCCCTGCAGAGGAAGGGACTGTACCAGGGCTATGGTGGGAGCTGCAGGACTCTACAGACCTGGGGACCTGCAGAGGAAGGGACTGTACCAGGGCCATGGTGGGAGCTGCAGGACTCTACAGACCTGGGGCCGTGCAGAGGAAGGGACTGTACCAGGGCCACGATGGGAGCTTCAGGGCTCCAGACCTGGGGGCCCTGCAGAGGAAGGGACTGTACCAGGGCCACGATGGGAGCCAAAGAACTCTACAGACCTCGGGCCCTGCAGAGGAAGGAACTGTACCAAGGCCATGGTGGGAGCTGCAGGACTCTACAGACCTGGGGCCGTGCAGAGGAAGGGACTGTACCAGGGCCACGATGGGAGCTTCAGGGCTCCAGACCTGGGGGCCCTGCAGAGGAAGGGACTGTACCAGGGCCACGATGGGAGCCAAAGAACTCTACAGACCTGGGGCCCTGCAGAGGAAGGGACTGTACCTAGGCAATGGTGGGAGCTGCAGGACTCTACAGACCTGGGGGCCCTGAAGAGGAAGGGACTGTACCAGGGCCATGGTGGAAGCCACAGGACTCTACAGACCTGGGGGCCCTGCAGAGGTAAGGACTGAATCATGGCCATGGTGGGAGCTGCAGGACTCTACAGACCTGGGGGCCCTGCAGAGGAAGGGACTGTACCAGGGCCATGGTGAAAGCCACAGGACTCTACAGACCTGGGGGCCCTGCAGAGGAAGGGACTGTACCAGGGCCGTGATGGGAGCCACAGGACTCTTCAGAACTGGGGGCCCTGAAGAGGAAGGGACTGTTCCAGGGCCATGGTGGGAGCTGCAGGACTCTACAGACCTGGGGGCCCTGCAGAGGAAGGGACTGTACCAGGGCCGTGGTGGCAGCTGCAGGACTCTACAGACCTGGGGGCCCTGCAGAGGAAGGGACTGTACCAGGGCCATGGTGGGAGCCATAGGACTCTACAGACCTGGGGGCCCTGCAGAGGAAGGGACTGTACCAGAGCCATGGTGGGAGCTGCAGGACTCAACAGACCTGGGGGTCCTGCAGAGGTAAGAACTGTACCAGGGCCATGGTGAAAGCCACAGGACTCTACAGACCTGGGGGCCCTGCAGAGGAAGGGACTGTACCATGGCCATGGTGGGAGCTGCAGGACTCTACAGACCTGGGGCCCTGCGGAGGAAGGGACTGTACCAGGGCCGTGGTGGAAGCCACAGGACTCTACAGACCTGGGGGCCCTGCAGAGGAAGGGACTGTACCAGGGCCAATGTGGAAGCCACAGGACTCTAAAGACCTGGGGGCCCTGCAGAGGAAGGGACTGTACCAGAGCCATGGTCGGAGCTGCAGGACTCTACAGACCTGGGGGCCCTGCAGAGGAAGGGACTGTACCAGGGCCACAATGGGAGCCACAGGACTCTACAGACCTGGGGGTCCTGCAGAGGTAAGGACTGTACCAGGGCCATGGTGGGAGCTGCAGGACTCTACAGACCTGGGGGCCCTGCAGAGGAAGGGACTGTACCAGGGCCACGATGGGAGCCACAGGACTCTACAGACCTGGGGGTCCTGCAGAGGTAAGGACTGTACCAGGGCCATGGTGGGAGCTGCAGGACTCTACAGACCTGGGGGGCCTGCAGAGGAAGAGACTGTACCAGGGCCATGGTGGGAGCTGCAGGACTCTACAGACCTGGGGGCCATGCAGAGGAAGGGTCTGTACCAGGGCCATGGTGGGAGCTGCAGGACTCTACAGACCTGGGGCCCTGCAGAGGAAGGGACAGTACTAAGTCCATGGTGGGAGCTGCAGGACTCTACAGACCAGGGGCCCTGCAGAGGAAGGGACAGTACTAAGTCCATGGTGGAAGCTGCAGGACTCTACAGACCTGGGGGCCCTGCAGAGGAAGGGACTGTACCAGGGCCATGGTTTGAACTGCAGGACTCTACAGACCTGGGGGCCCTGCAGAGGAAGGGACTTTACCAGGGCCATGGTGGAAGCCACAGGACTCTACAGACCTGGGGCCCTGAAGAGGAAGGGACTGTACCAGGGCCATGGTGGGAGCTGCAGCACTCTACAGACCTGGGGGCCCTGCAGAGGAAGGGACTTTACCAGGGCCATGGTGGAAGCCACAGGACTCTACAGACCTGGGGCCCTGCAGAGGAAGGGACTGTACCAGAGCCATGGTGGGAGCCTTGGGACTCTACAGACCTGGGGGCCCTGCAGACGAAGGGACTGTACCAGGGCCATGCTGGAAGCCACAGGACTCTACAGACCTGGGGCCCTGAAGAGGAAGGGACTGTACCAGGGCCATGGTGGGAGCTGCAGGACTCTACAGACCTGGGGCCCTGCAGAGGAAGGGACTGTACCAGGGCCATGGTGGGAGCTGCAGGACTCTACAGACCTGGGTCCCTGCAGAGGAAGGGACTGAACTAAGTCAATGGTGGGAGCCGCAGGACTCTACAGACATGGGGGCCCTGCAGAGGAAGGGACTGTACCAGGGCCTTGGTGGGAGCTGCAGGACTCTACAGACCTGGGGGCCTTGCAGAGGAAGGGACTGTACCAGGGCCACGATGGGAGCCATAGAACTCTACAGACCTGGGGCCCTGCAGAGGAAGGGACTGTACCAAGGCCATGGTGGGAGCTGCAGGACTCTACAGACCTGGGGGCCCTGAAGAGGAAGGGACTGTACCAGGGCCATGGTGGGAGCTACAGGACTCTACAGACCTGGGGCCCTGCAGAGGAAGGGACTGTACCAGGGCCATGGTGGGAGCTGCAGGACTCTACAGACCTGGGGGCGCTGCAGAGGAAGGGACTGTACCAGGGCCATGGTTGGGGCTGCAGGACTCTACAGACCTGGGGGCGCTGCAGAGGAAGGGACTGTACCAGGGCCATGGTGGAAGCCACAGGACTCTACAGACCTGGGGGCCCTGCAGAGGAAGGGACTGTACCAGGGCCATGGTGGGAGCTGCAGGACTCTACAGACCTGGGGCCCTGCAGAGAAAGGGACTATACCAGGGCCATGGTGGGAGCTGCAGGACTCTACAGACCTGCGGGCCCTGCAGAGGAAGGGACTGTACCAGAGTCATGGTGGAAGCCACAGAACTCTACAGACCTGGGGGCCCTGTAGAGGAAGGGACCGTACCAGGGCCATGGTGGGAGCTGCAGTACTCTCCAGACCTGGAGGCCTGAAGAGGAAGGGACTGTACCAGGGCCATGGTGGAAGCCACAGGACTTTACAGACCTGGGGCCCTGCAGAGGAAGGGACTGTACCAGGGCCATGGTGGGAGCTGCAGGACTCTACAGACCTGGGGGCCCTGCAGAGGAAGGGACTGTACCAGGGCTATGGTGGGAGCTGCAGGACTCTACAGACCTGGGGACCTGCAGAGGAAGGGACTGTACCAGGGCCATGGTGGGAGCTGCAGGACTCAACAGACCTGGGGGCCTGAAGAGGAAGGGACTGTACCAGGGCCATGGTGAAAGCCACAGGACTCTACAGCCCTGGGGCCCATGCAGAGGAAGGGACTGTACCAGGGCCATGGTGGGAGCTGCAGGACTCTACAGACCTGGGGGCCCTGCAGAGGAAGGGACTGTACCAGGGCCATGGTGGAAGCCACAGGACTCTACAGACCTGGGGGCCCTGCAGAGGAAGGGACTGTACCAGGGCCATGGTGGAAGCCACAGGACTCTACAGACCTGGGGGCCCTGCAGAGGAAGGGACTGTACCAGGGCCATGGTGGGAGCTGCAGGACTCTACAGACCTGGGGGCCTGAAGAGGAAGGGACTGTACCAGGGCCATGGTGGAAGCTGCAGGACTCTACAGACCTGGGGCCCTGCAGAGGAAGGGACTGTACCAGGGCCATGGTGGAAGCTGCAGGACTCTACAGACCCGGGGGGCCCTGCAGAGGAAGGGACTGTACCAGGGCCATGGTGGAAGCTAGAGGACTCTACAGACCCGGGGGCCCTGCAGAGGAAGGGACTGTACCAGGGCCATGGTGGGAGCTGCAGGACTCTACAGACCTGGGGGCCCTGCAGAGGAAGGGACTGTACCAGGGCCACGATGGGAGCCTCAGGACTCCAGACCTGGGGGCCCTGCAGAGGAAGGGACTGTACCAGGGCCATGGTGGGAGCTGCAGGACTCTACAGACCTGGAGCCCTGCAAAGGAAGGGACTGGACCAGGTCCATGGTGGAAGCCACAGGACTCTATAGACCTGGGGGCCCTGCAGAGGAAGGGACTGTACCAGGGCCATGGTGGAAGCCACAGGACTCTACAGACCTGGGGGCCCTGCAGATGAAGGGACTGTACAAGGGCAATGGTGGGAGCTGCAGGACTCTACAGACCTGGGGGCCCTGCAGAGGAAGGGACTGTACCAGGGCCATGGTGGGAGCTGCAGGACTCTACAGACCTGGGAGCCCTGCAGAGGAAGGGACTGTACCAGGGCCATGGTGGAAACCACAGGATTCTACAGACCTGGGGGCCCTGCAGAAGAAGGGACTGTACCAGGGCCATGGTGGAAGCCACAGGACTCTACAGACCTGGGGCCCTGCAGAGGAATGGACTGTACCAGGGCCATGGTGGAAGCCACAGGACTCTACAGACCTGGGGGCCCTGCAGAGGAAGGGACTGTACCAGGGCCATGGTGGAAGCCACAGGACTCTGCAGACCTGGGGGCCCTGCAGAGGAAGGGACTGTACCAGGGCCATGGTGGAAGACACAGGACTCTACAGACCTGGTGCCCTGCAGAGGAAGGGACTGTACCAGGGCCATGGTGGAAGACACAGGACTCTACAGACCTGGGGGCGCTGCAGAGGAAGGGACTGTACCAGGGCCATGGTGGAAGCCACAGGACTCTACAGACCTGGGGCCCTGCAGAGGAAGGGACTGTACCAGGGCCATGGTGGGAGCTGCAGGACTCTACAGACCTCGGGGCCCTGCAGAGGAAGGGACTGTACCAGGGCCACGATGGGAGCCACGGGACTCCATACCTGGGGGCCCTTCAGAGGAAGGGACTGTACCAGGGCCATGGTGGGAGCCTCAGGACTCCAGACCTGGGGGCCCTGCAGAGGAAGGGACTGTTCCAGGGCCATGGTGGGAGCTGCAGGACTCTACAGATCTGGGGCCCTGCAGAGAAAGGGACTGTACCAGGGCCATGGTGGGAGCTGCAGGACTCTACAGACCTGCGGGCCCTGCAGAGGAAGGGACTGTACCAGAGTCATGGTGGAAGCCACAGGACTCTACAGACCTGGGGGCCCTGTAGAGGAAGGGACTGTACCAGGGCCATGGTGGGAGCTGCAGTACTCTCCAGACCTGGAGGCCTGAAGAGGAAGGGACTGTACCAGGGCCATGGTGGAAGCCACGGGACTTTACAGACCTGGGGCCCTGCCAAGGAAGGGACTGTACCAGGGCCATGGTGGGAGCTGCAGGACTCTACAGACCTGGGGGCCCTGCAGAGGAAGGGACTGTACCAGGGCTATGGTGGGAGCTGCAGGGCTCTACAGACCTGGGGACCTGCAGAGGAAGGGACTGTACCAGGGCCATGGTGGGAGCTGCAGGACTCTACAGACCTGGGGGCCTGAAGAGGAAGGGACTGTACCAGGGCCATGGTGGAAGCCACAGGACTCTACAGACCTGGGGGCCCTGCAGAGGAAGGGACTGTACCAGGGCCATGGTGGAAGCCACAGGACTCTACAGCCCTGGGGCTCTGCAGAGGAAGGGAGTGTACCAGGGCCATGGTGGGAGCTGCAGGACTCTCCAGACCTGGGGGCCCCTCAGAGGAAGGGACTGTACCAAGGCCATGATGGGAGCCACAGGACTCTACAGACCTGGGGGCCCTGCAGAGGAAGGGACTGTACCAGGGCCATGGTGGGAGCTGCAGGACTCTCCAGACCTTAGGGGCCTGCAGAGGAAGGGACTGTACCAGGGCCATGGTGGGAGCTGCAGGACTCTACAGACCCGGGGGCCCTGCAGAGGAAGGGACTGTACCAGGGCATTGGTGGAAGCCACAGGACTCTACAGACCTGGGGCCCTGAAGAGGAAGGGACTGTACCAGGGCCATAGTGGAAGCCACAGGACTCTACAGACCTGGGGGCCCTGCAGAGGAAGGGACTGTACCAGGGCCATGGTGGAAGCCACAGGACTCTACAGACCTGGGGGCCCTGCAGAGGAAGGGACTGTACCAGGGCCATGGTGGAAGCCACAGGACTCTACAGACCTGGGGCCCTGCAGAGGAAGGGACTGTACCAGGGCCATGGTGGGAGCTGCAGGACTCTACAGACCTGGGGGCCCTGCAGAGGAAGGGACTGTACCAGGGCCATGGTGGGAGCCACAGGACTCTACAGACCTGGGGGCCCCGCAGTGGAAGGGACTGTACCAGGGCCATGGTGGAAGCCACAGGACTTTCCAGACCTGGGGCCCTGCAGAGGAAGGGACTGTACCAGGGCCATGGTGGGAGCTGCAGGACTCTACAGACCTGAGGGCCCTGCAGAGGAAGGGACTGTACCAGGGCCACGATGGGAGCCACAGGACTCCAGACCTGGGGGCCCTGCAGAGGAAGGGACTGTTCCAGGGCCATGGTGGGAGCTGCAGGACTCTACAGACCTGGGGGCCCTGCAGAGGAAGGGACTGTACCAGGGCCACGGTGGAAGCCACAGGACTCTGCAGACCTGGGGGCCCTGCAGAGGAAGGGACTGTACCAGGGCCATGGTGGGAGCTGCAGGACTCTACAGACCTGGGGGCCCTGCAGAGGAAGGGACTGTACCAGGGCCACGATGGGAGCTGCAGGACTCTACAGACCTGGGGGCCCTGCAGAGGAAGGGACTGTACCAGGGCCATGGTGGACGCCACAGGACTCTACAGACCTGGGGGCCCTGCAGAGGTAAGGACTGTATCATGGCCATGGTGGGAGCTGCAGGACTCTACAGACCTGGGGGCCCTGCAGAGGAAGGGACTGTACCAGGGCCATGGTGGAAGCCACAGGACTCTGCAGACCTGTGGGCCCTGCAGAGGAAGGGACTGTACCAGGGCCATGATGGAAGCCACAAGACTCTACAGACCTGGGGGCCCTGCAGAAGAAGGGACTGTACCAGGGCAATGGTGGGAGCCACAGGACTCTACAGACCTGGGGGCCCTGCAGAGGAAGGGACTGTATCATGGCCATGGTGGAAGCCACAGGACTCTATAGCCTTGGGGCTCTGCAGAGGAAGGGAGCGTACCAGGGCCATGGTGGGAGCTGCAGGACTCTCCAGACCTGGGGGCCCTGCAGAGGAAGGGACTGTACCAAGGCCACGATGGGAGCCACAGGACTCTACAGACCTGGGGGCCCTGCAGAGGAAGGGACTGTACCAGGGCCATGGTGGGAGCTGCAGGACTCCACAGACCTGGGGGCCCTGCAGAGGAAGGGACTGTACCAGGGCCATGGTGAAAGCCACAGGACTCTACAGACCTGGGGGCCCTGCAGAGGAAGGGACTGTACTAGGGCCATGGTGGGAGCTGCAGGACTCTACAGACCTGGGGGCCCTGCAGAGGAAGGGACTGTACCAGGGCCATGGTGGGAGCTGCAGGACTCTACACACCTGGGGGCCCTGCAGAGGAAGGGACTGTACCAGGGCCATGGTGGGAGCTGCAGGACTCTACAGACCTGGGGGCCCTGCAGAGGAAGGGACTGTACCAGGGCCATGGTGGGAGCTGCAGGACTCTACAGACCCGGGGGCCCTGCAGAGGAAGGGACTGTACCAGGGCATTGGTGGAAGCCACAGGACTCTACAGACCTGGGGCCCTGAAGAGGAAGGGACTGTACCAGGGCCATAGTGGAAGCCACAGGACTCTACAGACCTGGGGGCCCTGCAGAGGAAGGGACTGTACCAGGGCCATGGTGGAAGCCACAGGACTCTACAGACCTGGGGGTCCTGCAGAGGAAGGGACTGTACCAGGGCCATGGTGGAAGCCACAGGACTCTACAGACCTGGGGCCCTGCAGAGGAAGGGACTGTACCAGGGCCATGGTGGGAGCTGCAGGACTCTACAGACCTGGGGGCCCTGCAGAGGAAGGGACTGTACCAGGGCCATGGTGGGAGCCATAGGACTCTACAGACCTGGGGGCCCTGCAGTGGAAGGGACTGTACCAGGGCCATGGTGGAAGCCACAGGACTTTCCAGACCTGGGGCCCTGCAGAGGAAGGGACTGTACCAGGGCCATGGTGGGAGCCGCAGGACTCTACAGACCTGGGGGCCCTGCAGAGGAAGGGACTGTACCAGGGCCACAATGGGAGCCACAGGACTCCAGACCTGGGGGCCCTGCAGAGGAAGGGACTGTACCAGGGCCATGGTGGGAGCCTCAGGACTCCAGACCTGGGGGCCCTGCAGAGGAAGGGACTGTTCCAGGGCCATGGTGGGAGCTGCAGGACTCTACAGACCTGGGGGCCCTGCAGAGGAAGGGACTGTACCAGGGCCACGGTGGAAGCCACAGGACTCTGCAGACCTGGAGGCCCTGCAGAGGAAGGGACTGTACCAGGGCCATGGTGGGAGCTGCAGTACTCTACAGACCTGGGGGCCTGAAGAGGAAGGGACTGTACCAGGGCCACGATGAGAGCTGCAGGACTCTACAGACCTGGGGGGCCTGCAGAGGAAGGGACTGTACCAGGGCCATGGTGGACGCCACAGGACTCTGCAGACCTGGAGGCCCTGCAGAGGAAGGGACTGTACCAGGGCCATGGTGGGAGCTGCAGTACTCTACAGACCTGGGGGCCTGAAGAGGAAGGGACTGTACCAGGGCCACGATGGGAGCTGCAGGACTCTACAGACCTGGGGGCCCTGCAGACGAAGGGACTGTACCAGGGCCATGGTGGACGCCACAGGACTCTACAGACCGGGGGGCCCTGCAGAGGTAAGGACTGTATCATGGCCATGGTGGGAGCTGCAGGACTCTACAGACCTGGGGGCCCTGCAGAGGAAGGGACTGTACCAGGGCCATGGTGGGAGCTGCAGGACTCTATAGACCTGGGGCCCTGCAGAGGAAGGGACTGTACCAGGGCCATGGTGGAATCCACAAGACTCTACAGACCTGGGGGCCCTGCAGAGGAAGGGACTGTCGCAGGGCCATGGTGGAAGCCACAGGACTCTACAGACCTGGGGGCCCTGCAGACGAAGGGACTGTGCCAGGGCCATGCTGGAAGCCACAGGACTCTACAGACCTGGGGGCCCTGCAGAGGAAGGGACTGTACCAGGGCCATGGTGGGAGCTGCTGGACTCTACAGACCTGGGGGCCCTGCAGAGGAAGGGACTGTACCAGGGCCATGGTGGGAGCTGCAGGACTCTACAGACCTGGGGGCCCTGCAGAGGAAGGGACTGTACCAGGGCCATGGTGGAAGCCACAGGACTCTACAGACCTGGGGCCTTGAAGAGGAAGGGACTGTACCAGAGCCATGGTGGGAGCTGCAGGACTCTACAGACCTGGGGCCCTGCAGAGGAAGGGACTGTACCAGGGCCATGGTGGAAGCCACAGGACTCTACAAACCTGGGGGCCCTGCAGAGGAAGGGACAGTACCAGAGCCATGGTGGGAGCTGCAGGACTCTACAGACCTGGGGGCCCTGCAGAGGAAGGGACTGTACCAGGGCCACGATGGGACCCACAGGACTCTACAGACCTGGGGGTCCTGCAGGGGTAAGGACTGTACCAGGGCCATGGTGTGAGATGCAGGACTCTACAGACCTGGGGGCCCTGCAGAGGAAGGGACTGTACCAGGGCCACGATGGGAGCCACAGGACTTTACAGACCTGGGGCCCTGAAGAGGAAGGGACTGTACCAGGGCCATGGTGGGAGCTGCAGGACTCTACAGACCTAGGGGCCCTGAAGAGGAAGGGACTGTATCAGGGCCATGGTGGGAGCCATAGGACTCTACAGACCTGGGGCCCTGCAGAGGAAGGGACTGTACCAGGGCCATGGTGGGAGCCACAGGACTCTACAGACCTGGGGGCCCTACAGAAGAAGGGACTGTACCAGGGCCATGGTGGGAGCTGCAGGACTCTACAGACCTGGGGGCCCTGCAGAGGAGGGGACTGTACCAGGGCCATGGTGGAAGCCACAGGACTCTACAGACCTGGGACCCTGAAGAGGAAGGGAATGTACCAGGGCCATGGTGGGAGCTGCAGGACTCTACAGACCTGGGGGCCCTGCAGAGGAAGGGACTGTACCAGGGCCATGGTGGGAGCTGCAGGACTCTACAGACCTGGGGCCCTGCAGAGGAAGGGACAGTACTAAGTCCATGGTGGGAGCTGCAGGACTCTACAGACCAGGGGCCCTGCAGAGGAAGGGACAGTACTAAGTCCATGGTGGGAGCTGCAGGACTCTACGGACCTGGGGGCCCTGCAGAGGAAGGGACTGTACCAGGGCCATGGTGGGAACTGCAGGACTCTACAGACCTGGGGGCCCTGCAGAGGAAGGGACTTTACCAGGGCCATGGTGGAAGCCACAGGACTCTACAGACCAGGGCCCTGAAGAGGAAGGGACTGTACCAGGGCCATAGTGGGAGCTGCAGGACTCTACAGACCTGGGGGGCCTGCAGAAGAAGGGACTTTACCAGGGCAATGGTGGAAGCCACAGGACTCTACAGACCTGGGGCCCTGAAGAGGACGAGACTGTACCAGGGCCATGGTGGGAGCTGCAGGACTCTACAGACCTGGGACCCTGCAGAGGAAGGGACTGTACCAGGGCCATGGTGGAAGCCACAGGACTCTACAGACCTGGGGGTCCTGCAGACAAAGGGACTGTACCAGGGCCATGCTGGAAGCCACAGCACTCTACAGACCTGGGGCACAGAAGAGGAAGGGACTGTACCAGGGCCATGGTGGGAGCTGCAGGACTCTACAGACCTGGGGCCCTGCAGAGGAAGGGACTGTACCAGGGCCATGGTGGGAGCTGCAGGACTCTACAGACCTGGGGGCCCTGCAGAGGAAGGGACTTTACCAGGGCCATGGTGGAAGCCACAGGACTCTACAAACCTGGGGCCCTGAAGAGGAAGGGACTGTACCAGAGCCATGGTGGGAGCTGCAGGACTCTACAGACCTGGGACCCTGCAGAGGAAGGGACTGTACCAGGGCCATGGTGGAAGCCACAGGACTCTACAGACCTGGGGGTCCTGCAGACAAAGGGACTGTACCAGGGCCATGCTGGAAGCCACAGCACTCTACAGACCTGGGGCCCTGAAGAGGAAGGGACTGTACCAGGGCCATGGTGGGAGCTGCAGGACTCTACAGACCTGGGGCCCTGCAGAGGAAGGGACTGTACCAGGGCCATGGTGGGAGCTGCAGGACTCTACAGACCTGGGGGCCCTGCAGAGGAAGGGACTTTACCAGGGCCATGGTGGAAGCCACAGGACTCTACAAACCTGGGGCCCTGAAGAGGAAGGGACTGTACCAGGGCCATGGTGGGAGCTGCAGGACTCTACAGACCTGGGGGCCCTGAAGAGGAAGGGACTGTACCAGGGCCATGGTGGGAGCCATAGGACTCTACAGACCTGGGGCCCTGCAGAGGAAGGGACTGTACCAGGGCCATGGTGGGAGCCACAGGACTCTACAGACCTGGGGGCCCTACAGAGGAAGGGACTGTACTAAGTCAATGGTGGGAGCCGCAGGACTCTACAGACCTGGGGGCCCTGCAGAGAAAGGGACTGTACCAGGGCCATGGTGGGAGCCATAGGACTCTACAGACCTGGGGCCCTGCAGAGGAAGGGACTGTACCAGGGCCTTGGTGGGAGCTGCAGGACTCTACAGACCTGGGGGCCCTGCAGAGGAAGGGACTGTACTAAGTCCAAGGTGGGAGCTGCAGGACTCTACAGACCTGGGGGCCCTGCAGAGGAAGGGACTGTACCAGGGCCACGATGGGAGCCAAAGAACTCTACAGACCTCGGGCCCTGCAGAGGAAGGGACTGTACCAAGGCCATGGTGGGAGCTGCAGGACTCAACAGACCTGGGGGCCTGAAGAGGAAGGGACTGTACCAGGGCCATGGTGAAAGCCACAGGACTCTACAGCCCTGGGGCCCTGCAGAGGAAGGGACTGTACCAGGGCCATGGTGGGAGCTGCAGGACTCTACAGACCTGGGGGCCCTGCAGAGGAAGGGACTGTACCAGGGCCATGGTGGAAGCCACAGGACTCTACAGACCTGGGGGCCCTGCAGAGGAAGGGACTGTACCAGGGCCATGGTGGAAGCCACAGGACTCTACAGACCTGGGGGCCCTGCAGAGGAAGGGACTGTACCAGGGCCATGGTGGGAGCTGTAGGACTCTACAGACCTGGGGGCCTGAAGAGGAAGGGACTGTACCAGGGCCATGGTGGAAGCTGCAGGACTCTACAGACCTGGGGCCCTGCAGAGGAAGGGACTGTACCAGGGCCATGGTGGAAGCTGCAGGACTCTACAGACCCGGGGGGCCCTGCAGAGGAAGGGACTGTACCAGGGCCATGGTGGAAGCTAGAGGACTCTACAGACCCGGGGGCCCTGCAGAGGAAGGGACTGTACCAGGGCCATGGTGGGAGCTGCAGGACTCTACAGACCTGGGGGCCCTGCAGAGGAAGGGACTGTACCAGGGCCACGATGGGAGCCTCAGGACTCCAGACCTGGGGGACCTGCAGAGGAAGGGACTGTACCAGGGCCATGGTGGAAGCCACAGGACTCTACAGACCTGGGGGCCCTGCAGATGAAGGGACTGTACAAGGGCCATGGTGGGAGCTGCAGGACTCTACAGACCTGGGGGCCCTGCAGAGGAAGGGACTGTACCAGGGCCATGGTGGGAGCTGCAGGACTCTACAGACCTGGGAGCCCTGCAGAGGAAGGGACTGTACCAGGGCCATGGTGGAAGCCACAGGATTCTACAGACCTGGGGGCCCTGCAGAAGAAGGGACTGTACCAGGGCCATGGTGGAAGCCACAGGACTCTACAGACCTGGGGCCCTGCAGAGGAATGGACTGTACCAGGGCCATGGTGGTAGCCACAGGACTCTACAGACCTGGGGGCCCTGCAGAGGAAGGGACTGTACCAGGGCCATGGTGGAAGCCACAGGACTCTGCAGACCTGGGGGCCCTGCAGAGGAAGGGACTGTACCAGGGCCATGGTGGAAGACACAGGACTCTACAGACCTGGTGCCCTGCAGAGGAAGGGACTGTACCAGGGCCATGGTGGAAGACACAGGACTCTACAGACCTGGGGGCGCTGCAGAGGAAGGGACTGTACCAGGGCCATGGTGGAAGCCACAGGACTCTACAGACCTGGGGCCCTGCAGAGGAAGGGACTGTACCAGGGCCATGGTGGGAGCTGCAGGACTCTACAGACCTCGGGGCCCTGCAGAGGAAGGGACTGTACCAGGGCCACGATGGGAGCCACGGGACTCCATACCTGGGGGCCCTTCAGAGGAAGGGACTGTACCAGGGCCATGGTGGGAGCCTCAGGACTCCAGACCTGGGGGCCCTGCAGAGGAAGGGACTGTTCCAGGGCCATGGTGGGAGCTGCAGGACTCTACAGATCTGGGGGCCCTGCAGAGGAAGGGACTGTACCAGGGCCATGGTGGGAGCTGCAGGACTCTCCAGACCTGGGGGCCCCTCAGAGGAAGGGACTGTACCAAGGCCATGATGGGAGCCACAGGACTCTACAGACCTGGGGGCCCTGCAGAGGAAGGGACTGTACCAGGGCCATGGTGGGAGCTGCAGGACTCTCCAGACCTTAGGGGCCTGCAGAGGAAGGGACTGTACCAGGGCCATGGTGGGAGCTGCAGGACTCTACAGACCTGGGGGCCCTGCAGAGAAAGGGACTGTACCAGGGCCATGGTGGGAGCTGCAGGACTCTACAGACCTGCGGGCCCTGCAGAGGAAGGGACTGTACCAGAGTCATGGTGGAAGCCACAGGACTCTACAGACCTGGGGGCCCTGTAGAGGAAGGGACTGTACCAGGGCCATGGTGGGAGCTGCAGTACTCTCCAGACCTGGAGGCCTGAAGAGGAAGGGACTGTACCAGGGCCATGGTGGAAGCCACGGGACTTTACAGACCTGGGGCCCTGCCAAGGAAGGGACTGTACCAGGGCCATGGTGGGAGCTGCAGGACTCTACAGACCTGGGGGCCCTGCAGAGGAAGGGACTGTACCAGGGCTATGGTGGGAGCTGCAGGGCTCTACAGACCTGGGGACCTGCAGAGGAAGGGACTGTACCAGGGCCATGGTGGGAGCTGCAGGACTCTACAGACCTGGGGGCCTGAAGAGGAAGGGACTGTACCAGGGCCATGGTGGAAGCCACAGGACTCTACAGACCTGGGGGCCCTGCAGAGGAAGGGACTGTACCAGGGCCATGGTGGAAGCCACAGGACTCTACAGCCCTGGGGCTCTGCAGAGGAAGGGAGTGTACCAGGGCCATGGTGGGAGCTGCAGGACTCTCCAGACCTGGGGGCCCCTCAGAGGAAGGGACTGTACCAAGGCCATGATGGGAGCCACAGGACTCTACAGACCTGGGGGCCCTGCAGAGGAAGGGACTGTACCAGGGCCATGGTGGGAGCTGCAGGACTCTCCAGACCTTAGGGGCCTGCAGAGGAAGGGACTGTACCAGGGCCATGGTGGGAGCTGCAGGACTCTACAGACCCGGGGGCCCTGCAGAGGAAGGGACTGTACCAGGGCATTGGTGGAAGCCACAGGACTCTACAGACCTGGGGCCCTGAAGAGGAAGGGACTGTACCAGGGCCATAGTGGAAGCCACAGGACTCTACAGACCTGGGGGCCCTGCAGAGGAAGGGACTGTACCAGGGCCATGGTGGAAGCCACAGGACTCTACAGACCTGGGGGCCCTGCAGAGGAAGGGACTGTACCAGGGCCATGGTGGAAGCCACAGGACTCTACAGACCTGGGGCCCTGCAGAGGAAGGGACTGTACCAGGGCCATGGTGGGAGCTGCAGGACTCTACAGACCTGGGGGCCCTGCAGAGGAAGGGACTGTACCAGGGCCATGGTGGGAGCCACAGGACTCTACAGACCTGGGGGCCCCGCAGTGGAAGGGACTGTACCAGGGCCATGGTGGAAGCCACAGGACTTTCCAGACCTGGGGCCCTGCAGAGGAAGGGACTGTACCAGGGCCATGGTGGGAGCTGCAGGACTCTACAGACCTGAGGGCCCTGCAGAGGAAGGGACTGTACCAGGGCCACGATGGGAGCCACAGGACTCCAGACCTGGGGGCCCTGCAGAGGAAGGGACTGTTCCAGGGCCATGGTGGGAGCTGCAGGACTCTACAGACCTGGGGGCCCTGCAGAGGAAGGGACTGTACCAGGGCCACGGTGGAAGCCACAGGACTCTGCAGACCTGGGGGCCCTGCAGAGGAAGGGACTGTACCAGGGCCATGGTGGGAGCTGCAGGACTCTACAGACCTGGGGGCCTGAAGAGGAAGGGACTGTACCAGGGCCACGATGGGAGCTGCAGGACTCTACAGACCTGGGGGCCCTGCAGAGGAAGGGACTGTACCAGGGCCATGGTGGACGCCACAGGACTCTACAGACCTGGGGGCCCTGCAGAGGTAAGGACTGTATCATGGCCATGGTGGGAGCTGCAGGACTCTACAGACCTGGGGGCCCTGCAGAGGAAGGGACTGTACCAGGGCCATGGTGGAAGCCACAGGACTCTGCAGACCTGTGGGCCCTGCAGAGGAAGGGACTGTACCAGGGCCATGATGGAAGCCACAAGACTCTACAGACCTGGGGGCCCTGCAGAAGAAGGGACTGTACCAGGGCCATGGTGGGAGCCACAGGACTCTACAGACCTGGGGGCCCTGCAGAGGAAGGGACTGTATCATGGCCATGGTGGAAGCCACAGGACTCTATAGCCTTGGGGCTCTGCAGAGGAAGGGAGCGTACCAGGGCCATGGTGGGAGCTGCAGGACTCTCCAGACCTGGGGGCCCTGCAGAGGAAGGGACTGTACCAAGGCCACGATGGGAGCCACAGGACTCTACAGACCTGGGGGCCCTGCAGAGGAAGGGACTGTACCAGGGCCATGGTGGGAGCTGCAGGACTCCACAGACCTGGGGGCCCTGCAGAGGAAGGGACTGTACCAGGGCCATGGTGAAAGCCACAGGACTCTACAGACCTGGGGGCCCTGCAGAGGAAGGGACTGTACTAGGGCCATGGTGGGAGCTGCAGGACTCTACAGACCTGGGGGCCCTGCAGAGGAAGGGACTGTACCAGGGCCATGGTGGGAGCTGCAGGACTCTACACACCTGGGGGCCCTGCAGAGGAAGGGACTGTACCAGGGCCATGGTGGGAGCTGCAGGACTCTACAGACCTGGGGGCCCTGCAGAGGAAGGGACTGTACCAGGGCCATGGTGGGAGCTGCAGGACTCTACAGACCCGGGGGCCCTGCAGAGGAAGGGACTGTACCAGGGCATTGGTGGAAGCCACAGGACTCTACAGACCTGGGGCCCTGAAGAGGAAGGGACTGTACCAGGGCCATAGTGGAAGCCACAGGACTCTACAGACCTGGGGGCCCTGCAGAGGAAGGGACTGTACCAGGGCCATGGTGGAAGCCACAGGACTCTACAGACCTGGGGGTCCTGCAGAGGAAGGGACTGTACCAGGGCCATGGTGGAAGCCACAGGACTCTACAGACCTGGGGCCCTGCAGAGGAAGGGACTGTACCAGGGCCATGGTGGGAGCTGCAGGACTCTACAGACCTGGGGCCCTGCAGAGGAAGGGACTGTACCAGGGCCATGGTGGGAGCTGCAGGACTCTACAGACCTGGGGGCCCTGCAGAGGAAGGGACTTTACCAGGGCCATGGTGGAAGCCACAGGACTCTACAAACCTGGGGCCCTGAAGAGGAAGGGACTGTACCAGAGCCATGGTGGGAGCTGCAGGACTCTACAGACCTGGGACCCTGCAGAGGAAGGGACTGTACCAGGGCCATGGTGGAAGCCACAGGACTCTACAGACCTGGGGGTCCTGCAGACAAAGGGACTGTACCAGGGCCATGCTGGAAGCCACAGCACTCTACAGACCTGGGGCCCTGAAGAGGAAGGGACTGTACCAGGGCCATGGTGGGAGCTGCAGGACTCTACAGACCTGGGGCCCTGCAGAGGAAGGGACTGTACCAGGGCCATGGTGGGAGCTGCAGGACTCTACAGACCTGGGGGCCCTGCAGAGGAAGGGACTTTACCAGGGCCATGGTGGAAGCCACAGGACTCTACAAACTTGGGCCCTGAAGAGGAAGGGACTGTACCAGGGCCATGGTGGGAGCTGCAGGACTCTACAGACCTGGGGGCCCTGAAGAGGAAGGGACTGTACCAGGGCCATGGTGGGAGCCATAGGACTCTACAGACCTGGGGCCCTGCAGAGGAAGGGACTGTACCAGGGCCATGGTGGGAGCCACAGGACTCTACAGACCTGGGGGCCCTACAGAGGAAGGGACTGTACTAAGTCAATGGTGGGAGCCGCAGGACTCTACAGACCTGGGGGCCCTGCAGAGAAAGGGACTGTACCAGGGCCATGGTGGGAGCCATAGGACTCTACAGACCTGGGGCCCTGCAGAGGAAGGGACTGTACCAGGGCCTTGGTGGGAGCTGCAGGACTCTACAGACCTGGGGGCCCTGCAGAGGAAGGGACTGTACTAAGTCCAAGGTGGGAGCTGCAGGACTCTACAGACCTGGGGGCCCTGCAGAGGAAGGGACTGTACCAGGGCCACGATGGGAGCCAAAGAACTCTACAGACCTCGGGCCCTGCAGAGGAAGGGACTGTACCAAGGCCATGGTGGGAGCTGCAGGACTCAACAGACCTGGGGGCCTGAAGAGGAAGGGACTGTACCAGGGCCATGGTGAAAGCCACAGGACTCTACAGCCCTGGGGCCCTGCAGAGGAAGGGACTGTACCAGGGCCATGGTGGGAGCTGCAGGACTCTACAGACCTGGGGGCCCTGCAGAGGAAGGGACTGTACCAGGGCCATGGTGGAAGCCACAGGACTCTACAGACCTGGGGGCCCTGCAGAGGAAGGGACTGTACCAGGGCCATGGTGGAAGCCACAGGACTCTACAGACCTGGGGGCCCTGCAGAGGAAGGGACTGTACCAGGGCCATGGTGGGAGCTGTAGGACTCTACAGACCTGGGGGCCTGAAGAGGAAGGGACTGTACCAGGGCCATGGTGGAAGCTGCAGGACTCTACAGACCTGGGGCCCTGCAGAGGAAGGGACTGTACCAGGGCCATGGTGGAAGCTGCAGGACTCTACAGACCCGGGGGGCCCTGCAGAGGAAGGGACTGTACCAGGGCCATGGTGGAAGCTAGAGGACTCTACAGACCCGGGGGCCCTGCAGAGGAAGGGACTGTACCAGGGCCATGGTGGGAGCTGCAGGACTCTACAGACCTGGGGGCCCTGCAGAGGAAGGGACTGTACCAGGGCCACGATGGGAGCCTCAGGACTCCAGACCTGGGGGCCCTGCAGAGGAAGGGACTGTACCAGGGCCATGGTGGAAGCCACAGGACTCTACAGACCTGGGGGCCCTGCAGATGAAGGGACTGTACAAGGGCCATGGTGGGAGCTGCAGGACTCTACAGACCTGGGGGCCCTGCAGAGGAAGGGACTGTACCAGGGCCATGGTGGGAGCTGCAGGACTCTACAGACCTGGGAGCCCTGCAGAGGAAGGGACTGTACCAGGGCCATGGTGGAAGCCACAGGATTCTACAGACCTGGGGGCCCTGCAGAAGAAGGGACTGTACCAGGGCCATGGTGGAAGCCACAGGACTCTACAGACCTGGGGCCCTGCAGAGGAATGGACTGTACCAGGGCCATGGTGGTAGCCACAGGACTCTACAGACCTGGGGGCCCTGCAGAGGAAGGGACTGTACCAGGGCCATGGTGGAAGCCACAGGACTCTGCAGACCTGGGGGCCCTGCAGAGGAAGGGACTGTACCAGGGCCATGGTGGAAGACACAGGACTCTACAGACCTGGTGCCCTGCAGAGGAAGGGACTGTACCAGGGCCATGGTGGAAGACACAGGACTCTACAGACCTGGGGGCGCTGCAGAGGAAGGGACTGTACCAGGGCCATGGTGGAAGCCACAGGACTCTACAGACCTGGGGCCCTGCAGAGGAAGGGACTGTACCAGGGCCATGGTGGGAGCTGCAGGACTCTACAGACCTCGGGGCCCTGCAGAGGAAGGGACTGTACCAGGGCCACGATGGGAGCCACGGGACTCCATACCTGGGGGCCCTTCAGAGGAAGGGACTGTACCAGGGCCATGGTGGGAGCCTCAGGACTCCAGACCTGGGGGCCCTGCAGAGGAAGGGACTGTTCCAGGGCCATGGTGGGAGCTGCAGGACTCTACAGATCTGGGGGCCCTGCAGAGGAAGGGACTGTACCAGGGCCATGGTGGGAGCTGCAGGACTCTCCAGACCTGGGGGCCCCTCAGAGGAAGGGACTGTACCAAGGCCATGATGGGAGCCACAGGACTCTACAGACCTGGGGGCCCTGCAGAGGAAGGGACTGTACCAGGGCCATGGTGGGAGCTGCAGGACTCTCCAGACCTTAGGGGCCTGCAGAGGAAGGGACTGTACCAGGGCCATGGTGGGAGCTGCAGGACTCTACAGACCTGGGGGCCCTGCAGAGAAAGGGACTGTACCAGGGCCATGGTGGGAGCTGCAGGACTCTACAGACCTGCGGGCCCTGCAGAGGAAGGGACTGTACCAGAGTCATGGTGGAAGCCACAGGACTCTACAGACCTGGGGGCCCTGTAGAGGAAGGGACTGTACCAGGGCCATGGTGGGAGCTGCAGTACTCTCCAGACCTGGAGGCCTGAAGAGGAAGGGACTGTACCAGGGCCATGGTGGAAGCCACGGGACTTTACAGACCTGGGGCCCTGCCAAGGAAGGGACTGTACCAGGGCCATGGTGGGAGCTGCAGGACTCTACAGACCTGGGGGCCCTGCAGAGGAAGGGACTGTACCAGGGCTATGGTGGGAGCTGCAGGGCTCTACAGACCTGGGGACCTGCAGAGGAAGGGACTGTACCAGGGCCATGGTGGGAGCTGCAGGACTCTACAGACCTGGGGGCCTGAAGAGGAAGGGACTGTACCAGGGCCATGGTGGAAGCCACAGGACTCTACAGACCTGGGGGCCCTGCAGAGGAAGGGACTGTACCAGGGCCATGGTGGAAGCCACAGGACTCTACAGCCCTGGGGCTCTGCAGAGGAAGGGAGTGTACCAGGGCCATGGTGGGAGCTGCAGGACTCTCCAGACCTGGGGGCCCCTCAGAGGAAGGGACTGTACCAAGGCCATGATGGGAGCCACAGGACTCTACAGACCTGGGGGCCCTGCAGAGGAAGGGACTGTACCAGGGCCATGGTGGGAGCTGCAGGACTCTCCAGACCTTAGGGGCCTGCAGAGGAAGGGACTGTACCAGGGCCATGGTGGGAGCTGCAGGACTCTACAGACCCGGGGGCCCTGCAGAGGAAGGGACTGTACCAGGGCATTGGTGGAAGCCACAGGACTCTACAGACCTGGGGCCCTGAAGAGGAAGGGACTGTACCAGGGCCATAGTGGAAGCCACAGGACTCTACAGACCTGGGGGCCCTGCAGAGGAAGGGACTGTACCAGGGCCATGGTGGAAGCCACAGGACTCTACAGACCTGGGGGCCCTGCAGAGGAAGGGACTGTACCAGGGCCATGGTGGAAGCCACAGGACTCTACAGACCTGGGGCCCTGCAGAGGAAGGGACTGTACCAGGGCCATGGTGGGAGCTGCAGGACTCTACAGACCTGGGGGCCCTGCAGAGGAAGGGACTGTACCAGGGCCATGGTGGGAGCCACAGGACTCTACAGACCTGGGGGCCCCGCAGTGGAAGGGACTGTACCAGGGCCATGGTGGAAGCCACAGGACTTTCCAGACCTGGGGCCCTGCAGAGGAAGGGACTGTACCAGGGCCATGGTGGGAGCTGCAGGACTCTACAGACCTGAGGGCCCTGCAGAGGAAGGGACTGTACCAGGGCCACGATGGGAGCCACAGGACTCCAGACCTGGGGGCCCTGCAGAGGAAGGGACTGTTCCAGGGCCATGGTGGGAGCTGCAGGACTCTACAGACCTGGGGGCCCTGCAGAGGAAGGGACTGTACCAGGGCCACGGTGGAAGCCACAGGACTCTGCAGACCTGGGGGCCCTGCAGAGGAAGGGACTGTACCAGGGCCATGGTGGGAGCTGCAGGACTCTACAGACCTGGGGGCCTGAAGAGGAAGGGACTGTACCAGGGCCACGATGGGAGCTGCAGGACTCTACAGACCTGGGGGCCCTGCAGAGGAAGGGACTGTACCAGGGCCATGGTGGACGCCACAGGACTCTACAGACCTGGGGGCCCTGCAGAGGTAAGGACTGTATCATGGCCATGGTGGGAGCTGCAGGACTCTACAGACCTGGGGGCCCTGCAGAGGAAGGGACTGTACCAGGGCCATGGTGGAAGCCACAGGACTCTGCAGACCTGTGGGCCCTGCAGAGGAAGGGACTGTACCAGGGCCATGATGGAAGCCACAAGACTCTACAGACCTGGGGGCCCTGCAGAAGAAGGGACTGTACCAGGGCCATGGTGGGAGCCACAGGACTCTACAGACCTGGGGGCCCTGCAGAGGAAGGGACTGTATCATGGCCATGGTGGAAGCCACAGGACTCTATAGCCTTGGGGCTCTGCAGAGGAAGGGAGCGTACCAGGGCCATGGTGGGAGCTGCAGGACTCTCCAGACCTGGGGGCCCTGCAGAGGAAGGGACTGTACCAAGGCCACGATGGGAGCCACAGGACTCTACAGACCTGGGGGCCCTGCAGAGGAAGGGACTGTACCAGGGCCATGGTGGGAGCTGCAGGACTCCACAGACCTGGGGGCCCTGCAGAGGAAGGGACTGTACCAGGGCCATGGTGAAAGCCACAGGACTCTACAGACCTGGGGGCCCTGCAGAGGAAGGGACTGTACTAGGGCCATGGTGGGAGCTGCAGGACTCTACAGACCTGGGGGCCCTGCAGAGGAAGGGACTGTACCAGGGCCATGGTGGGAGCTGCAGGACTCTACACACCTGGGGGCCCTGCAGAGGAAGGGACTGTACCAGGGCCATGGTGGGAGCTGCAGGACTCTACAGACCTGGGGGCCCTGCAGAGGAAGGGACTGTACCAGGGCCATGGTGGGAGCTGCAGGACTCTACAGACCCGGGGGCCCTGCAGAGGAAGGGACTGTACCAGGGCATTGGTGGAAGCCACAGGACTCTACAGACCTGGGGCCCTGAAGAGGAAGGGACTGTACCAGGGCCATAGTGGAAGCCACAGGACTCTACAGACCTGGGGGCCCTGCAGAGGAAGGGACTGTACCAGGGCCATGGTGGAAGCCACAGGACTCTACAGACCTGGGGGTCCTGCAGAGGAAGGGACTGTACCAGGGCCATGGTGGAAGCCACAGGACTCTACAGACCTGGGGCCCTGCAGAGGAAGGGACTGTACCAGGGCCATGGTGGGAGCTGCAGAACTCTACAGACCTGGGGGCCCTGCAGAGGAAGGGACTGTACCAGGGCCATGGTGGGAGCCATAGGACTCTACAGACCTGGGGGCCCTGCAGTGGAAGGGACTGTACCAGGGCCATGGTGGAAGCCACAGGACTTTCCAGACCTGGGGCCCTGCAGAGGAAGGGACTGTACCAGGGCCATGGTGGGAGCCGCAGGACTCTACAGACCTGGGGGCCCTGCAGAGGAAGGGACTGTACCAGGGCCACAATGGGAGCCACAGGACTCCAGACCTGGGGGCCCTGCAGAGGAAGGGACTGTACCAGGGCCATGGTGGGAGCCTCAGGACTCCAGACCTGGGGGCCCTGCAGAGGAAGGGACTGTTCCAGGGCCATGGTGGGAGCTGCAGGACTCTACAGACCTGGGGGCCCTGCAGAGGAAGGGACTGTACCAGGGCCACGGTGGAAGCCACAGGACTCTGCAGACCTGGAGGCCCTGCAGAGGAAGGGACTGTACCAGGGCCATGGTGGGAGCTGCAGTACTCTACAGACCTGGGGGCCCTGCAGACGAAGGGACTGTACCAGGGCCATGGTGGACGCCACAGGACTCTACAGACCGGGGGGCCCTGCAGAGGTAAGGACTGTATCATGGCCATGGTGGGAGCTGCAGGACTCTACAGACCTGGGGGCCCTGCAGAGGAAGGGACTGTACCAGGGCCATGGTGGGAGCTGCAGGACTCTATAGACCTGGGGCCCTGCAGAGGAAGGGACTGTACCAGGGCCATAGTGGAAGCCACAGGACTCTACAGACCTGGGGGCCCTGCAGAGGAAGGGACTGTCGCAGGGCCATGGTGGAAGCCACAGGACTCTACAGACCTGGGGGCCCTGCAGACGAAGGGACTGTGCCAGGGCCATGCTGGAAGCCACAGGACTCTACAGACCTGGGGGCCCTGCAGAGGAAGGGACTGTACCAGGGCCATGGTGGGAGCTGCTGGACTCTACAGACCTGGGGGCCCTGCAGAGGAAGGGACTGTACCAGGGCCATGGTGGGAGCTGCAGGACTCTACAGACCTGGGGGCCCTGCAGAGGAAGGGACTGTACCAGGGCCATGGTGGAAGCCACAGGACTCTACAGACCTGGGGCCTTGAAGAGGAAGGGACTGTACCAGAGCCATGGTGGGAGCTGCAGGACTCTACAGACCTGGGGCCCTGCAGAGGAAGGGACTGTACCAGGGCCATGGTGGAAGCCACAGGACTCTACAAACCTGGGGGCCCTGCAGAGGAAGGGACAGTACCAGAGCCATGGTGGGAGCTGCAGGACTCTACAGACCTGGGGGCCCTGCAGAGGAAGGGACTGTACCAGGGCCACGATGGGACCCACAGGACTCTACAGACCTGGGGGTCCTGCAGGGGTAAGGACTGTACCAGGGCCATGGTGTGAGATGCAGGACTCTACAGACCTGGGGGCCCTGCAGAGGAAGGGACTGTACCAGGGCCACGATGGGAGCCACAGGACTTTACAGACCTGGGGCCCTGAAGAGGACGAGACTGTACCAGGGCCATGGTGGGAGCTGCAGCACTCTACAGACCTAGGGGCCCTGAAGAGGAAGGGACTGTACCAGGGCCATGGTGGAAGCCACAGGACTCTACAGACCTGGGGCCCTGCAGAGGAAGGGACTGTACCAGGGCCATGGTGGGAGCCACAGGACTCTACAGACCTGGGGGCCCTACAGAAGAAGGGACTGTACCAGGGCCATGGTGGGAGCTGCAGGACTCTACAGACCTGGGGGCCCTGCAGAGGAGGGGACTGTACCAGGGCCATGGTGGAAGCCACAGGACTCTACAGACCTGGGACCCTGAAGAGGAAGGGACTGTACCAGGGCCATGGTGGGAGCTGCAGGACTCTACAGACCTGGTGCCCTGCAGAGGAAGGGAATGTACCAGGGCCATGGTGGGAGCTGCAGGACTCTACAGACCTGGGGGCCCTGCAGAGGAAGGGACTGTACCAGGGCCATGGTGGGAGCTGCAGGACTCTACAGACCTGGGGCCCTGCAGAGGAAGGGACAGTACTAAGTCCATGGTGGGAGCTGCAGGACTCTACAGACCAGGGGCCCTGCAGAGGAAGGGACAGTACTAAGTCCATGGTGGGAGCTGCAGGACTCTACAGACCTGGGGCCCTGAAGAGGAAGGGACTGTACCAGAGCCATAGTGGGAGCTGCAGGACTCTACAGACCTGGGGGGCCTGCAGAAGAAGGGACTTTACCAGGGCAATGGTGGAAGCCACAGGACTCTACAGACCTGGGGCCCTGAAGAGGACGAGACTGTACCAGGGCCATGGTGGGAGCTGCAGGACTCTACAGACCTGGGACCCTGCAGAGGAAGGGACTGTACCAGGGCCATGGTGGAAGCCACAGGACTCTACAGACCTGGGGGTCCTGCAGACAAAGGGACTGTACCAGGGCCATGCTGGAAGCCACAGCACTCTACAGACCTGGGGCCCTGAAGAGGAAGGGACTGTACCAGGGCCATGGTGGGAGCTGCAGGACTCTACAGACCTGGGGCCCTGCAGAGGAAGGGACTGTACCAGGGCCATGGTGGGAGCTGCAGGACTCTACAGACCTGGGGGCCCTGCAGAGGAAGGGACTTTACCAGGGCCATGGTGGAAGCCACAGGACTCTACAAACCTGGGGCCCTGAAGAGGAAGGGACTGTACCAGGGCCATGGTGGGAGCTGCAGGACTCTACAGACCTGGGACCCTGCAGAGGAAGGGACTGTACCAGGGCCATGGTGGAAGCCACAGGACTCTACAGACCTGGGGGTCCTGCAGACAAAGGGACTGTACCAGGGCCATGCTGGAAGCCACAGCACTCTACAGACCTGGGGCCCTGAAGAGGAAGGGACTGTACCAGGGCCATGGTGGGAGCTGCAGGACTCTACAGACCTGGGGCCCTGCAGAGGAAGGGACTGTACCAGGGCCATGGTGGGAGCTGCAGGACTCTACAGACCTGGGGGCCCTGCAGAGGAAGGGACTTTACCAGGGCAATGGTGGAAGCCACAGGACTCTACAGACCTGGGGCCATGAAGAGGACGAGACTGTACCAGGGCCATGGTGGGAGCTGCAGGACTCTACAGACCTGGGACCCTGCAGAGGAAGGGACTGTACCAGGGCCATGGTGGAAGCCACAGGACTCTACAGACCTGGGGGTCCTGCAGACAAAGGGACTGTACCAGGGCCATGGTGGGAGCTGCAGGACTCTACAGACCTGGGGGCCCTGCAGAGGAAGGGACTTTACCAGGGCCATGGTGGAAGCCACAGGACTCTACAAACCTGGGGCCCTGAAGAGGAAGGGACTGTACCAGGGCCATGGTGGGAGCCACAGGACTCTACAGACCTGGGGGCCCTACAGAGGAAGGGACTGTACTAAGTCAATGGTGGAAGCCGCAGGACTCTACAGACATGGAGGCCCTGCAGAGAAAGGGACTGTACCAGGGCCATGGTGGGAGCCATAGGACTCTACAGACCTGGGGCCCTGCAGAGGAAGGGACTGTACCAGGGCCTTGGTGGGAGCTGCAGGACTCTACAGACCTGGGGGCCCTGCAGAGGAAGGGACTGTACCAGGGCCACGATGGGAGCCAAAGAACTCTACAGACCTCGGGCCCTGCAGAGGAAGGGACTGTACCAAGGCCATGGTGGGAGCTGCAGGACTCTACAGACCTGGGGCCGTGCAGAGGAAGGGACTGTACCAGGGCCACGATGGGAGCTTCAGGGCTCCAGGCCTGGGGGCCCTGCAGAGGAAGGGACTGTACCAGGGCCACGATGGGAGCCAAAGAACTCTACAGACCTGGGGCCCTGCAGAGGAAGGGACTGTACCAAGGCAATGGTGGGAGCTGCAGGACTCTACAGACCTGGGGGCCCTGAAGAGGAAGGGACTGTACCAGGGCCATGGTGGGAGCTCCAGGACTCTACAGACCTGGGGCCGTGCAGAGGAAGGGACTGTACCAGGGCCATGGTGGGAGCTGCAGGACTCTACAGACCTGGGGCCCTGTAGAGGAGGGGACTGTACCAGGGCCATGGTGGAAGCCACAGGACTCTACAGACCTGGGGGCCCTGCAGAGCTAAGGACTGAATCATGGCCATGTTGGGAGCTGCAGGACTCTACAGACCTGGGGGCCCTGCAGAGGAAGGGACTGTACCAGGGCCATGGTGAAAGCCACAGGACTCTACAGACCTGGGGGCCCTGCAGAGGAAGGGACTGTACCAGGGCCATGATGGGAGCCACAGGACTCTACAGAACTGGGGGCCCTGAAGAGGAAGGGACTGTACCAGGGCCATGGTGGGAGCTGCAGGACTCTACAGACCTGGGGCCCTGCAGAGGAAGGGACAGTACTAAGTCCATGGTGGGAGCTGCAGGACTCTACAGACCAGGGGCCCTGCAGAGGAAGGGACAGTACTAAGTCCATGGTGGGAGCTGCAGGACTCTACGGACCTGGGGGCCCTGCAGAGGAAGGGACTGTACCAGGGCCATGGTGGGAACTGCAGGACTCTACAGACCTGGGGGCCCTGCAGAGGAAGGGACTTTACCAGGGCCATGGTGGAAGCCACAGGACTCTACAGACCAGGGCCCTGAAGAGGAAGGGACTGTACCAGAGCCATAGTGGGAGCTGCAGGACTCTACAGACCTGGGGGGCCTGCAGAAGAAGGGACTTTACCAGGGCAATGGTGGAAGCCACAGGACTCTACAGACCTGGGGCCCTGAAGAGGACGAGACTGTACCAGGGCCATGGTGGGAGCTGCAGGACTCTACAGACCTGGGACCCTGCAGAGGAAGGGACTGTACCAGGGCCATGGTGGAAGCCACAGGACTCTACAGACCTGGGGGTCCTGCAGACAAAGGGACTGTACCAGGGCCATGCTGGAAGCCACAGCACTCTACAGACCTGGGGCCCTGAAGAGGAAGGGACTGTACCAGGGCCATGGTGGGAGCTGCAGGACTCTACAGACCTGGGGCCCTGCAGAGGAAGGGACTGTACCAGGGCCATGGTGGGAGCTGCAGGACTCTACAGACCTGGGGGCCCTGCAGAGGAAGGGACTTTACCAGGGCCATGGTGGAAGCCACAGGACTCTACAAACCTGGGGCCCTGAAGAGGAAGGGACTGTACCAGGGCCATGGTGGGAGCTGCAGGACTCTACAGACCTGGGACCCTGCAGAGGAAGGGACTGTACCAGGGCCATGGTGGAAGCCACAGGACTCTACAGACCTGGGGGTCCTGCAGACAAAGGGACTGTACCAGGGCCATGCTGGAAGCCACAGCACTCTACAGACCTGGGGCCCTGAAGAGGAAGGGACTGTACCAGGGCCATGGTGGGAGCTGCAGGACTCTACAGACCTGGGGCCCTGCAGAGGAAGGGACTGTACCAGGGCCATGGTGGGAGCTGCAGGACTCTACAGACCTGGGGGCCCTGCAGAGGAAGGGACTTTACCAGGGCCATGGTGGAAGCCACAGGACTCTACAGACCTGGGGCCATGAAGAGGACGAGACTGTACCAGGGCCACGATGGGAGCCACAGGACTTTACAGACCTGGGGCCCTACAGAAGAAGGGACTGTACCAGGGCCATGCTGGAAGCCACAGCACTCTACAGACCTGGGGCCCTGAAGAGGAAGGGACTGTACCAGGGCCATGGTGGGAGCTGCAGGACTCTACAGACCTGGGGGCCCTGCAGAGGAAGGGACTTTACCAGGGCAATGGTGGAAGCCACAGGACTCTACAGACCTGGGGCCATGAAGAGGACGAGACTGTACCAGGGCCATGGTGGGAGCTGCAGGACTCTACAGACCTGGGACCCTGCAGAGGAAGGGACTGTACCAGGGCCATGGTGGAAGCCACAGGACTCTACAGACCTGGGGGTCCTGCAGACAAAGGGACTGTACCAGGGCCATGCTGGAAGCCACAGCACTCTACAGACCTGGGGCCCTGAAGAGGAAGGGACTGTACCAGGGCCTTGGTGGGAGCTGCAGGACTCTACAGACCTGGGGCCCTGCAGAGGAAGGGACTGTACCAGGGCCATGGTGGGAGCTGCAGGACTCTACAGACCTGGGGGCCCTGCAGAGGAAGGGACTTTACCAGGGCCATGGTGGAAGCCACAGGACTCTACAAACCTGGGGCCCTGAAGAGGAAGGGACTGTACCAGGGCCATGGTGGGAGCTGCAGGACTCTACAGACCTGGGGGCCCTGAAGAGGAAGGGACTGTACCAGGGCCATGGTGGGAGCCATAGGACTCTACAGACCTGGGGCCCTGCAGAGGAAGGGACTGTACCAGGGCCATGGTGGGAGCCACAGGACTCTACAGACCTGGGGGCCCTACAGAGGAAGGGACTGTACTAAGTCAATGGTGGAAGCCGCAGGACTCTACAGACATGGAGGCCCTGCAGAGAAAGGGACTGTACCAGGGCCATGGTGGGAGCCATAGGACTCTACAGACCTGGGGCCCTGCAGAGGAAGGGACTGTACCAGGGCCTTGGTGGGAGCTGCAGGACTCTACAGACCTGGGGGCCCTGCAGAGGAAGGGACTGTACTAAGTCCAAGGTGGGAGCTGCAGGACTCTACAGACCTGGGGCCGTGCAGAGGAAGGGACTGTACCAGGGCCACGATGGGAGCCAAAGAACTCTACAGACCTCGGGCCCTGCAGAGGAAGGGACTGTACCAGGGCCACGATGGGAGCTTCAGGGCTCCAGACCTGGGGGCCCTGCAGAGGAAGGGACTGTACCAGGGCCACGATGGGAGCCAAAGAACTCTACAGACCTGGGGCCCTGCAGAGGAAGGGACTGTACCAAGGCAATGGTGGGAGCTGCAGGACTCTACAGACCTGGGGGCCCTGAAGAGGAAGGGACTGTACCAGGGCCATGGTGGGAGCTCCAGGACTCTACAGACCTGGGGCCGTGCAGAGGAAGGGACTGTACCAGGGCCATGGTGGGAGCTGCAGGACTCTACAGACCTGGGGCCCTGTAGAGGAGGGGACTGTACCAGGGCCATGGTGGAAGCCACAGGACTCTACAGACCTGGGGGCCCTGCAGAGCTAAGGACTGAATCATGGCCATGGTGGGAGCTGCAGGACTCTACAGACCTGGGGGCCCTGCAGAGGAAGGGACTGTACCAGGGCCATGGTGAAAGCCACAGGACTCTACAGACCTGGGGGCCCTGCAGAGGAAGGGACTGTACCAGGGCCATGATGGGAGCCACAGGACTCTACAGAACTGGGGGCCCTGAAGAGGAAGGGACTGTTCCAGGGCCATGGTGGGAGCTGCAGGACTCTACAGACCTGGGGGCCCTGCAGAGGAAGGGACTGTACCAGCGCCGTGGTGGGAGCTGCAGGACTCTACAGACCTGGGGGCCCTGCAGAGGAAGGGACTGTACCAGGGCCATGGTGGGAGCCATAGGACTCTACAAACCTGGGGGCCCTGCAGAGGAAGGGACTGTACCAGGGCCATGGTGGGAGCTGCAGGACTCTACAGACCTGGGGGTCCTGCAGAGGTAAGAACTGTACCAGGGCCATGGTGAAAGCCACAGGACTCTACAGACCTGGGGGCCCTGCAGAGGAAGGGACTGTACCAGGGCCATGGTGGGAGCTGCAGGACTCTACAGACCTGGGGCCCTGCAGAGGAAGGGACTGTACCAGGGCCGTGGTGGAAGCCACAGGACTCTACAGACCTGGGGGCCCTGCAGAGGAAGGGACTGTACCAGGGCCATGGTGGAAGCCACAGGACTCTACAGACCTGGGGGCCCTGCAGAGGAAGGGACTGTACCAGGGCCATGGTGGGAGCTGCAGGACTCTACAGACCTGGGGCCCTGCAGAGGAAGGGACTGTACCAGGGCCATGGTGGAAGCCACAGGACTCTAAAGACCTGGGGGCCCTGCAGAGGAAGGGACTGTACCAGAGCCATGGTCGGAGCTGCAGGACTCTACAGACCTGGGGGGCCTGCAGAGGAAGGGACTGTACCAGGGCCACAATGGGAGCCACAGGACTCTACAGACCTGGGGGTCCTGCAGAGGTAAGGACTGTACCAGGGCCATGGTGGGAGCTGCAGGACTCTACAGACCTGGGGGCCCTGCAGAGGAAGGGAATGTACCAGGGCCACGATGGGAGCCACAGGACTCTACAGACCTGGGGGTCCTGCAGAGGTAAGGACTGTACCAGGGCCATGGTGGGAGCTGCAGGACTCTACAGACCTGGGGGGCCTGCAGAGGAAGAGACTGTACCAGGGCCATGGTGGGAGCTGCAGGACTCTACAGACCTGGGGGCCATGCAGAGGAAGGGTCTGTACCAGGGCCATGGTGGGAGCTGCAGGACTCTACAGACCTGGGGCCCTGCAGAGGAAGGGACAGTACTAAGTCCATGGTGGGAGCTGCAGGACTCTACAGACCAGGGGCCCTGCAGAGGAAGGGACAGTACTAAGTCCATGGTGGAAGCTGCAGGTCTCTACAGACCTGGGGGCCCTGCAGAGGAAGGGACTGTACCAGGGCCACGATGGGACCCACAGGACTCTACAGACCTGGGGGTCCTGCAGGGGTAAGGACTGTACCAGGGCCATGGTGTGAGATGCAGGTCTCTACAGACCTGGGGGCCCTGCAGAGGAAGGGACTGTACCAGGGCCACGATGGGAGCCACAGGACTTTACAGACCAGGGGGCCCTGAAGAGGAAGGGACTGTACCAGGGCCATGGTGGGAGCTGCAGGACTCTACAGACCTGGGGGCCCTGAAGAGGAAGGGACTGTATCAGGGCCATGGTGGAAGCCACAGGACTCTACAGACCTGGGGGCCCTGCAGAGGAAGGGACTGTACCAGGGCCATGGTGGGAGCCACAGGACTCTACAGACCTGGGGGCCCTACAGAAGAAGGGACTGTACCAGGGCCATGGTGGGAGCTGCAGGACTCTACAGACCTGGGGGCCCTGCAGAGGAGGGGACTGTACCAGGGCCATGGTGGAAGCCACAGGACTCTACAGACCTGGGACCCTGAAGAGGAAGGGACTGTACCAGGGCCATGGTGGGAGCTGCAGGACTCTACAGACCTGGTGCCCTGCAGAGGAAGGGAATGTACCAGGGCCATGGTGGGAGCTGCAGGACTCTACAGACCTGGGGGCCCTGCAGAGGAAGGGACTGTACCAGGGCAATGGTGGGAGCTGCAGGATTCTACAGACCTGGGGCCCTGCAGAGGAAGGGACAGTACTAAGTCCATGGTGGGAGCTGCAGGACTCTACAGACCAGGGGCCCTGCAGAGGAAGGGACAGTACTAAGTCCATGGTGGGAGCTGCAGGACTCTACAGACCTGGGGGCCCTGCAGAGGAAGGGACTGTACCAGGGCCATGGTGGGAACTACAGGACTCTACAGACCTGGGGGCCCTGCAGAGGAAGGGACTTTACCAGGGCCATGGTGGAAGCCACAGAACTCTACAGACCTGGGGCCCTGAAGAGGAAGGGACTGTACCAGGGCCATAGTGGGAGCTGCAGGACTCTACAGACCTGGGGGGCCTGCAGAAGAAGGGACTTTACCAGGGCAATGGTGGAAGCCACAGGACTCTACAGACCTGGGGCCCTGAAGAGGACGAGACTGTACCAGGGCCATGGTGGGAGCTGCAGGACTCTACAGACCTGGGGCCCTGCAGAGGAAGGGACTGTACCAGGGCCATGGTGGAAGCCACAGGACTCTACAGACCTGGGGGTCCTGCAGACAAAGGGACTGTACCAGGGCCATGCTGGAAGCCACAGCACTCTACAGACCTGGGGCCCTGAAGAGGAAGGGACTGTACCAGGGCCATGGTGGGAGCTGCAGGACTCTACAGACCTGGGGCCCTGCAGAGGAAGGGACTGTACCAGGGCCATGGTGGGAGCTGCAGGACTCTACAGACCTGGGGGCCCTGCAGAGGAAGGGACTTTACCAGGGCCATGGTGGAAGCCACAGGACTCTACAAACCTGGGGCCCTGAAGAGGAAGGGACTGTACCAGGGCCATGGTGGGAGCTGCAGGACTCTACAGACCTGGGGGCCCTGAAGAGGAAGGGACTGTAGCAGGGCCATGGTGGGAGCCACATGACTCTACAGACCTGGGGCCCTGCAGAGGAAGGGACTGTACCAGGGCCTTGGTGGGAGCTGCAGGACTCTACAGACCTGGGGGCCCTGCAGAGGAAGGGACTGTACTAAGTCCAAGGTGGGAGCTGCAGGACTCTACAGACCTGGGGGCCCTGCAGAGGAAGGGACTGTACCAGGGCCACGATGGGAGCCAAAGAACTCTACAGACCTCGGGCCCTGCAGAGGAAGGCACTGTACCAAGGCCATGGTGGGAGCTGCAGGACTCTACAGACCTGGGGCCGTGCAGAGGAAGGGACTGTACCAGGGCCACAATGGGAGCTTCAGGGCTCCAGACCTGGGGGCCCTGCAGAGGAAGGGACTGTACCAGGGCCACGATGGGAGCCAAAGAACTCTACAGACCTGGGGCCCTGCAGAGGAAGGGACTGTACCAAGGCAATGGTGGGAGCTGCAGGACTCTACAGACCTGGGGGCCCTGAAGAGGAAGGGACTGTACCAGGGCCATGGTGGGAGCTGCAGGACTCTACAGACCTGGGGCCGTGCAGAGGAAGGGACTGTACCAGGGCCATGGTGGGAGCTGCAGGACTCTACAGACCTGGGGCCCTGTAGAGGAGGGGACTGTACCAGGGCCATGGTGGAAGCCACAGGACTCTACAGACCTGGGGGCCCTGCAGAGGTAAGGACTGAATCATGGCCATGGTGGGAGCTGCAGGACTCTACAGACCTGGGGCCGTGCAGAGGAAGGGACTGTACCAGGGCCATGGTGGGAGCTGCAGGACTCTACAGACCTGGGGCCCTGCAGAGGAAGGGACTGTACCAGGGCCATGGTGGGAGCCACAGGACTCTACAGACCTGGGGGCCCTGCAGAGGAAGGGACTGTACTAAGTCCAAGGTGGGAGCTGCAGGACTCTACAGACCTGGGGGCCCTGCAGAGGAAGGGACTGTACCAGGGCCACGATGGGAGCCAAAGAACTCTACAGACCTCGGGCCCTGCAGAGGAAGGGACTGTACCAAGGCCATGGTGGGAGCTGCAGGACTCTACAGACCTGGGGCCGTGCAGAGGAAGGGACTGTAACAGGGCCACGATGGGAGCTTCAGGGCTCCAGGCCTGGGGGCCCTGCAGAGGAAGGGACTGTACCAGGGCCACGATGGGAGCCAAAGAACTCTACAGACCTGTGGCCCTGCAGAGGAAGGGACTGTACCAAGGCAATGGTGGGAGCTGCAGGACTCTACAGACCTGGGGGCCCTGAAGAGGAAGGGACTGTACCAGGGCCATGGTGGGAGCTCCAGGACTCTACAGACCTGGGGCCGTGCAGAGGAAGGGACTGTACCAGGGCCATGGTGGGAGCTGCAGGACTCTACAGACCTGGGGCCCTGTAGAGGAGGGGACTGTACCAGGGCCATGGTGGAAGCCACAGGACTCTACAGACCTGGGGGCCCTGCAGAGCTAAGGACTGAATCATGGCCATGGTGGGAGCTGCAGGACTCTACAGACCTGGGGGCCCTGCAGAGGAAGGGACTGTACCAGGGCCATGGTGAAAGCCACAGGACTCTACAGACCTGGGGGCCCTGCAGAGGAAGGGACTGTACCAGGGCCATGATGGGAGCCACAGGACTCTACAGAACTGGGGGCCCTGAAGAGGAAGGGACTGTTCCAGGGCCATGGTGGGAGCTGCAGGACTCTACAGACCTGGGGGCCCTGCAGAGGAAGGGACTGTACCAGCGCCGTGGTGGGAGCTGCAGGACTCTACAGACCTGGGGGCCCTGCAGAGGAAGGGACTGTACCAGGGCCATGGTGGGAGCCATAGGACTCTACAAACCTGGGGGCCCTGCAGAGGAAGGGACTGTACCAGGGCCATGGTGGGAGCTGCAGGACTCTACAGACCTGGGGGCCCTGCAGAGGAAGGGACTGTACCAGGGCCATGGTGAAAGCCACAGGACTCTACAGCCCTGGGGCCCTGCAGAGGAAGGGACTGTACCAGGGCCATGGTGGGAGCTGCAGGACTCTACAGACCTGGGGGTCCTGCAGAGGTAAGAACTGTACCAGGGCCATGGTGAAAGCCACAGGACTCTACAGACCTGGGGGCCCTGCAGAGGAAGGGACTGTACCAGGGCCATGGTGGGAGCTGCAGGACTCTACAGACCTGGGGCCCTGCAGAGGAAGGGACTGTACCAGGGCCGTGGTGGAAGCCACAGGACTCTACAGACCTGGGGGCCCTGCAGAGGAAGGGACTGTACCAGGGCCATGGTGGAAGCCACAGGACTCTACAGACCTGGGGGCCCTGCAGAGGAAGGGACTGTACCAGGGCCATGGTGGGAGCTGCAGGACTCTACAGACCTGGGGCCCTGCAGAGGAAGGGACTGTACCAGGGCCATGGTGGAAGCCACAGGACTCTAAAGACCTGGGGGCCCTGCAGAGGAAGGGACTGTACCAGAGCCATGGTCGGAGCTGCAGGACTCTACAGACCTGGGGGGCCTGCAGAGGAAGGGACTGTACCAGGGCCACAATGGGAGCCACAGGACTCTACAGACCTGGGGGTCCTGCAGAGGTAAGGACTGTACCAGGGCCATGGTGGGAGCTGCAGGACTCTACAGACCTGGGGGCCCTGCAGAGGAAGGGAATGTACCAGGGCCACGATGGGAGCCACAGGACTCTACAGACCTGGGGGTCCTGCAGAGGTAAGGACTGTACCAGGGCCATGGTGGGAGCTGCAGGACTCTACAGACCTGGGGGGCCTGCAGAGGAAGAGACTGTACCAGGGCCATGGTGGGAGCTGCAGGACTCTACAGACCTGGGGGCCATGCAGAGGAAGGGTCTGTACCAGGGCCATGGTGGGAGCTGCAGGACTCTACAGACCTGGGGCCGTGCAGAGGAAGGGACTGTAACAGGGCCACGATGGGAGCTTCAGGGCTCCAGGCCTGGGGGCCCTGCAGAGGAAGGGACTGTACCAGGGCCACGATGGGAGCCAAAGAACTCTACAGACCTGTGGCCCTGCAGAGGAAGGGACTGTACCAAGGCAATGGTGGGAGCTGCAGGACTCTACAGACCTGGGGGCCCTGAAGAGGAAGGGACTGTACCAGGGCCATGGTGGGAGCTCCAGGACTCTACAGACCTGGGGCCGTGCAGAGGAAGGGACTGTACCAGGGCCATGGTGGGAGCTGCAGGACTCTACAGACCTGGGGCCCTGTAGAGGAGGGGACTGTACCAGGGCCATGGTGGAAGCCACAGGACTCTACAGACCTGGGGGCCCTGCAGAGCTAAGGACTGAATCATGGCCATGGTGGGAGCTGCAGGACTCTACAGACCTGGGGGCCCTGCAGAGGAAGGGACTGTACCAGGGCCATGGTGAAAGCCACAGGACTCTACAGACCTGGGGGCCCTGCAGAGGAAGGGACTGTACCAGGGCCATGATGGGAGCCACAGGACTCTACAGAACTGGGGGCCCTGAAGAGGAAGGGACTGTTCCAGGGCCATGGTGGGAGCTGCAGGACTCTACAGACCTGGGGGCCCTGCAGAGGAAGGGACTGTACCAGCGCCGTGGTGGGAGCTGCAGGACTCTACAGACCTGGGGGCCCTGCAGAGGAAGGGACTGTACCAGGGCCATGGTGGGAGCCATAGGACTCTACAAACCTGGGGGCCCTGCAGAGGAAGGGACTGTACCAGGGCCATGGTGGGAGCTGCAGGACTCTACAGACCTGGGGGCCCTGCAGAGGAAGGGACTGTACCAGGGCCATGGTGAAAGCCACAGGACTCTACAGCCCTGGGGCCCTGCAGAGGAAGGGACTGTACCAGGGCCATGGTGGGAGCTGCAGGACTCTACAGACCTGGGGGTCCTGCAGAGGTAAGAACTGTACCAGGGCCATGGTGAAAGCCACAGGACTCTACAGACCTGGGGGCCCTGCAGAGGAAGGGACTGTACCAGGGCCATGGTGGGAGCTGCAGGACTCTACAGACCTGGGGCCCTGCAGAGGAAGGGACTGTACCAGGGCCGTGGTGGAAGCCACAGGACTCTACAGACCTGGGGGCCCTGCAGAGGAAGGGACTGTACCAGGGCCATGGTGGAAGCCACAGGACTCTACAGACCTGGGGGCCCTGCAGAGGAAGGGACTGTACCAGGGCCATGGTGGGAGCTGCAGGACTCTACAGACCTGGGGCCCTGCAGAGGAAGGGACTGTACCAGGGCCATGGTGGAAGCCACAGGACTCTAAAGACCTGGGGGCCCTGCAGAGGAAGGGACTGTACCAGAGCCATGGTCGGAGCTGCAGGACTCTACAGACCTGGGGGGCCTGCAGAGGAAGGGACTGTACCAGGGCCACAATGGGAGCCACAGGACTCTACAGACCTGGGGGTCCTGCAGAGGTAAGGACTGTACCAGGGCCATGGTGGGAGCTGCAGGACTCTACAGACCTGGGGGCCCTGCAGAGGAAGGGAATGTACCAGGGCCACGATGGGAGCCACAGGACTCTACAGACCTGGGGGTCCTGCAGAGGTAAGGACTGTACCAGGGCCATGGTGGGAGCTGCAGGCTCTACAGACCTGGGGGGCCTGCAGAGGAAGAGACTGTACCAGGGCCATGGTGGGAGCTGCAGGACTCTACAGACCTGGGGGCCATGCAGAGGAAGGGTCTGTACCAGGGCCATGGTGGGAGCTGCAGGACTCTACAGACCTGGGGCCCTGCAGAGGAAGGGACAGTACTAAGTCCATGGTGGGAGCTGCAGGACTCTACAGACCAGGGGCCCTGCAGAGGAAGGGACAGTACTAAGTCCATGGTGGAAGCTGCAGGTCTCTACAGACCTGGGGGCCCTGCAGAGGAAGGGACTGTACCAGGGCCACGATGGGACCCACAGGACTCTACAGACCTGGGGGTCCTGCAGGGGTAAGGACTGTACCAGGGCCATGGTGTGAGATGCAGGTCTCTACAGACCTGGGGGCCCTGCAGAGGAAGGGACTGTACCAGGGCCACGATGGGAGCCACAGGACTTTACAGACCAGGGGGCCCTGAAGAGGAAGGGACTGTACCAGGGCCATGGTGGGAGCTGCAGGACTCTACAGACCTGGGGGCCCTGCAGAGGAAGGGACTGTACCAGGGCCACGATGGGAGCCACAGGACTTTACAGACCAGGGGGCCCTGAAGAGGAAGGGACTGTACCAGGGCCATGGTGGGAGCCATAGGACTCTACAGACCTGGGGCCCTGCAGAGGAAGGGACTGTACCAGGGCCATGGTGGGAGCCACAGGACTCTACAGACCTGGGGGCCCTACAGAAGAAGGGACTGTACCAGGGCCATGGTGGGAGCTGCAGGACTCTACAGACCTGGGGGCCCTGCAGAGGAGGGGACTGTACCAGGGCCATGGTGGAAGCCACAGGACTCTACAGACCTGGGGGCCCTGCAGAGGAAGGGACTGTACCAGGGCCATGGTGGAAGCCACAGGACTCTACAGACCTGGGACCCTGAAGAGGAAGGGACTGTACCAGGGCCATGGTGGGAGCTGCAGGACTCTACAGACCTGGTGCCCTGCAGAGGAAGGGAATGTACCAGGGCCATGGTGGGAGCTGCAGGACTCTACAGACCTGGGGGCCCTGCAGAGGAAGGGACTGTACCAGGGCAATGGTGGGAGCTGCAGGATTCTACAGACCTGGGGCCCTGCAGAGGAAGGGACAGTACTAAGTCCATGGTGGGAGCTGCAGGACTCTACAGACCAGGGGCCCTGCAGAGGAAGGGACAGTACTAAGTCCATGGTGGGAGCTGCAGGACTCTACAGACCTGGGGGCCCTGCAGAGGAAGGGACTGTACCAGGGCCATGGTGGGAACTACAGGACTCTACAGACCTGGGGGCCCTGCAGAGGAAGGCACTTTACCAGGGCCATGGTGGAAGCCACAGAACTCTACAGACCTGGGGCCCTGAAGAGGAAGGGACTGTACCAGGGCCATAGTGGGAGCTGCAGGACTCTACAGACCTGGGGGGCCTGCAGAAGAAGGGACTTTACCAGGGCAATGGTGGAAGCCACAGGACTCTACAGACCTGGGGCCCTGAAGAGGACGAGACTGTACCAGGGCCATGGTGGGAGCTGCAGGACTCTACAGACCTGGGGGCCCTGCAGAGGAGGGGACTGTACCAGGGCCATGGTGGAAGCCACAGGACTCTACAGACCTGGGACCCTGAAGAGGAAGGGACTGTACCAGGGCCATGGTGGGAGCTGCAGGACTCTACAGACCTGGTGCCCTGCAGAGGAAGGGAATGTACCAGGGCCATGGTGGGAGCTGCAGGACTCTACAGACCTGGGGGCCCTGCAGAGGAAGGGACTGTACCAGGGCAATGGTGGGAGCTGCAGGATTCTACAGACCTGGGGCCCTGCAGAGGAAGGGACAGTACTAAGTCCATGGTGGGAGCTGCAGGACTCTACAGACCAGGGGCCCTGCAGAGGAAGGGACAGTACTAAGTCCATGGTGGGAGCTGCAGGACTCTACAGACCTGGGGGCCCTGCAGAGGAAGGGACTGTACCAGGGCCATGGTGGGAACTACAGGACTCTACAGACCTGGGGGCCCTGCAGAGGAAGGGACTTTACCAGGGCCATGGTGGAAGCCACAGAACTCTACAGACCTGGGGCCCTGAAGAGGAAGGGACTGTACCAGGGCCATAGTGGGAGCTGCAGGACTCTACAGACCTGGGGGGCCTGCAGAAGAAGGGACTTTACCAGGGCAATGGTGGAAGCCACAGGACTCTACAGACCTGGGGCCCTGAAGAGGACGAGACTGTACCAGGGCCATGGTGGGAGCTGCAGGACTCTACAGACCTGGGGCCCTGCAGAGGAAGGGACTGTACCAGGGCCATGGTGGAAGCCACAGGACTCTACAGACCTGGGGGTCCTGCAGACAAAGGGACTGTACCAGGGCCATGCTGGAAGCCACAGCACTCTACAGACCTGGGGCCCTGAAGAGGAAGGGACTGTACCAGGGCCATGGTGGGAGCTGCAGGACTCTACAGACCTGGGGCCCTGCAGAGGAAGGGACTGTACCAGGGCCATGGTGGGAGCTGCAGGACTCTACAGACCTGGGGGCCCTGCAGAGGAAGGGACTTTACCAGGGCCATGGTGGAAGCCACAGGACTCTACAAACCTGGGGCCCTGAAGAGGAAGGGACTGTACCAGGGCCATGGTGGGAGCTGCAGGACTCTACAGACCTGGGGGCCCTGAAGAGGAAGGGACTGTACCAGGGCCATGGTGGGAGCCACATGACTCTACAGACCTGGGGCCCTGCAGAGGAAGGGACTGTACCAGGGCCTTGGTGGGAGCTGCAGGACTCTACAGACCTGGGGGCCCTGCAGAGGAAGGGACTGTACTAAGTCCAAGGTGGGAGCTGCAGGACTCTACAGACCTGGGGGCCCTGCAGAGGAAGGGACTGTACCAGGGCCACGATGGGAGCCAAAGAACTCTACAGACCTGGGGCCCTGCAGAAGAAGGGACTGTACCAAGGCCATGGTGGGAGCTGCAGGACTCTACAGACCTGGGGCCGTGCAGAGGAAGGGACTGTACCAGGGCCACGATGGGAGCTTCAGGGCTCCAGACCTGGGGGCCCTGCAGAGGAAGGGACTGTACCAGGGCCACGATGGGAGCCAAAGAACTCTACAGACCTGGGGCCCTGCAGAGGAAGGGACTGTACCAAGGCAATGGTGGGAGCTGCAGGACTCTACAGACCTGGGGGCCCTGAAGAGGAAGGGACTGTACCAGGGCCATGGTGGGAGCTGCAGGACTCTACAGACCTGGGGCCGTGCAGAGGAAGGGACTGTACCAGGGCCATGGTGGGAGCTGCAGGACTCTACAGACCTGGGGCCCTGTAGAGGAGGGGACTGTACCAGGGCCATGGTGGAAGCCACAGGACTCTACAGACCTGGGGGCCCTGCAGAGGTAAGGACTGAATCATGGCCATGGTGGGAGCTGCAGGACTCTACAGACCTGGGGGCCCTGCAGAGGAAGGGACTGTACCAGGGCCATGGTGAAAGCCACAGGACTCTACAGACCTGGGGGCCCTGCAGAGGAAGGGACTGTACCAGGGCCGTGATGGGAGCCACAGGACTCTACAGAACTGGGGGCCCTGAAGAGGAAGGGACTGTTCCAGGGCCATGGTGGGAGCTGCAGGACTCTACAGACCTGGGGGCCCTGCAGAGGAAGGGACTGTACCAGGGCCGTGGTGGGAGCTGCAGGACTCTACAGACCTGGGGGCCCTGCAGAGGAAGGGACTGTACCAGGGCCATGGTGGGAGCCATAGGACTCTACAGACCTGGGGGCCTGAAGAGGAAGGGACTGTACCAGGGCCATGGTGGGAGCTGCAGGACTCTACAGACCTGGGGGCCCTGCAGAGGAAGGGACTGTACCAGGGCCATGGTGAAAGCCACAGGACTCTACAGCCCTGGGGCCCTGCAGAGGAAGGGACTGTACCAGGGACATGGTGGGAGCTGCAGGACTCTACAGACCTGGGGGTCCTGCAGAGGTAAGAACTGTACCAGGGCCATGGTGAAAGCCACAGGACTCTACAGACCTGGGGGCCCTGCAGAGGAAGGGACTGTACCATGGCCATGGTGGGAGCTGCAGGACTCTACAGACCTGGGGCCCTGCAGAGGAAGGGACTGTACCAGGGCCGTGGTGGAAGCCACAGGACTCTACAGACCTGGGGGCCCTGCAGAGGAAGGGACTGTACCAGGGCCATGGTGGAAGCCACCGGACTCTACAGACCTGGGGGCCCTGCAGAGGAAGGGACTGTACCAGGGCCATGGTGGGAGCTGCAGGACTCTACAGACCTGGGGCCCTGCAGAGGAAGGGACTGTACCAGGGCCAATGTGGAAGCCACAGGACTCTAAAGACCTGGGGGCCCTGCAGAGGAAGGGACTGTACCAGAGCCATGGTCGGAGCTGCAGGACTCTACAGACCTGGGGGCCCTGCAGAGGAAGGGACTGTACCAGGGCCACGATGGGAGCCACAGGACTCTACAGACCTGGGGGTCCTGCAGAGGTAAGGACTGTACCAGGGCCATGGTGGGAGCTGCAGGACTCTACAGACCTGGGGGGCCTGCAGAGGAAGAGACTGTACCAGGGCCATGGTGGGAGCTGCAGGACTCTACAGACCTGGGGGCCATGCAGAGGAAGGGTGTTAGACCTGGCACCTTGGCGTGAGTTTCCCTTCCACTTTTTGCTGTTGTGCCTCCAATGTTTTGATGGTGTCTGCTACTCAGGGCGCTGCGCCACGGCCAACCCGTGCCGCAGTGCAAGTGCTCCCTACTGTAAAGTGTACATATGATTGATGTCCATGATTGGTTCATTGGATTTACTGTTAGTCCCTAGTAAAGTGCCCTAGGAGTGCCAGGGCTTGTGAATGCCAATACTGCTAGTGGCCTGCAGCGCTGGTTGCGCCACCCACAGAAGCAGCCTTAAAATGTGTCTAGGGTCTACCATTGCAGAACCTGCGTGCAGTCTGGTACTGTCATGCTAGCTGGGCAAGTGCACCCACTTGCCAGCCCCTGAACCTTCCCTTAACTTCATATTAGTCACCCCTATAGTAGGCCTGAGGGCAGGGTGCATTGTCGTGTAAGGTAGAACATGCCCTGATGTGTGTGGCATGTTCTAATAGTGAATTACTGCCAAATTCGTTTTTCACTATTGTAAGGCTACCTGTTCCCTTCTAGGCCAGATGGGCTGCTGGAATTATTACACTCTATAATCCCAGCAGGCTCAGGGAACATGGTAGAAATTCGTGTTTAGTATGCCTGAACTCAGAATAATAAAATACTTCTTTTAGTAAAGTTTATTTTAATATCCTGTGTTTGCAAATGCTACTTTTAGAAAGTTAGCATTTGCTTGCCTAACCATTTCAGCCCGCATCTGCTTGGATGTGGATCTGACTGTCTGGTGTGTGTGAGTGACAGGGCTGGGAGTTGACAGGTAGTGATTAGCAGGAGGGCCCCTTAATGGGTGGTGGGAGTTTCCCCTGAATGATGCATCAGGCTGTGCTCTGCCTCCACAATGCTGGCTCCGCCCTCCTGGGGAGCGACTGATGACTCAGCCTGCACCTGGCCCAGGAAGGACCGAAGCTTGTCAACAAAGTACTCAGGCCACTCCTGCCCTCTCAATGCCGGCTCCGCCCCCCTGGGGAGCGGCTGATGTGCCTGCCCTCACACTGAATACAGAAGTCATAAGTACCCACAACAAGTACTCAGAGACTGAAGCAGTTATGCAGAGGCCCCCCTGGCCAGTGAGAACAAAAGAAACTGTGTATAAAAGTAGGAGCCCTGCTCCTTGTAAATTAGATCCAGTTTGCGCAAAGAAGAAGCTCTGCCGGAAGAGAAGGACCCTGGAAGCTGCGAGGAGAAGTACTGACTCTGACCCCAAGAGACTGGCCTGTAGTGGGTGCCTTGCTGCTGAAGGAGAGCAGGAGAAGAAAGACTGAAAGACTTTGCTTTTATCCACCTTGTGCTAAAACTTTTACCAAGATCTCCAAGGGCTTGCTGTGAACTTGCCCCCTGACCAGCGCCCCAGGAACAGTGGGCGCTACCCTGTCCCCCTGGAAGAAGGAGCTGCTGTGAGCCCGCAGCCTGATCGACACAGCTGCTGAAGGAAAGAGGAGCGCGCTGTGAGAGAATCCCTGCGCCCCTCCTACGAGGCCCTTGGCACCCCGTCCCGCCGAGCACCGCATCTGCTAACTGGCCGGCACCAGGTGACATCGAAAGGCCCAGCCTCGCTGGCCTAATCACCGTCCCTACCGCCTGCCTAACTGCGAAGCACCGCAAGAACGGACTTAGCCAAGTATCTGCTGTGACCTGAGAGGCTTGTGTGCGCCTCACGCTGCTACCCGGGGCTCTGCCCCCCTTTTCCAGGACCTGAGGTGTGTCGCCGTCTGCCCGACCCGCGCCGCAACGCCAACCTCCGAGCCAGAGCCGAGCCGCCGCTCGCTCCAACCTCGGGAGGAAGACACCGCGACGTGAACCGCCGAGCCGGCCTACACCCGACCCCTGCAGAAAGACAAAGGTACTGTTTCCCGTCCCGCGGTGCGAGCCGCTGTCCCACCTCGCTCGCACCGCCATCTGCCTCAGCCGAGCCCCCGGAGCCGCGCAGTGAGCGCTCCCCGGGCCCCCGCCCTCTCCCCTGACAGCCGTGCAGCGCGCTCGTCAGGCTGCCAGTGACTCCCCGGCCGCCGATCCCGCTAGAAGCGTGAGATTGGGCAGACCGGGTCCGATCGTGGGCGCAGAGAGGCCCTGGCTGATTGAAATTCTTGCTGAAGGAACGTACCAGGACTAGGGAAGAGTCCGCAACCCTTTTTAAGCACCAGAACAATTCTTTTAACGCTGATACAAAGACCTGTGGCATAATCAGAGAGTAACTGGAACCGTTTTCTTAAACTACGCAAAGACTGTATTTACAAGCCTGATCTAAAGATATATATAAAGAAGATATTTTTACAGAAATCCAGTCTAGTGTCATTGTGTGGTGGGTTGATGGTCGTTGTGTGTGATGTTGCAAATGTTTAACCCTATGTACTCCAGAGTTTAGCCTAGACTGCTTGCGCCACACTACCTAAAGGGCGAGTAGGGGTTATTTCTGGGAGTAATCCTTTGCCCTGACTTAGAGGAGAGGGTCCCTGCTTGTCGCAAGTACAAACCTGCGCCAACCAGAGACCCCCAATTCTAACATTGGACGCAGCGGTGAGGATCTCGAATTTACATTTGCAGTGTCCATACATTGACTAGTGACCATTGCACAGTGATTTCAATCCAGTAACTGAGCCACAGATTTCTTTTTAAGTGACTTTGCTCTGCTAGAAGAAGACCCCTTTTTGTCTAAAACCATGCCTGGCACCAACAGCGTAGAGAAAACCGCGTCTGTGACCTCTGAGGTGTTGGAGATAGAATGGGATGTGTCAAAATTGGACGAATACAAGAAAGATGAGCTAATCTTCTTTGCCAAGAGGTTCAAGGTTCCACGTGCAGGGTGCAAGAACAAGACGGATTACTACAAAGCCCTGAAAGCCTGGATTGAATCTAGGAATGCACCTGAGGATCAGGAGTTACCTGATGATACTGGTGTACCTGACAAAGAAGGCAGCATCCATAGCTTTGGCAGAGGCCTGTCGCCAGAGGAGCTGGCAGACAGAAAAGAAACAAGGAATCATGAAATGAAGCTGGCAGAGTTAAACTTGAAGGGCCAACTGGAGCTGGAGAGCAAAAGGATGGCTCTGGAAGAGCGAAAACTCCAGTTGGAGTTTGATGTGAAAATGAGGGAGATGAGTCTAAAAGAGAAAGCCTTGGATCATCCTCCCTCTGGTGGCAGCACAACGCCGGTGCAGGTAGAGTCAAGAGTGCACATCCCCAAAGATGTAGTTAAAGAGTTCTTTAAGGGGGATGACATAGGACAGTGGTTTAGGGCATATGAGGTAGCCATGCTTTCCCACCGGGTCCCTGAGAGGGATTGGGGAGCGGGGTTATGGGGAAGGTTCCTTAGCGAAGGGCGGGACACCCTGCTAGATTTGCCCACTGAAGACCAGAGATCCTATCCCCCTATGAAAGAAGCTTTAATGACCAGGTATGGGCTTACCCCTGAAATGTATAGACAGAAGTTTAGGGGGTGTAATAAGCGGCCTGGGAATACGTATGTGGAGTTTGTGACTTTTTTTTGCAGAGCACTGGATGGTTGGGTGAAGGGTAACAAAGTGAATGATTTTCAAGGTCTCTTTGATTTAATTGCATGGGAGCACTTGTCTGATCAATGTTTTCCTGAGTTACGCCAGCACCTGATTGATAGCAAGTTGTCCAACCCGAGGAAACTTGCTGAGGAGGCGGACCGCTGGCTCAGCACCAGGGTCCACAAGGGTCCAGTGGGAGACTCCGCCAAGGGTGGGCAGGGTCCCCAGCAGAAGAGTGGGGGGGACAAGGGAAAACAGAAAGAGTTCCAAAAAGGCCCCCAAAGTAATCCCCAAGGGGACCAGCAGAAAGGTTCTCAGCCTCCCCCACCCCCTAAGCAGAATGGGGCCCCGACAGGTCGACCTGTTCCAAAGGGGCCCTTCAATTGTTACAAATGTGGTGACCCGGGGCACATAGCCAGTGACCCCAAGTGTCGCCTGTTTGGAAAACCAGCACCCACTGGTGCTCCGCCCCGACAAGTGACCAGTGTTCACTTAGGAGAAGAAGTGATGGTCCCGGGGGGTGGAGATCCTGTTCAGATGACCCTAGTCTCACTAGGAGACAGTGAGATGGTCCCTACAAGCTACCTGCCCTCTAACACTAAAAAATATGGGCAGGTGGTTACCATCAATGGTAAGAAAGCTGAGGCTCTTAGAGACACAGGAGCCAGTGTGACTGCAGTGAGGCATCACCTGGTGTCTCAGGAGCAGGTTGTACCCCATGCCTACTGTAGGGTTGTCAACGCTGACAATTCAGAGAGTCAGTGTCCGATGGCTCAAGTTCCCTTCGAGTGGGGGGGGGTCTCTGGTACTCTGCAGGTCTGTGTGAGGAAAGCCATGCCTGTTGACTGTTTGCTAGGGAATGACTTGGAGGACTCCCCTTGGGAAAAGGTGGAGAAAACGACTCACCTGAAGATGGTGGGTCTACCTGACTGGGCGTGCGTGACCACCCGGTCAATGGCAGCCAGTAGGGGTGATCAAGAGGTCCTGGGGCCTGACGGAGAGGCCCAGGAACCGGCCTTAGGGAGAAGGCGCAGGGTGCGCGGGAAACCGGCCCCTGAAGTTCCCACGGTCCAGGAGGAAGCAGACCTTGAGGGGGATGCCCTGGAGCCTACTGGGGAACAGATTGCCGAACTGGGGGACCTGCCTGAGCTGACCCATTGGCAGCAAGAAGGAGGCCCCTCCAGGGAGGAATTCTGCAGGGAGCAGAAAGAATGCCCTTCTCTCGTGGGTATGCGGCAGCAGGCTGCAGACCAGGCCAATGGTGTTCAGGCCAAAACACATTATGTGTACTGGGAGAATGACCTCCTGTACTCAGAGCCTAAGGCTGCTGAACCTGGGTCAGCCCGTGTGCTGGTGGTACCCCAGAAGTTCAGAGCCTTCCTACTGGGACTGGCTCATGATGTGCCTTTAGCAGGACATTTGGGGATGGACAAGACCTATGACAGGCTTGTCACCCACTTCTACTGGCCCCAAATGCACAAGAGCTCAGATGCTCATTGTAGGACCTGTCCAACTTGCCAGGCAAGTGGGAAGTGCGGAGGGAAGAACAAGGCTCCCCTCCAACCCTTCCCTGTGGTCAGTACGCCATTCCAACGAGTGGGTATTGATATTGTTGGGCCTCTGGACCCCAAGACAGCCATGGGCAACAGGTTCATCCTGGTCTTGGTGGATCATGCCACCCGGTACCCTGAAGCCATCCCTCTGAGGACAGTGACGGCCCCCGTGGTGGGGCGTGCACTAATGGGAATTTTCTCCAGAGTGGGGTTCCCTCTAGAGGTGGTGAGCGACAGAGGGACCAACTTCATATCCAAGTATATGAAGTCCCTTTGGCAAGAGTGTGGTGTAACCTACAAGTTCACCACACCTTACCATCCCCAAGGAAATGGGTTGGTTGAAAGATTCAACCGAACCCTGAAGGGCATGATCATGGGCCTGGAAGGTCCAATGAGGCGTAAGTGGGACGTCCTCTTACCATGCCTGCTCTTTGCATACCGCGAGGTGCCACAGAAGTCTCTAGGGTTCAGCCCCTTTGAGCTGCTGTATGGTCACCCCGTGAGAGGACCACTGAGTTTGGTAAAGGAAGGCTGGGAGCAATCTCCCAGGAAACCTCCCCAGAATGTATATAGCTACATGCTGGCCTTCAGAAACCAAACCAGGCGCTTCAGACAACTTGCTGAGGCAAATCTGGAAGCTAGCCAGGAGGAGATGAAGCGGTGGTACGACCAGAATGCCACTCTGGTAGAGCTTCAGCCTGGTCAAGAGGTGTATGTCTTGGCCCCAGTGGAACCCTGTGCACTTCAGGATAAGTGGACAGGCCCATTTGAGGTTGTGGAGCGCAAGAGCTCAGTGACATACTTGGTGGACATGAAGACGCCCAGGAATCCTTTAAGGGTCTTGCATGTCAACCGCCTCAAGCCCCACTTGAAAAGGTCCGAAGTGGGCATGCTGTTGGCCACTGATGATGGAATGGAGGAGGAGTCTGAGCCTCTTCCTGACCTCTTAGTGGCCTGTGAGAAGGATGGGTCAGTGGATGGAGTTAACCTCTCACCCACCCTGACCCCTGAGCAACAGGAAGACTGCCGCCAGTTGCTGGGGCAGTTTCCAGACCTGTTCTCCCTGGTTCCTAGTGTCACAGATTGGTGCGTCCATGATGTGGACACAGGAGACAGCTTACCTGTGAAGCATAAGGCTTACAGGGTAACTGACAGGGTCCGGGCCTGCATCAAGGAGGAGGTCTCCAAGATGCTTGCTCTTAGGGTGGTTGAGTCTTCCAGCAGTCCTTGGTCCAGCCCCGTGGTCTTGGTCCCAAAGGCTGCTGCGCCGGGAGCCACACCTGAACTCCGGTTCTGTGTGGACTACAGAGGACTCAATTCAGTCACCAAGACTGACGCGCACCCTATCCCCAGAGCTGATGAGCTCATTGATCGGCTAGGGGCTGCCCGGTTCCTCAGCACGTTTGATTTAACGTCTGGGTACTGGCAGATCGCCTTAACCGATGGGGCAAAGGAGAGGTCAGCATTCTCCACACCAGATGGGCATTTCCAGTTCCGGGTGATGCCATTTGGGATGAAGAATGCCCCTGCCACCTTTCAGAGGTTGGTCAACCAGGTGTTGGTCGGGCTGGACGAGTTCAGTGCCGCCTACCTGGATGACATCGCAGTGTTCAGTGGCACCTGGCCAGAACACCTGCAGCACCTCTGGGAAGTGTTGATGGCGCTGCGCAAGGCAGGCCTCACAATCAAGGCAAGCAAGTGTCAGATTGGGCAGGGCTCCGTGGTGTACTTGGGACACCAAGTGGGGAGTGGCAAGGTGGCACCCTTGCAACCCAAAATTGAGACCATCCTGGCTTGGGAACCCCCCAAGACCCAGACTGCAGTGAGAGCCTTCCTGGGGCTCACTGGGTATTACAGGAGGTTTGTCAAGGGCTATGGCACTATTGTGACCCCCTTGACAGAACTGACTTCTAAGAAGCAGCCCAGGAATGTGATTTGGACTGACACCTGTCAGAAGGCTTTTGACACCCTGAAGACTGCCATGTGCACGGCGCCCGTGCTCCTGGCTCCTGATTTCTCCAAGGAATTCATAGTGCAAACAGACGCTTCAGAGCATGGTGTAGGGGCTGTTCTTTCACAGATGACTGAGGAGGGCTTTGACCAACCCGTAGCCTTCATAAGTAGGAGGTTACTTCCACGGGAAAGTAGGTGGAGTGCAATAGAGCGAGAAGCATTTGCTGTGGTCTGGGCACTGAAGAAGCTAAGACCCTACTTGTTTGGGTCTCACTTCCGGGTTCAGACAGACCACAGGCCCCTCAGATGGTTGATGCAAATGAGGGGTGAGAACCCAAAACTGTTGAGGTGGTCCATCTCCCTACAGGGTATGGACTTCACGGTGGAACACCGCCCTGGCACAGATCACGCCAACGCTGATGGTCTGTCCAGATTTTTCCGCCTTAGTGATGAGGAACTCCCTGGGGAAGGGTAGTTCTCCCCACATTTCAGCTGGAGGGGACACGTGTTAGACCTGGCACCTTGGCGTGAGTTTCCCTTCCACTTTTTGCTGTTGTGCCTCCAATGTTTTGATGGTGTCTGCTACTCAGGGCGCTGCGCCACGGCCAACCCGTGCCGCAGTGCAAGTGCTCCCTACTGTAAAGTGTACATATGATTGATGTCCATGATTGGTTCATTGGATTTACTGTTAGTCCCTAGTAAAGTGCCCTAGGAGTGCCAGGGCTTGTGAATGCCAATACTGCTAGTGGGCCTGCAGCGCTGGTTGCGCCACCCACAGAAGCAGCCTTAAAATGTGTCTAGGGTCTACCATTGCAGAACCTGCGTGCAGTCTGGTACTGTCATGCTAGCTGGGCAAGTGCACCCACTTGCCAGCCCCTGAACCTTCCCTTAACTTCATATTAGTCACCCCTATAGTAGGCCTGAGGGCAGGGTGCATTGTCGTGTAAGGTAGAACATGCCCTGATGTGTGTGGCATGTTCTAATAGTGAATTACTGCCAAATTCGTTTTTCACTATTGTAAGGCTACCTGTTCCCTTCTAGGCCAGATGGGCTGCTGGAATTATTACACTCTATAATCCCAGCAGGCTCAGGGAACATGGTAGAAATTCGTGTTTAGTATGCCTGAACTCAGAATAATAAAATACTTCTTTTAGTAAAGTTTATTTTAATATCCTGTGTTTGCAAATGCTACTTTTAGAAAGTTAGCATTTGCTTGCCTAACCATTTCAGCCCGCATCTGCTTGGATGTGGATCTGACTGTCTGGTGTGTGTGAGTGACAGGGCTGGGAGTTGACAGGTAGTGATTAGCAGGAGGGCCCCTTAATGGGTGGTGGGAGTTTCCCCTGAATGATGCATCAGGCTGTGCTCTGCCTCCACAATGCTGGCTCCGCCCTCCTGGGGAGCGACTGATGACTCAGCCTGCACCTGGCCCAGGAAGGACCGAAGCTTGTCAACAAAGTACTCAGGCCACTCCTGCCCTCTCAATGCCGGCTCCGCCCCCCTGGGGAGCGGCTGATGTGCCTGCCCTCACACTGAATACAGAAGTCATAAGTACCCACAACAAGTACTCAGAGACTGAAGCAGTTATGCAGAGGCCCCCCTGGCCAGTGAGAACAAAAGAAACTGTGTATAAAAGTAGGAGCCCTGCTCCTTGTAAATTAGATCCAGTTTGCGCAAAGAAGAAGCTCTGCCGGAAGAGAAGGACCCTGGAAGCTGCGAGGAGAAGTACTGACTCTGACCCCAAGAGACTGGCCTGTAGTGGGTGCCTTGCTGCTGAAGGAGAGCAGGAGAAGAAAGACTGAAAGACTTTGCTTTTATCCACCTTGTGCTAAAACTTTTACCAAGATCTCCAAGGGCTTGCTGTGAACTTGCCCCCTGACCAGCGCCCCAGGAACAGTGGGCGCTACCCTGTCCCCCTGGAAGAAGGAGCTGCTGTGAGCCCGCAGCCTGATCGACACAGCTGCTGAAGGAAAGAGGAGCGCGCTGTGAGAGAATCCCTGCGCCCCTCCTACGAGGCCCTTGGCACCCCGTCCCGCCGAGCACCGCATCTGCTAACTGGCCGGCACCAGGTGACATCGAAAGGCCCAGCCTCGCTGGCCTAATCACCGTCCCTACCGCCTGCCTAACTGCGAAGCACCGCAAGAACGGACTTAGCCAAGTATCTGCTGTGACCTGAGAGGCTTGTGTGCGCCTCACGCTGCTACCCGGGGCTCTGCCCCCCTTTTCCAGGACCTGAGGTGTGTCGCCGTCTGCCCGACCCGCGCCGCAACGCCAACCTCCGAGTCAGAGCCGAGCCGCCGCTCGCTCCAACCTCGGGAGGAAGACACCGCGACGTGAACCGCCGAGCCGGCCTACACCCGACCCCTGCAGAAAGACAAAGGTACTGTTTCCCGTCCCGCGGTGCGAGCCGCTGTCCCACCTCGCTCGCACCGCCATCTGCCTCAGCCGAGCCCCCGGAGCCGCGCAGTGAGCGCTCCCCGGGCCCCCGCCCTCTCCCCTGACAGCCGTGCAGCGCGCTCGTCAGGCTGCCAGTGACTCCCCGGCCGCCGATCCCGCTAGAAGCGTGAGATTGGGCAGACCGGGTCCGATCGTGGGCGCAGAGAGGCCCTGGCTGATTGAAATTCTTGCTGAAGGAACGTACCAGGACTAGGGAAGAGTCCGCAACCCTTTTTAAGCACCAGAACAATTCTTTTAACGCTGATACAAAGACCTGTGGCATAATCAGAGAGTAACTGGAACCGTTTTCTTAAACTACGCAAAGACTGTATTTACAAGCCTGATCTAAAGATATATATAAAGAAGATATTTTTACAGAAATCCAGTCTAGTGTCATTGTGTGGTGGGTTGATGGTCGTTGTGTGTGATGTTGCAAATGTTTAACCCTATGTACTCCAGAGTTTAGCCTAGACTGCTTGCGCCACACTACCTAAAGGGCGAGTAGGGGTTATTTCTGGGAGTAATCCTTTGCCCTGACTTAGAGGAGAGGGTCCCTGCTTGTCGCAAGTACAAACCTGCGCCAACCAGAGACCCCCAATTCTAACAAAGGGTCTGTACCAGGGCCATGGTGGGAGCTGCAGGACTCTACAGACCTGGGGCCCTGCAGAGGAAGGGACAGTACTAAGTCCATGGTGGGAGCTGCAGGACTCTACAGACCAGGGGCCCTGCAGAGGAAGGGACAGTACTAAGTCCATGGTGGAAGCTGCAGGACTCTACAGACCTGGGGGCCCTGCAGAGGAAGGGACTGTACCAGGGCCATGGTTTGAACTGCAGGACTCTACAGACCTGGGGGCCCTGCACAGGAAGGGACTTTACCAGGGCCATGGTGGAAGCCACAGGACTCTACAGACCTGGGGCCCTGAAGAGGAAGGGACTGTACCAGGGCCATGGTGGGAGCCTTGGGACTCTACAGACCTGGGGGCCCTGCAGACGAAGGGACTGTACCAGGGCCATGCTGGAAGCCACAGGACTCTACAGACCTGGGGCCCTGAAGAGGAAGGGACTGTACCAGGGCCATGGTGGGAGCTGCAGGACTCTACAGACCTGGGGCCCTGCAGAGGAAGGGACTGTACCAGGGCCATGGTGGGAGCTGCAGGACTCTACAGACCTGGGGCACTGCGGAGGAAGGGACTTTACCAGGGCCATGGTGGGAGCCACAGGACTCTACAGACCTGGGGGCCCTACAGAGGAAGGGACTGTACCAGGGCCATGGTGGGAGCTGCAGGACTCTACAGACCTGGGTCCCTGCAGAGGAAGGGACTGAACTAAGTCAATGGTGGGAGCCGCAGGACTCTACAGACATGGGGGCCCTGCAGAGAAAGGGACTGTACCAGGGCCATGGTGCGAGCCATAGGACTCTACAGACCTGGGGCCCTGCAGAGGAAGGGACTGTACCAGGGCCTTGGTGGGAGCTGCAGGACTGTACAGACCTGGGGGCCTTGCAGAGGAAGGGACTGTACCAGGGCCACGATGGGATCCATAGAACTCTACAGACCTGGGGCCCTGCAGAGGAAGGAACTGTACCAAGGCCATGGTGGGAGCTGCAGGACTCTACAGACCTGGGGGCCCTGAAGAGGAAGGGACTGTACCAGGGCCATGGTGGGAGCTGCAGGACTCTACAGACCTGGGGCCCTGCAGAGGAAGGGACTGTACCAGGGCCATGGTGGGAGCTGCAGGACTCTACAGACCTGGGGGCGCTGCAGAGGAAGGGACTGTACCAGGGCCATGGTTGGAGCTGCAGGACTCTACAGACCTGGGGGCGCTGCAGAGGAAGGGACTGTACCAGGGCCATGGTGGAAGCCACAGGACTCTACAGACCTGGGGGCCCTGCAGAGGAAGGGACTGTACCAGGGCCATGGTGGGAGCTGCAGGACTCTACAGACCTGGGGCACTGCAGAGAAAGGGACTGTACCAGGGCCATGGTGGGAGCTGCAGGACTCTACAGACCTGCGGGCCCTGCAGAGGAAGGGACTGTACCAGAGTCATGGTGGAAGCCACAGAACTCTACAGACCTGGGGGCCCTGTAGAGGAAGGGACCATACCAGGGCCATGGTGGGAGCTGCAGTACTCTCCAGACCTGGAGGCCTGAAGAGGAAGGGACTGTACCAGGGCCATGGTGAAAGCCACAGGACTTTACAGACCTGGGGCCCTGCAGAGGAAGGGACTGTACCAGGGCCATGGTGGGAGCTGCAGGACTCTACAGACCTGGGGGCCCTGCAGAGGAAGGGACTGTACCAGGGCTATGGTGGGAGCTGCAGGACTCTACAGACCTGGGGACCTGCAGAGGAAGGGACTGTACCAGGGCCATGGTGGGAGCTGCAGGACTCAACAGACCTGGGGGCCTGAAGAGGAAGGGACTGTACCAGGGCCATGGTGAAAGCCACAGGACTCTACAGCCCTGGGGCCCTGCAGAGGAAGGGACTGTACCAGGGCCATGGTGGGAGCTGCAGGACTCTACAGACCTGGGGGCCCTGCAGAGGAAGGGACTGTACCAGGGCCATGGTGGAAGCCACAGGACTCTACAGACCTGGGGGCCCTGCAGAGGAAGGGACTGTACCAGGGCCATGGTGGAAGCCACAGGACTCTACAGACCTGGGGCCCCTGCAGAGGAAGGGACTGTACCAGGGCCATGGTGGGAGCTGCAGGACTCTACAGACCTGGGGGCCTGAAGAGAAAGGGACTGTACCAGGGCCATGGTGGAAGCTGCAGGACTCTACAGACCTGGGGCCCTGCAGAGGAAGGGACTGTACCAGGGCCATGGTGGAAGCTGCAGGACTCTACAGACCCGGGGGGCCCTGCAGAGGAAGGGACTGTACCAGGGCCATGGTGGAAGCTAGAGGACTCTACAGACCCGGGGGCCCTGCAGAGGAAGGGACTGTACCAGGGCCATGGTGGGAGCTGCAGGACTCTACAGACCTGGGGGCCCTGCAGAGGAAGGGACTGTACCAGGGCCACGATGGGAGCCTCAGGACTCCAGACCTGGGGGCCCTGCAGAGGAAGGGACTGTACCAGGGCCATGGTGGGAGCTGCAGGACTCTACAGACCTGGAGCCCTGCAAAGGAAGGGACTGGACCAGGTCCATGGTGGAAGCCACAGGACTCTATAGACCTGGGGGCCCTGCAGAGGAAGGGACTGTACCAGGGCCATGGTGGAAGCCACAGGACTCTACAGACCTGGGGGCCCTGCAGATGAAGGGACTGTACAAGGGCCATGGTGGGAGCTGCAGGACTCTACAGAACTGGGGGCCCTGCAGAGGAAGGGACTGTACCAGGGCCATGGTGGGAGCTGCAGGACTCTACAGACCTTGGAGCCCTGCAGAGGAAGGGACTGTACCAGGGCCATGGTGGACGCCACAGGATTCTACAGACCTGGGGGCCCTGCAGAAGAAGGGACTGTACCAGGGCCATGGTGGAAGCCACAGGACTCTACAGACCTGGGGCCCTGCAGAGGAATGGACTGTACCAGGGCCATGGTGGAAGCCACAGGACTCTACAGACCTGGGGGCCCTGCAGAGGAAGGGACTGTACCAGGGCCATGGTGGAAGCCACAGGACTCTGCAGACCTGGGGGCCCTGCAGAGGAAGGGACTGTACCAGGGCCATGGTGGAAGACACAGGACTCTACAGACCTGGTGCCCTGCAGAGGAAGGGACTGTACCAGGGCCATGGTGGAAGACACAGGACTCTACAGACCTGGGGGCGCTGCAGAGGAAGGGACTGTACCAGGGCCATGGTGGAAGCCACAGGACTCTACAGACCTGGGGCCCTGCAGAGGAAGGGACTGTACCAGGGCCATGGTGGGAGCTGCAGGACTCTACAGACCTCGGGGCCCTGCAGAGGAAGGGACTGTACCAGGGCCACGATGGGAGCCACGGGACTCCATACCTGGGGGCCCTTCAGAGGAAGGGACTGTACCAGGGCCATGGTGGGAGCCTCAGGACTCCAGACCTGGGGGCCCTGCAGAGGAAGGGACTGTTCCAGGGCCATGGTGGGAGCTGCAGGACTCTACAGATCTGGAGCCCTGCAGAGAAAGGGACTGTACCAGGGCCATGGTGGGAGCTGCAGGACTCTACAGACCTGCGGGCCCTGCAGAGGAAGGGACTGTACCAGAGTCATGGTGGAAGCCACAGGACTCTACAGACCTGGGGGCCCTGTAGAGGAAGGGACTGTACCAGGGCCATGGTGGGAGCTGCAGTACTCTCCAGACCTGGAGGCCTGAAGAGGAAGGGACTGTACCAGGGCCATGGTGGAAGCCACGGGACTTTACAGACCTGGGGCCCTGCCAAGGAAGGGACTGTACCAGGGCCATGGTGGGAGCTGCAGGACTCTACAGACCTGGGGGCCCTGCAGAGGAAGGGACTGTACCAGGGCTATGGTGGGAGCTGCAGGGCTCTACAGACCTGGGGACCTGCAGAGGAAGGGACTGTACCAGGGCCATGGTGGGAGCTGCAGGACTCTACAGACCTGGGGGCCTGAAGAGGAAGGGACTGTACCAGGGCCATGGTGAAAGCCACAGGACTCTACAGCCCTGGGGCCCTGCAGAGGAAGGGACTGTAGCAGGGCCATGGTGGAAGCCACAGGACTCTACAGACCTGGGGGCCCTGCAGAGGAAGGGACTGTACCAGGGCCATGGTGGAAGCCACAGAACTCTACAGACCTGGGGGCCCTGCAGAGGAAGGGACTGTACCAGGGCCATGGTGGGAGCTGCAGGACTCTACAGACCTGGGGGCCTGAAGAGGAAGGGACTGTACCAGGGCCATGGTGGAAGCTGCAGGACTCTACAGACCTGGGGCCCTGCAGAGGAAGGGACTGTACCAGGGCCATGGTGGAAGCTGCAGGACTCTACAGACCCGGGGGCCCTGCAGAGAAAGGGACTGTACCAGGGCCATGGTGGAAGCTAGAGGACTCTACAGACCCGGGGGCCCTGCAGAGGGAGGGACTGTACCAGGGCCATGGTGGGAGCTGCAGGACTCTACAGACCTGGGGGCCCTGCAGAGGAAGGGACTGTACCAGGGCCACGATGGGAGCCTCAGGACTCCAGACCTGGGGGCCCTGCAGAGGAAGGGACTGTACCAGGGCCATGGTGGGAGCTGCAGGACTCTACAGACCTGGGGCCCTGCAGAGGAAGGGACTGTACCAGGGCCATGGTGGGAGCTGCAGGACTCTACAGACCTGGGGGCGCTGCAGAGGAAGGGACTGTACCAGGGCCATGGTTGGAGCTGCAGGACTCTACAGACCTGGGGGCGCTGCAGAGGAAGGGACTGTACCAGGGCCGTGGTGGAAGCCACAGGACTCTACAGACCTGGGGGCCCTGCAGAGGAAGGGACTGTACCAGGGCCATGGTGGGAGCTGCAGGACTCTACAGACCTGGGGCACTGCAGAGAAAGGGACTGTACCAGGGCCATGGTGGGAGCTGCAGGACTCTACAGACCTGCGGGCCCTGCAGAGGAAGGGACTGTACCAGAGTCATGGTGGAAGCCACAGAACTCTACAGACCTGGGGGCCCTGTAGAGGAAGGGACCGTACCAGGGCCATGGTGGGAGCTGCAGTACTCTCCAGACCTGGAGGCCTGAAGAGGAAGGGACTGTACCAGGGCCATGGTGGAAGCCACAGGACTTTACAGACCTGGGGCCCTGCAGAGGAAGGGACTGTACCAGGGCCATGGTGGGAGCTGCAGGACTCTACAGACCTGGGGGCCCTGCAGAGGAAGGGACTGTACCAGGGCTATGGTGGGAGCTGCAGGACTCTACAGACCTGGGGACCTGCAGAGGAAGGGACTGTACCAGGGCCATGGTGGGAGCTGCAGGACTCAACAGACCTGGGGGCCTGAAGAGGAAGGGACTGTACCAGGGCCATGGTGAAAGCCACAGGACTCTACAGCCCTGGGGCCCTGCAGAGGAAGGGACTGTACCAGGGCCATGGTGGGAGCTGCAGGACTCTACAGACCTGGGGGCCCTGCAGAGGAAGGGACTGTACCAGGGCCATGGTGGAAGCCACAGGACTCTACAGACCTGGGGGCCCTGCAGAGGAAGGGACTGTACCAGGGCCATGGTGGAAGCCACAGGACTCTACAGACCTGGGGGCCCTGCAGAGGAAGGGACTGTACCAGGGCCATGGTGGGAGCTGCAGGACTCTACAGACCTGGGGGCCTGAAGAGAAAGGGACTGTACCAGGGCCATGGTGGAAGCTGCAGGACTCTACAAACCTGGGGCCCTGCAGAGGAAGGGACTGTACCAGGGCCATGGTGGAAGCTGCAGGACTCTACAGACCCGGGGGGCCCTGCAGAGGAAGGGACTGTACCAGGGCCATGGTGGAAGCTAGAGGACTCTACAGACCCGGGGGCCCTGCAGAGGAAGGGACTGTACCAGGGCCATGGTGGGAGCTGCAGGACTCTACAGACCTGGGGGCCCTGCAGAGGAAGGGACTGTACCAGGGCCACGATGGGAGCCTCAGGACTCCAGACCTGGGGGCCCTGCAGAGGAAGGGACTGTACCAGGGCCATGGTGGGAGCTGCAGGACTCTACAGACCTGGAGCCCTGCAAAGGAAGGGACTGGACCAGGTCCATGGTGGAAGCCACAGGACTCTATAGACCTGGGGGCCCTGCAGAGGAAGGGACTGTACCAGGGCCATGGTGGAAGCCACAGGACTCTACAGACCTGGGGGCCCTGCAGATGAAGGGACTGTACAAGGGCCATGGTGGGAGCTGCAGGACTCTACAGACCTGGGGGCCCTGCAGAGGAAGGGACTGTACCAGGGCCATGGTGGGAGCTGCAGGACTCTACAGACCTTGGAGCCCTGCAGAGGAAGGGACTGTACCAGGGCCATGGTGGACGCCACAGGATTCTACAGACCTGGGGGCCCTGCAGAAGAAGGGACTGTACCAGGGCCATGGTGGAAGCCACAGGACTCTACAGACCTGGGGCCCTGCAGAGGAATGGACTGTACCAGGGCCATGGTGGAAGCCACAGGACTCTACAGACCTGGGGGCCCTGCAGAGGAAGGGACTGTACCAGGGCCATGGTGGAAGCCACAGGACTCTGCAGACCTGGGGGCCCTGCAGAGGAAGGGACTGTACCAGGGCCATGGTGGAAGACACAGGACTCTACAGACCTGGTGCCCTGCAGAGGAAGGGACTGTACCAGGGCCATGGTGGAAGACACAGGACTCTACAGACCTGGGGGCGCTGCAGAGGAAGGGACTGTACCAGGGCCATGGTGGAAGCCACAGGACTCTACAGACCTGGGGCCCTGCAGAGGAAGGGACTGTACCAGGGCCATGGTGGGAGCTGCAGGACTCTACAGACCTCGGGGCCCTGCAGAGGAAGGGACTGTACCAGGGCCACGATGGGAGCCACGGGACTCCATACCTGGGGGCCCTTCAGAGGAAGGGACTGTACCAGGGCCATGGTGGGAGCCTCAGGACTCCAGACCTGGGGGCCCTGCAGAGGAAGGGACTGTTCCAGGGCCATGGTGGGAGATGCAGGACTCTACAGATCTGGAGCCCTGCAGAGAAAGGGACTGTACCAGGGCCATGGTGGGAGCTGCAGGACTCTACAGACCTGCGGGCCCTGCAGAGGAAGGGACTGTACCAGAGTCATGGTGGAAGCCACAGGACTCTACAGACCTGGGGGCCCTGTAGAGGAAGGGACTGTACCAGGGCCATGGTGGGAGCTGCAGTACTCTCCAGACCTGGAGGCCTGAAGAGGAAGGGACTGTACCAGGGCCATGGTGGAAGCCACGGGACTTTACAGACCTGGGGCCCTGCCAAGGAAGGGACTGTACCAGGGCCATGGTGGGAGCTGCAGGACTCTACAGACCTGGGGGCCCTGCAGAGGAAGGGACTGTACCAGGGCTATGGTGGGAGCTGCAGGGCTCTACAGACCTGGGGACCTGCAGAGGAAGGGACTGTACCAGGGCCATGGTGGGAGCTGCAGGACTCTACAGACCTGGGGGCCTGAAGAGGAAGGGACTGTACCAGGGCCATGGTGAAAGCCACAGGACTCTACAGCCCTGGGGCCCTGCAGAGGAAGGGACTGTACCAGGGCCATGGTGGAAGCCACAGAACTCTACAGACCTGGGGGCCCTGCAGAGGAAGGGACTGTACCAGGGCCATGGTGGGAGCTGCAGGACTCTACAGACCTGGGGGCCTGAAGAGGAAGGGACTGTACCAGGGCCATGGTGGAAGCTGCAGGACTCTACAGACCTGGGGCCCTGCAGAGGAAGGGACTGTACCAGGGCCATGGTGGAAGCTGCAGGACTCTACAGACCCGGGGGCCCTGCAGAGAAAGGGACTGTACCAGGGCCATGGTGGAAGCTAGAGGACTCTACAGACCCGGGGGCCCTGCAGAGGGAGGGACTGTACCAGGGCCATGGTGGGAGCTGCAGGACTCTACAGACCTGGGGGCCCTGCAGAGGAAGGGACTGTACCAGGGCCACGATGGGAGCCTCAGGACTCCAGACCTGGGGGCCCTGCAGAGGAAGGGACTGTACCAGGGCCATGGTGGGAGCTGCAGGACTCTACAGACCTGGGGCCCTGCAAAGGAAGGGACTGTACCAGGTCCATGGTGGAAGCCACAGGACTCTATTGATCTGGGGGCCCTGCAGAGGAAGGGACTGTACCAGGGCCATGGTGGAAGCCACAGGACTCTACAGACCTGGGGGCCCTGCAGAGGAAGGGACTGTACAAGGGCAATGGTGGGAGCTGCTGGACTCTACAGACCTGGGGGCCCTGCAGAGGAAGGGACTGTACCAGGGCCATGGTGGGAGCTGCAGGACTCTACAGACCTGGGGGCCCTGCAGAGTAAGGGACTGTACCAGGGCCATGGTGGAAGCCACAGGACTCTACAGACCTGGGGCCCTGCAGAGGAAGGGACTGTACCAGGGCCATGGTGGAAGCCACAGGACTCTACAGACCTGGGGGCCCTGCAGAGGAAGGGACTGTACCAGGGCCATGGTGGAAGGCACAGGACTCTGCAGACCTGGGGGCCCTGCAGAGGAAGGGACTGTACCAGGGCCATGGTGGAAGACACAGGACTCTACAGACCTGGTGCCCTGCAGAGGAAGGGACTGTACCAGGGCCACGATGGGAGCCGCAGGACTCTACAGACCTGGGGGCGCTGCAGAGGAAGTGACTGTACCAGGGTCTTGACGGGAGCTGCAGGACTCTACAGACCTGGTGCCCTGCAGAGGAAGGGACTGTACCAGGGCCATGGTGGGAGCTGCAGGACTCTACAGCCCTGGGGCTCTGCAGAGGAAGGGACTGTACCAGGGCCATGGTGGGAGCTGCAGGACTCTCCAGACCTTAGGGGCCCTGCAGAGGAAGGGACTGTACCAGGGCCATGGTGGAAGCCACAGGACTCTACAGACCTGGTGCCCTGCAGAGGAAGGGACAGTACCAGGGCCATGATGGAAGTCAAAGGACTCTACAGACCTGGGGCCCTGCAGAGGAAGGGACTGTACCAGGGCCATGGTGGGAGCTGCAGGACTCTACAGACCTGGTGCCCTGCAGAGGAAGGGACTCTACCAGGGTCATGGTGGAAGCCACAGGACTCTACAGACCTGGGGGCCCTGCAGAGGAAGGGACTGTACCAGGGCCATGGTGGAAGCCACAGGACTCTACAGACCTGGGGCCTGCAGAGGAAGGGACTGTACCAGGGCCATGGTGGAAGCCACAGGACTCTACAGACCTGGGGGCCCTGCAGAGGAAGGGACTGTACCAGGGCCATGGTGGAAGCCACAGGACTCTACAGACCTGGGGGCCCTGCAGAGGAAGGGACTGTACCAGGGCCACGGTGGAAGCCACAGGACTCTGCAGACCTGGTGCCCTTTAGAGGAAGGGACTGTACCAGGGCCATGGTGGACGCCATAGGACTCTACAGACCTGGGGGCCCTGCAGAGGAAGGGACTGTACCAGGGCCATGGTGGGAGCTGCAGGACTCTCCAGACCTTAGGGGCCTGCAGAGGAAGGGACTGTACCAGGGCCATGGTGGAAGCCACAGGACTCTACAGACCTGGGGGCCCTGCAGAGGAAGGGACTGTACAAGGGCCATGGTGGGAGCTGCTGGACTCTACAGACCTGGGGGCCCTGCAGAGGAAGGGACTGTACCAGGGCCATGGTGGGAGCTGCAGGACTCTACAGACCTGGGGGCCCTGCAGAGGAAGGGACTGTACCAGGGCCATGGTGGAAGCCACAGGACTCTACAGACCTGGGGCCCTGCAGAGGAAGGGACTGTACCAGGGCCATGGTGGGAGCTGCAGGACTCTACAGACCTGGGGGCCCTGCAGAGGAAGGTACTGTACCAGGGCCATGGTGGAAGCCCCAGGACTCTGCAGACCTGGGGGCCCTGCAGAGGAAGGGACTGTACCAGGGCCATGGTGGAAGACACAGGACTCTACAGACCTGGTGCCCTGCAGAGGAAGGGACTGTTCCAGGGCCACGATGGGAGCCGCAGGACTCTACAGACCTGGGGGCGCTGCAGAGGAAGTGACTGTACCAGGGTCTTGATGGGAGCTGCAGGACTCTACAGACCTGGTGCCCTGCAGAGGAAGGGACTGTACCAGGGCCATGGTGGGAGCTGCAGGACTCTACAGCCCTGGGGCTCTGCAGAGGAAGGGACTGTACCAGGGCCATGGTGGGAGCTGCATGACTCTCCAGACCTTAGGGGCCCTGCAGAGGAAGGGACTGTACCAGGGCCATGGTGGGAGCTGCAGGACTCTACAGACCTGGGGCCCTGCAGAGGAAGGGACTGTACCAGGGCCATGGTGGGAGCTGCAGGACTCTACAGACCTGGTGCCCTGCAGAGGAAGGGACTCTACCAGGGTCTTGATGGGAGCTGCAGGACTCTCCAGACCTTAGGGGCCTGCAGAGGAAGGGACTGTACCAGGGCCATGGTGGAAGCCACAGGACTCTACAGACCTGGGGGCCCTGCAGAGGAAGGGACTGTACCAGGGCCATGGTGGAAGCCACAGGACTCTACAGACCTGGGGGCCCTGCAGAGGAAGGGACTGTACCATGGCCACGGTGGAAGCCACAGGACTCTGCAGACCTGGTGCCCTGCAGAGGAAGGGACTGTACCAGGGCCATGGTGGACGCCATACGACTCTACAGACCTGGGGGCCCTGCAGAGGAAGGGACTGTACCAGGGCCATGGTGGAAGCCACAGGACTCTACAGACCTGGTGCCCTGCAGAGGAAGGGAATGTACCAGGGTCTTGATGGGAGCTGCAGGACTCTCCAGACCTTAGGGGCCTGCAGAGTAAGGGACTGTACCAGGGCCATGGTGGAAGCCACAGGACTCTACAGACCTGGGGGCCCTGCAGAGGAAGGGACTGTACCAGGGCCATGGTGGGAGCTGCAGAACTCTACAGACCTGGGGGCCCTGCAGAGGAAGGGACTGTACTAAGTCCAAGGTGGGAGCTGCAGGACTCTATAGAAATGGGGGCCCTGAAGAGGAAGGGACTGTACCAGGGCCATGGTGGAAGCCACAGGACTCTACAGACCTGGGGGCCCTGCAGAGGAAGGGTCTGTACCAGGGCCATGATGGAAGCCACAGGACTCTACAGACCTGGGGGCCCTGCAGAGGAAGGGACTGTACCAGGGCCATGGTGGAAGCCACAGGACTCTACAGACCTGGGGGCCCTGCAGAGGAAGGGTCTGTACCAGGGCCATTGTGGGAGCAGCAGGACTCTACAGACCTGGGGGCCCTGCAGAGGAAGGGACTGTACCAGGGCCATGGTGGAAGCCACAGGACTCTACAGACCTGGTGCCCTGCAGAGGAAGGGACTGTACCAGGGCCATGGTGGGAGCTGCAGGACTCTACAGACCTGGTGCCCTGCAGAGGATGGGACTGTACCAGGGCCATGGTGGAAGCCACAGGACTCTACAGACCTGGTGCCCTGCAGAGGAAGGGACTGTACCAGGGTCTTGATGGGAGCTGCAGGACTCTCCAGACCTTAGGGGCCTGCAGAGGAAGGGACTGTACCAGGGCCATGGTGGGAACTGCAGGACTCTACAGATCTGGGGGCTCTGCAGAGGAAGGGACTGTACCAGGGCATTGGTGGAAGCCACAGGACTCTACAGACCTGGGGGCCCTGCAGAGGAAGGGACTGTACCAGGGCCATGGTGGAAGCCACAGGACTCTACAGACCTGGGGCCCTGCAGAGGAAGGGACAGTACTAAGTCCAAGGTGGGAGCTGCAGGTCTGTCCAGATCTGCAGACTGTGCACGTGTTTTGTGTGTGTGTAGGGAGGGGCACTGTTTTGGTGGGAGCTGCATAGGTGGTCTGACCTGAGGGGACCAGTGAAGCAGGGGCTATCCTGTCTTATTGTGGGCTAAAGGGTTGTTCTGTGGGAAGGAAGTGCACTGGTGGGAGCCATGGGGTGTTCAGGTCTGGTCGGCGGTGGTCCTCAGAGAAGGGGGCTGTCCCACTACTGGTGCAAGCAGCAGGTGTTCAGACCAGTGCACCAATACCTCTAGGGGTGACAGAGTGGTGCTTTACAAATGTTGAGAAGGAGACAGCGAAACAGGCATGGCGCGGTGGAAGGATATTCTATGGTGGTGGGGTACGGATTTGCAGGAGAACTGTCAGCTGTGGCAGGTGAAAGGTATTTTAGAGGAGCGTGGTGAGGCGCAGCAACATGATCTACTAGTGGGGAGGATGTTGAGGACGAAGATCTCCTCGCTGTACTAGTGGTGGGCGGTAGTATATCCAGGCTTTCTGGTGCTGGGAGCAGGCCTGGCTTTTGGCACGTCGGCAGCAGGGCCATGCAGCGGTCTCCATAAGTAGCGCTGGGAAGAGCCGATAGCCGAGAGGGGTGGGCTGAGGCATGGAAGGGTTGGGAGACTAGCCAAGAACTACAACGACAGGAGTAAGAAGCACCGGTACACAGCAAAACTGCAATAGCAATGACATTAACCAGTACAGCACAATAAAACTATATCCAAGTAGCAGCAGCAATGAAGTGAAAAAGAGCAGGAGAGTCTAGGGAGAACAGCCAGATCGAACCCGTAGGTTCACAATGAAAGATGAGTGAGCTGGCCTCTGAGCATGCTCAGGCAGGAGGAAAGAGCTAGATGACTCAATGTGTGTCCTCTATTGTCAGTACTAACAAAGTAAAATGTTTTTGTATAGCTGTTTTAAAACCTTCTTGGAGCGTTTCCAAATGCTGGGACGTCCGTCTACAGCCCCCGTAAATGCATTTTTTGGCACAAAGTGATGCAGGAGCCCAGGGTGTCTCAGGCGGGTCTGCACACCGTGCCTCCGCAGCTCGCGCTGCACGTGCTCGGGATCAACAGTGCGCCGAGCTCATCAGTGGCACCTTGAACTTACATGCACCTTGAACTTGTTTTTTTTTTTAGGTCGACCTCTGCCAATGCGCTTGCGCATTGCAGATGTCTCTCTATAGTAGCTGAAACAAACTCTTTGAACCAAGCGCGGATTTGGATTACATGCAGTTCATGTGCCCGTGCACGCACTTCAGACCCGCCACAGCAATGCCGAGAAAGCTTCACACTTCAAAGGCTCCCTTCCACCCTTCCTTTGATATCCACCGCACGTGGCCTCTGCCTGTCGCCTCTCCGTCCTTCACAGCCCCTCTCTGTCGTGAATCTTAGCTTAGTAAAGAAATCTCTGGGTCCTAGCGCGCTCTCGATTTTCTCCTCCAAGATGTCTCCTTTTCGGTTTCTACGTTTGCATCTCTCTCACACCCCGCTATGTCAAGTTTTTAATGCATCTTACTCCCCTTGCTTGTCTTACTCATTTCGTTTTTCCAAAACTTGCATTGTATTGTATTGTATTGAACTTGTCCTCAGCCCCTCCCCACCTTTGTGCCTAGTCTCCTAATTCTCGTCTGTCCCCACACCCCTGTCCGCTCCGTATTTGCATTTGTGTAAACAGGCATTTCCCTCCACCAGTGCATCCCTAGAGTCCACCCCCCTACCAGTCATTTGCATCAAACCTTTCCTCCGTGGCTGCGAAGGCCGCACTAGACCTTTCCCCACTTGCTGCTGAGGAGGCCCCACTAGACTTTTCCCCGGGTTGTCGCTTCTGTCGATCACTGTCTTCCAACCAGCGTCACTGGTCCCTGCAATATCTTTTCAAGGTTGACGAGCCTCACTGGACTCTCCCGAGTCCACATCCTCCGTTCTGTCCAGGGTTGAAAGGCCTGATTGCCTGCCGGGAAGTGCTAAACTCCCAGACGAAACTTCTTTGTCCATTGGCACGCATATCCACCTCCCAGTAGCTCCCTCCAAGACACCCCAGTGTCTGAATTACTGGTACCCACTGCCCTGCCCCTGCACTGCCGTGGTGGACTCCCCGTTCTCTTCCTGTTGAATACCTTCGTAGGCTTCTTCTCTTGACTCATACCTGCAGTGACCTCTCCCTCTAGCCCCATACTGCCTCCTGCCGCATTCTCCTTCTGATCTTCCCTCCATTGGCCCTGCTGAAATGCCTCACATGCCCTTTCACGTGATGGGAGCCTTAAGCCCCACCCCTGCATCTCTAATGCATCGTTTGCCGCAGCCTTGCTGACCTGCAAAGCTGCTGGGCACCCCGCCTCCTCAGCGCCTGTCTCGCGCACCACAGGAGCACTCCTTGCACGCTTCCCATGCCGCACGCATCCCTCCTGACTTAAATGTACCGCTGCTGCCATGACAGCCTGCAGATGCTGGCGATCACCCATGGCACCAGGTAAGGAAACTGGTCCGGCTACTTAATGGGCCTCATGTCCCAGTGACACTTCTTTCTTGCTTCGCAACGTTTTGGGGTGCTGCAGCGAACATGTAAATATCACAACTGTCATTTCCTCTAGTGCCCTCCTCAGTGGCCGACGTCGGATCAAGCTGATAAAATATATTCATTAATCCAAGAGGTTCGTACCCAAGACGCCCATGGCAGCTCAATAAGTCAACAGCTCAAACAATTGTAATACCTAACTCGCCGTCAACTCAATCAAAAAATGCACGCATCAACTCTAGTTCAATATCATAAAGCCCAAAGAATACCTAGAGGCCAAAGACTAGCAATCAAGCCAATGTTATTCCGTTTTAAGCTCAATGCCAAATTCATGGAAAAATGGTATAGCATACTTAATAAATGCTCAATAGACCTGATACTCCTGATAGTAGAAGAACTATCGAAAACCATAAGGGAGTTAGAGGAACAGATCAACATACTAAAAATGGATTTGGAAGCCAGATTGGAGTCCAATACATGGCAGATGAATCTGGAAGGCATAAACCAAAAACTGGATAAATACAGCAAGGAACTACAGGAGGGGAAGTTACGTAAATACAAACGTGATACAATAGACTATAAGCTCAATGAAGTGTACACGTGGGCTAATATTTATACAAGCAGAAGATTTGATCCCAAAAAAATAACAACGACAACTCACTCATCAGAGGAAAGCTTGGTTACAGACAAGGAGATTACAATCAATAGGGGACCAGTTAATGTACCCTCACAAACAACAAGAGTAACCACTGAATCTACTGAAGCACAACCAACAAGCAGTAGTGTGGCTTTTTTGTCACAGGTTCAAAACAAAGGGCTACAACCCACGCAACAAACAGGCGGATCCAGCGAAATCGGCCGACCAGGCGAGGAAGCGGCAGGCAAATCATTGAGAAGGGGGGAGGACAGTGGTTTAATTATAAACATCTCAACCATAAACTTAACCAAACTCCAAACTAAAGTCTTGAACAAAGGGTTATCATTTGTACCCACCACAAGAGCGAATGAAATTGAAACTGAGGCAGCTCAGTATCGGTTTATGAGAACCTTAAGATTACGCCACTTCTTCACAAATGTTATGGAACCCAATACACAAACCTTGCAAGACCAGGGTGGACAATTTAAACCTAAAAGTACCTTCCAACCACCGGTCTCACATAAAATGTTGGACACCTTCGAGATCATGGTCAAAAAGGATATTGAGACATTGGATTTTAAGAAAATTAAACACCAGAATTTAACCAAAACAGAACAACATACTCTACAAAATCTCACGAATAACAAACAGCTTACAATCCACCCAGCAGACAAAGGGGGAGCGATAGTAGTAATGGACACTGCTTACTACAAGAACAAAGTTGACACACATGTGTCGGATAGTAACACCTATCTGCAATTGGAAATTGAACCCACTCAACAAATACAATTAATGCTGAATGGACTACTACAAGATGCAGTGGAACAAGGATGGATAGACACAAAGACCCGGGCATATCTAAATACAGCACACCCTAGATGTCCTAAATTATATATGATCCCGAAAATTCACAAGAACCCACAAGATCCACCATTCAGACCAATCGTATCGGGGTGTGGATCAATATTTGATCCCCTCAGAAGATATCTGGATTATTTTTTGCAGCAATTCGTTCAAACTTGATTTCACCACTGATTTTTTAAATAAACTTGCAAATCTGTCTCAGGACTACTGTAAAAGCTGGATACTGTGCACCATCGATGTGGTTGCGCTTTATACTTCCATTCCCAACACAGCTGGACTAGAATCCATATAATGGGCACTGTTACAGATGGGAGACCTACAAACTGAAAAAATCTTTTTACTTAAATTGTAAAAATTCTGCCTACAGAACAGTTATTTTGAATGGAATGACCGATATTTTGCCCAACTCACGGGAACATCCATGGGATTTTTGGGAGCACCGGCATATGCCAACATCTTTATGGCTCAGTTTGAATCAGAAAATTTGATGAACTCACCACAATGGTCACAAATTAGGATGTATTGTCGATTCATCGATGACATCTTTTTAATTTGGCAAGCTCCGATTAAAGTGCTGGAACAGATGATCATGGAACTGAACACAGTGAATCCCAGAATACAGGTTACACATAAAATTGATTCCCGGACCATAGACTTTCTTGATGTAAGAATCATCAAAACAGAAACAGGTTTTCAGACGGAATTATACTTCAAACCAACAGATCGCAATAATGCTTTGACTTACAATAGCTTCCATCCGAGAAGTCTAATCAGCAACTTGCCATTTTCACAACTCATAAGGATTAAACGTATTTGTTCAGAAACAAACACATGTTTGATTAAGATGGATGAACATTTGCTTAAGTATGAAGAAAGAGGTTATCCGATGGACATGTTGAAGCAAAGTAAAGAAAAAGTCATTAAAATGGAGAGAAAGGATTTGTTACTAACTCAAGTCAAAACGACCAAAGACAAAATGGCATTTGTATCTAAATATACCACCCAATCAAAAGCAATCAAAAAAATCATCAACAAAAGATGGGAATTATTATCCACTGAACCAGATTTTAAAGGCCTCTTCAAGAAAGTACCACTACACGCGTATACCAGAGGGCGAAATCTGACAGAAATTCTTAAACACCCAAAACCACAAATCGAGGATACAGTGTATAAAGGAACAACAAGGTGTCAACATTGCATACACTGCAATAATGTCATCACAGGAGATACATTCAATCATCCAACAACAGGAAAAGCAATCAAATTAAGGCATACAAGTGATTGCAACGCCCAAAATGTGATTTATGGCATTAAATGCCCATGTGAGAAGATGTATGTGGGAAAAACGGAGCGCAAAATTAAAATCAGAGTCACGGAACACAAGAGCAAAATCAGAAATTTAGCATTATCTTCACCATTAGCACAACACTGGAAAGAATTTAACCACTTTATTTCCCAATTACGCTTTTTTGTCATAGAGAAACTAGCAATACAACAGGGCGTGGATAATAGACAGAAATTTCTCCAACAAGAGATATTTTGGATCAAGACTTTACAAACAATGTCCCCCAAGGGGCTAAATGACAGATACGATCTATCCTGCTATTTGTGAAGGACAATTTAACACAAGATAGGATTACCTAAAGGACTTTCGCCTTTTAGTCTAACAAGTATAGTGCCACTAATAGATCAAGAACAATAACTTTAGAACCTTGTTCAATACATTGAATTAACAACTTTGTCTCTGTGTCTAGAGATAATTTGATACATTGTAAGTATAATTTTTTTGTAAAATAGTGGTCTTTTACAATGTGTTAACACAGATCAGACGTACATGAGATATTTGGAGTGTTATATCCAAGCTATTGATGAGCCCTCATCATGGGGATTTATTCAATGTATATGGATATGCATAAGTATTTGAAATTACAGATCAAACATGTCTCCAAGGCCATTGCCACATCTTTCAGGTTTAGATAACTGATATCAAGCCTTAACATTACATTGAGAGTCATATACAACTGTTTATATTAGATAGTCCCACCATCATTTACAGTTTGGCCACTCACTGACACAAGTAAAACAACGAAGCGTTACCACTTTTCAACCGGTCTTTTATTAAATACACATTCAACCTGAATCACTAAAATGCACAGACACTAAGTAATCGGAGCTTTTTCGCATGTAATATTTTTTGTAATAATCGATTTATAAACATAACAACTCATTTCAACAGGGAGATATTTGAATATAGTTAAAATATATCGGTTATTGTGTAATAGGTTCATCTGATCGTTCTATTTTCGCTCCACTGTAAAATGGCGCCAGATTCGGTACGAGTAACTTACAACTAGCACCATAGTCCGTTTTCAGTGTTAGAACCTCCAGGCGTGTATTATCTTCACAGCCGTCTATGGCGGCCACTTTCGAAAGACTTGGCGTTCGTAAGAAAGTTCGGTCAATATTACTCCGAGGTATGTTAATAGTCCCTTAGAGCCTCTCTAGCTATTCCCCGTATATATATTTCTCTGACCATGGAGTTCTTTACAACATGGCCCATTCACACTCGTATCTGTGTTTTTTTGCAGACACTCGCAGCTAGTAAAACTTACAGGTAGGAACTCCATTAATTTTTACTATGCTGGCAACAGCGAGTTGGATCGCGAAAGAGATTTAACAGAATATTACTATATCTTTAAACATTTAACAGGTTTCCGACCAACAGCTCTCAAATACAGGTAGGCTATGCAATTTAATTGCATATATACTCTCTCTCATGTATCCATTGTGATTGTCATGGTATACATAGGCACAGCTTTAATACGCTACATTTGTGATCTTTATTACAGCATTAATTTGAACCAGTCCAAAGTACCCCTGGGTAAGATATACATTCAACAGTGTTTAAACCGACCATTAAATTGTGACACGAGATACATAATAAACAGACCTTTTTTCACTTCATAGGCGTGACTCTACAGACACTTTTTTCTAATAGAGGTAGGCATATTCTCATTTAATTAGATCTATTTACAATTAGCTACCATGGGCCCACATTTTAAAACACACACTTCCATTTTTTCCTTTTAGAATTGCCCCTGAGGAAGTCACCGTTGGGTACCGAAATGCATCGGGCGTGTCAAAATGTTAATGCTGATTGAAACATAATATGATATGAGTAAATCATTATAATGTACAAAAGTATAAGTGATTTATAATTTCAAAGCGATTGTGATGAATTTATGATTTGTGTCATATAATATGAATTTTGTTGAAATCAAAGAAAATTAAAAAGTATGAATAATGATGGCATCATGAATTAATTTAAAATCACAAACAGATTAGGTGTAGGAAAACACAGAGTGAACAGTGCATGATTGGACTAACCAACTGCTAGTCTTACCTATAATTCAACGTAGGAGTGACAACCCTCTACAATCATTGCACCAATTTACAAGGAGGTTTAAAATAGAACAAACCAGGAGTGCTCCTCACGAACCCTCAATCACTTTTCGACTTCTTACTGCAACCACACCAGCCTGAGGTTCGGGCTCACTCCGCACCACCACAGCACCACTCAGCACCACCACAGCACCACTCAGCGCCACCACAGCATCACTCAGCGCCACCACAGCATAACTCAGCGCCACCCCAGCATCACTCAGCGCCACCCCAGCATCACTCAGTACCACCACAGAACCACTCAGCATCACCACATCATCACTCAGCACCACCACATTATCACTCAGCAACACCACAGCACCACTCAGCACCACCACCAAAATAGAACAAACCAGGAGTGCTCCTCACGAACCCTCAATCACTTTTCGACTTCTTACTGCAACCACACCAGCCTGAGGTTCGGGCTCACTCAGCACCACCACAGCACCACTCAGCACCACCACAGCATCACTCAGCATCACCACATCATCACTCAACGCTAACCCAGCATCACTTAGCACCACCAAATCATCACTCAGTACCACCACATTATCACTCAGCACCACCACAGCACCACTCAGCACCAACACAGCATCACTCAGCACCACCACAGCACCACTCAGCACCACCACAGCACCACTCAGCACCACCACAGCACCACTCAGCACCACCACATTATCACTCAGCACCACCACATTATCACTCAGCACCACCACAGCACCACTCAGCACCACCACAGCATCACTCAGCACCACCACAGCATCACTCAGCACCACCACAGCAACACTCAGCACCACCACAGCATCACTCAGCACCACCACAGCATCACTCAGCACCACCACAGCACCACTCAGCACCACCACAGCACCACTCAGCACCACCACATTATCACTCAGCACCACCACATTATCACTCAGCACCACCAGAGCACCACTCAGCACCACCACAGCATCACTCAGCAGCACCACAGCATCACTCAGCACCACCACAGCACCACTCAGCATCACCACATCATCACTCAGCGTCACCACATCATCACTCAGCGCTACCCCAGCATCACTCAGCACCACCACATTATCACTCTGCACCACCACATTATCACTCAGCACCACCACAGCACCACCACAGCACCACTCAGCACCACCACAGCATCACTCTGGAACACCACAGCATCACTCAGGGCCTCCACAGCATCACTCAGGGCCTCCACAGCATCACTCAGGGCCTCCACAGCAGCATTTAGAGCCTCCACAGCATCACTCAGAGCCTCCACAGCATCACTTCAAATATGTTCTCTCAATGTTTCAAGCTTTATTACAAATGTCAGAAAAAAATGTTAAGCCAGCTGTCAGGTAATCTCGAGGCTGATCTCGATCTCCTGCAATCGTGGTTTATGGAGAGACTGGACAAATTAGCCCCTGTGTCGACTGCCCGTAAAACTATCTGTAGGACTTCTGCCCCTTGGTTCACTCCCGCTCTGACTGAAAAGCGGCGACAGTGCAAGAAAGCCGAAAGGATCTGGCGCCGTCACTATGATTCCATTGCTAAGTTGGCTTACAGGGAATGCATTAAATCATACCATAATGACATTCTGTGGAAAAGAAATCCTATTTTGCCAAAAGAATCGAGGCTGCCTCTAACATCAGTAAAGAACAATTTTTGATAGTTAAGGAATTCACCTCTCCTACAATGAGTACGCCTACTTGTCGTCACTCCGAATCTTGGGTCACCCAATTAGCAGACTTTTTTGCAAATAAAATTAGGTCCATTCAGGACTCCTTTCCTCCCACTGGTACTGAAGTAGCTTTTTGCACTCCTGCCTTCCCTTCTCTGTCCCTGACTGCTGTGGGTCCCACCCTTTCAGAGTTCCCTTCTCTCTCTCATTCAGCCTCGCTGGACTTTCTTACCAAGCTAAAGTCAGGTTCCCCATTGGATCCCTATCCGGCCAAATTTTTCGCCAAAACAGCACAAGCGATCAATCCCCTAATTAATCCCGTGCTCAATCTATCCCTTAGGACGGGAGTGGTCCTTCCAGCTTGGAAGCAGGCTCTTATCTTGCCGCTTCTGAAAAAGCCAAATTTGGATCCTTTGGTTTACGCCAATTATAGGCCTATTTCCCTTCTTCCTGCAAAGGTCGTGGAGAGGCATGTCCATAATTGCCTTTCCAATTTCCTGGAGACCAATAACATCCTGCACTGCACTCAGTCTGGCTTCCGTACTAACATGAGCACGGAGACAGCGCTGCTAGAAGTAACGGAGGCAATTAAGGAGGTCTTGGATTGAGGGGGTAAGGCAATGTTGGTGATGCTTGATCTCTCTGCGGCCTTCAAAACCGTCCCCCACAGCGGTCTCCTTTCCAGACTCTGGGAGATTGGTCTGCGGGGGACGGTGTTCAGTTGGTTTGCGTCCTTCCTAGATACCGCAGTCAAACGGTCTGGGCCCCCCCGTTCTCTGCCGTGGTGCCGCCTTTGGAGGAAGGAGTTCCGCAGGGCTCTATTTTGAGCCCTACTCTCTTTAACATCTTTATGACCCCCTTGGCGGCACTGGCGGAGTCTTATGGTGCCCAGATCGTTTCGTACGCTGACGACACTCAGCTCCTCTTCTCCTGCGAGAAGGGCTCAGATTTCAATGGGGAGAGTATCAGAGGTTGCCTCGAGGCTGTTTTCGAATGGTTCCAGCTCAATAGCCTCAAGTGCAACTCGGACAAATCCAAGGTGCTCTTTTTCGGCTGTCCCTCCGACCCTCGGTGGCAGTCTTGGTGGCCCGAGGCCATGTTTCCTCCCTCCGCCGCTTCTGATATGGCCAAAAATCTGGGAGTGAAGATCGACAATGGCCTTACCTTGAAGCCCCAGATTCTCGGCCTAGTTGGGAAATGCTTCGGCCTGCTTAAAATGCTAAGGAAATTCCTTCCCTTGCTTTCTTTGGCCCATAGAAAGATCACTGTGCAGGCACTGATAGGATCTCGCTTGGACTATGCCAACGTACTCTATCTCGGACTTCCGGAGTATCTTCTTTCACGTTTGCAGATAGTCCAAAACTCGGCTGCGCGTGCCATTTTTGGCCTCCACCGGAGAGCCAGCGCAAAAGACCTTTTGAAAACCTTGCACTTGCTTCCAATTCGGAAACAAATTGTTTTTAAGATGCTCACTCTGGCCTTCAAGGTTCTTCATGGCACTGGTGCCAAATACATCAGGAAACGGTTGGTTTTTTACCAACCATCTAGATCGCTTAGGTCAGCTTCGCTGGCCCTGGCTTCTGTTCCGGATATAAGACATGCCCGCATAGGAGGCTGTTCTTTTAGACGCTTGGTGCCTCAGCTGTGGAACGCCTTGCCGGTTTCTCTGAGAAAGACTGTTAACCTGCTTGCCTTTAGAAAAGATCTTAAGTCCTGGCTTTTTGTTCAGTAGTGTCTGGCATTTTTTCTCCTGCCCCTGTTCCACATCGGGTTCAAAGCGCCGGGACACTCCTCGGAGTAGCTGAGCGCTATATAAAACTCATTTAACATTAACATAACATTAACATTAACATTAATATTTCACTTCTGTTCTTGCATTTTCGTCACAATAAAATACACTGAACATAATCTTCACAAAAGTTATTTACAAAAGTTTAAGCTATTGCCATTATAAATTGTGTAATAACTCACCAGACATCAGGTATGAAGAATAAACTTTATTCTCATTAAGGCTCCCGCCAGCACGACATGCAGGCACAAAATGGCAGTCAACAGTGGGGCGCTCGAGCCACCAACTGTCAAATACCTTACGTAGGCAGCAGCACGAGAACAGTGCCTCGCACGTTGCTCACAGTGCGAGCGCGAGGCAGGCAAGCTCACTACATATCTCCTTTCCTTAAAGGAGAAGAAAAGGAAGAGAAGAGGAGAGGAGAAAAGAACCAGGGGAAGAGAGAAGAACAGGAGAACAAAAGGGAGGAGGAGAATTATCAACGGAATCTAATGGGAACCCTTATGGCTCTGGTGCTCCTCCTCATCACCGAAGATTGAGGAGCTGATGGCTGTACACTGGTACCACTTTGGAAATCATCACAAGAAACATTTTTAGCACAATTAGCGTTCAACAGCTTGTCATCAAAACTTTTAACTTTTACCACCTTGTTGACATTCCACCAGTGCTGTCCATTGACACGAACAGCATTTCCACAGACTTTGTCGACCTTAACAATTTCACCAAACTTTGCATCACCTTTCTTTACAAACCCTTGTTTCTTAATCCTTATACAGTCTCCCACAGCAAATGCTCTGCATTTCACCCGTTTCCTTTCATCAAAGTATTCTTTCTGTTTGAATTGTGTTTTTTCATTTTTTCTCCTGACCTGTTCATCAATTTCTTGGGGAGTGGAATGGGCCTTGAACCATTTGGACATCCACGCAGGCCTAAATTCAGTGCATGGTTTCCTGCCCCTGAGCAGTTCAAAGGGTGACACCCCTGTGGATGAATGTGGGGTGGTCCTGTAGAACCACAGCATGGCTCTCACACTCTGGGGAACCTCTTTGTTGTGAACAATAGCCCATTTGACACAATCACCAATAACTCTGTTGAGTCTTTCCACCAAACCATTAGTTTGGGGGTGGTAAAGGGAACTTCTGAGGTGAGTGATAGCAGACTCTTTGAGAAATTCTTCCACTTCTGTGGACACAAAATGGACCCCATTGTCGGAAATGATAGAAAGAGGAAACCCTTCTCTCATGAAAATTTCCTTCATGAAGCCAATGATCTCTTTCGAGTCAACTTTGGATACAAACTTAGCCTCTGGCCATTTTGTGTAATAATCCATCATTACAATGGCAAATTTACACTGATGAGGTAAACTGTGGAATGGTCCTAGCACATCGATGCCAAGTTTCTCCCACGGCGCACCTGGAAGAGGTATAGGCGTGAGCGGGGGACAGGCTGTTCGAAAACTTTTATCACTAGAGGAACAGATAGTGCATTCTTGCACCATGGCATCAATATCTTTATCCATCTGAGGCCACCAAAAGTACTCTCTTACCCTACGCTTAGTGAGTGTGGCCCCGAGATGTCCTTCATGGGCTTTGGTTAAAAGTGTGGCTCTAATTTTCTCAGGGGCAACCAATTTCTCTGTTCTAAAAACTAGACCATCTTCGATGGAAAGTTCATCACTCACTTTCACATAGGGCTGCAACTCAATACGAACATTTCTTTCCCTCGGCCAACCTTTGACAATGTATTTTTTAACATCTTTCAGAGTTTGATCACTTTCTAAAGCTTCCCTCCAACCTTCTTGTCCCACAGAACATACATGTAACAACTCAACACTGGCAATAATACAGTCTTCACCATCATCATAACAACAATCATCACTATCCGGTGTGGTCTTGCTAGTGGAGGAGGGTAGACGTGACAAAGCATCGGCTCTCACATTTTTGCCACCTGCAATGTGAACAATATCAAAATTGAATTGTAGTAACTTGGATGCAAGGCGAGCAATGCGGGGAGTAGCGCTGCGTCCTTTCGTATCTCCTAGAATTGACACTAAAGGTTTATGGTCTGTTTGGAGAGTAAATTTGCGCCCCCAGAGATAATTTTTGAACTTCTCAATACCCCACCAACATGCAAGGAGCTCTTTCTCAATCACGGAGTAATGGGTTTCCGCCTCTCTAAGTACCCTGGACGCAAACCCAATGGTATGTTCACTTCCACAAACATCCTGTGTCAATACAGCACCCAAACCATAGTTACTGGCATCAACAGTCAAGGTACAGGGGACATCCTGCACGTAAGGTTTCAAAGCACTAACAGTGCACAATTTATCCTTGATCCAATCAAACGCTTTACTACACTCTTCATCCCACACAAATTCACTTTTGTCTTGTAACAATTTAGAAATGGGATGAATGTTGGTGGCATAGTCTTGGATGAATCGTGAATAGAACTCCGTGAGGCCTAAAAGTGATTTTACTCCTGCTTTGTCTTTAGGAGCAGATGCATCTACGATTGCTTGGACTAAACTGGGTTTTGGTGTGACACCTTCACTAGAAATGGTGTGACCCAGATATTCCACACTGTCTTTAGAGAATACGCACTTGTCTCTTTTAAGTACAACTCCATGCTCTTGGAAAATTGACAATATTTTAGATAACACTTGGTCATGTTCCCGCTGATCCTTGGCATATATGAGGACGTCGTCTTGAAATATGGCAACACTTTTGATTCCTTTGAGAAGATTGACCATGACTCTCTGGAAAACAGAGGCTGCCGACGCAAGGCCAAAAGGCATGCGGCAGAATTGATACAATCCAGATGGTGTGTTGAACGCAGTGAAATGGCGTGATTCTTTGTCAAGTTCGATTTGGTGGTATGCAGAGGCCAAGTCGAGTTTGGTGAAAACTTTAGCCCCCGTAACAACACCTAGCATTTCTGTGATGTTGGGTAATGGGTGTGAGTCTACCCAGATCACTTTGTTTAAGCTGCGCAGATCAATGCAGATTCTGAGATCATTGTTTTTCTTCCTTGCTACGACCAATGCCGAAGACCAATCTGAGGATTCAATCGGTTCTATTACACCTCTTTTATGCATAGACAAGAGTTCTTTTTCTAGATCATTCCGGATGCTGAAGGGTACACTCCTTATTTTGTGTTTGACAGGCACAGTATCATCCTTTATTTTTATCTTGTGCTTGAACCCTTTAATTTTTCCAAGTTCACCAGAAAATACTCTTGGGAATTTATTGAGGAGTTCTTCCACATGAGTTTGATCACGAATAACTAAAATTTGTTCCTTTGCTCCAGGGCGTAACATCATACTGAACAAACCTTGATGGAACCATCCAAGAATGTCCAATCCATTGACAGCCACATACATTTTTCCATAAATGTGCCTGTTTTTGAACACCAGGACGTCTTCAAAATACCCTAGAAGTTCAATGCTTCTCCCTTCATAGGACACTGGTTCGCGATCAGGTGGTTGCAAAGGTCTATTTCCCCATTTCTCTTTGAATAAGGATTCGCTGATCATTGTTATCCTGGCACCTGAATCCACTAAAAGTCTCAGATTTTTATCACCAATACAAATGATAGCATAAGGATCAACACAGTCATCAGGATTCCCTGTTATTATGTCTCCTTCTTTAACCACGAGAACCATGTCTTTAAGTTCACATAGGGCATCATCGCTGTCACTTCCACTTGAGTCCTTTATACATGCAACTTGGTTAGGACTTTTCTTGTTTGTCTGGCAGACCTTGTCAAAATGCCCCAATTTGCCACATTTTCGACATGTGGCATTCCTCGCAGGACATGGCCTTCCACTTCTAGCATGTGAAGGATAACCGCACCTGAAGCAGATATCAGTTCTCTTGAAAAAATTGCTCTGCTGAAAATCTTTTTTTCTCGCCACATTTTTAAAGCGAACAGGAGTCACCACCTCAACATTTTTACTTTCAAGTTCTCTGATAGAGGATTGTGATGTTTCAATACTTTTAGCTATGCGGATGGATTCATCTAAGGTGGGATTTTCCAAAGATAATAGCTTCTGTCTGATGGATTTATCCAGGCATTTACTAATGAATTGATCACGTACTAGTTGTTCACTGAAATTTTCGAATTCGCATTCTGCAACCATTTTTCTCAAAGCAGTAACATACGTGTCGACATCTTCTTCTGTTTTTTGTGCTCTCTTGAAGAACTTATGCCTTAGAACCACGACACTGGGTTGTTTATCATACCTTAACTTAAGTTTTCCAACTGTGTTTTGGTACTCATCAGTTTCTTCACCACCTTCATTAATTACATCAGGCAAGTGTTTGAGAGTTTCTCTACCTTCAAAACCCAAAGAATGAAGAAGCAAAATTTTTTTTCTTTCAGCTCTAAACCTGTGTGCTCCAATGGCACCCAAATAGTTCTCGAAGGCATCAAACCATTTTCTCCATGCCACAGGTGGTTCCCCAGGAGTATCCAGGAATGGAGGCGGGGGGTGAATCGACTGCATCATTTATAATAAAGTGAAAATAGCGAGTAGTAGTACATATGCCACAGCAATTTATGTTATAGTCACCCAGCAACTGATCTGCTTGAAAAAAACACAACTGTGACCGAACTCACACAGGAGAAAAGTCCAATGTGCTGTGGCAGCAATGTCAATTATATTGCTAACTTGTCATAAGTTTAACGCTAGTGCGTGAATTCCCTTTGAATTTAGAAGTTTTATTTTCCCTCGAGATGTATATATATATGTCGTGCTATTGAATACCGTTTCCTCAAATGAGTGAAAAACAAACCACTTCAGTATTTTTACTGTTGTCCAACACTGGTTCGTGCAGCAGAACACTTATTTTTCGTTAAACTCCCATGGGGTTTAAGTTCTTGATGAAACAGTGACTTCCCCTTTAAGAAAACTAAGAGGCAGCTATCTGCCGGGAAACTGATGTGGTGGGCGTAGACTTCCACACGCTCGACTTACGTGAAAGTGCGCAGTCGCCTCAAGCAGGGAGATGAAGAGGGAGTTCCAGCGTCGTCATGGAACAGCGCCGATTTCTCTATTCCGATGTTCAGTCACTGCGCAGAAGACACAGCGAGGCGGCAGGTCGCCGGTCGATTTCTCCACCACACGAGGTAAGCCTTTTTCTGGATAAGTAAAATGAGCGGGTCCGTTGCGGAAGCCTTAGGTCCTCGTCGCCAATAATGAGTGTAATAACTCACCAGACATCAGGTATGAAGAATAAACTTTATTCTCATTAAGGCTCCCGCCAGCACGACATGCAGGCACAAAATGGCAGTCAACAGTGGGGCGCTCGAGCCACCAACTGTCAAATACCTTACGTAGGCAGCAGCACGAGAACAGTGCCTCGCGCGTTGCTCACAGTGCGAGCGCGAGGCAGGCAAGCTCACTACAAATTGCAATGACTTTTATTTAAGTATTAATTATTTTTAAAAAATTAAAAGCCATTGTTATTTGTAATATCAATACATCTAAGTCACGTAATTACAAAACATGTTGCATTACAAATGCTATAGGTGTCACTTTTGCGAAAGTTATAACTATTGGCATTGTAAATGACAAAGCTATTAATTTAGCTATTTTCAAAACCAGCACATAAATAAAAAAAAAATTCATTTACAAGACCAATAGCTAAAACTTTCCTAATGCGAGACCTATTGCATTGCAAATGCTTGTTTAAACTTGAAGAACAAATTTTATTTAAAAACATAGCAGCACTTAATGAAAAGTTAAAAACAAGGGTTGTAAACCAATGCTTTGCTTTAAAAAAAACACAAATATGTCAACCACAGTGTCTTGTGCCTCCCGAGTCAGTTGGGTGGACACTCACTGATGAATCGGGTACCAATGGGTGCTGCTTGGAGACACCTGAATGGTACATTCTGTTATCGGCTTTTAATAGTTAATCAAATCAAGTATCACCTCCCATAGCAGCATTGTGAGCGCTTCAGTGTTCCATAAAAGTCTGGTGTAACTAGATCCACCAAAAAGGACACCCTTTCCCCCTCCGTAAGCAACAGAATAATTCCCACAGGACACCGTATCCACCTGCAAACTACACTGTGCGGATGAAACAGCATTGTACAGGATTTCATTACAAGAACGGAGGCTACATTATGCAATGACTTTTAATTGCAGATCCAAGCCAGTCGCATCACAATAAAAAGGTTCCAAAAAGAACACTGAGATACATTAAGACATTACACATAGCAACCATCAGCCTCTTTTAAATGCAGCTCCAAGCAGATAAGTAGCTCTTATTTTTCTCCCTTATCTTAACACTATTGTCATTTATTATTGTTATGGATCTTATTTTCTGGGGAGGTTTAATTTGAGATTGAGTTATTTCTCACTATTTATGCTGTTGAATTCTCTTTTATCTACCCTTATGTAGTTTTACCTACACTTCCTACCCCCCCACCCCCCCCACCTCCCCGGATCTGCAATTTACGGAGATCCTACCTTCCCCTTTCACTGGTTAGGCTTTAACCTTGACGCCTTTACCCCCCTTTACGAGTCACTCCCCCCTCGTGAGCGCACATTTGTATTCCCTCGCATGAGATCGGCACAAGAGTTACTTTGCCGAATTGAAGGCACATAACTCAGATTATTCATGATTTTGCCCGAATTGAAGGCACATAACTCCGATTATTTATGATTTTGCCCCCGCAGTGAACCATGCGCCTGCTCTCTCACACGCGCTACCTTGGGAGGCACAGAGACAATTCCCGCTTCGTGAACGGAAGCGAATTAATAAACGCCGTACCTTTCTCGCGTCGAGCTGCCAGACAACCCTTGCTTCGTGACTGAAGCAAACTGACTAAACGCCATACCTTTTTCTACGCCGAGCTTCCCTCTCTGCCTGAATCCCGATGAGGGTAACAAGCATATGTTTATTAGAGGAAAGTTCCCTGGCGAGCCTCATGCTTCGTGAGTGTCTCGCCTAGGGACTTTCCTCACACCCCATGACAGTTGAGATTCAGCTGTTCATAGACGCCGGAGCCTCGCTATTTTTCGCTCGCAGAGCTAGTGTCAGGCCTGAAAAGATTTATTTTTAAAAAAAGGAGTTTAAAGGCATTTGATTTATATGCCTATATACCTATATGCTTAACTTCTCTCTAAAGATTCCCTTTCTTTAGATCACCCCTTTGCTTCACCCCATTTCATAAAAAATATATATATATATTTATAGAACTAAGGGTGAATAGTCTCATACATATAAAAAAAAAGGAGAAAGGCAATATGGTAAACCTTTCTGATTCAGATTCAGAAGGAAACGGTGCTACGATCCCTAACTTTAATAGGGAGGATTTTAGGACTATGATCCAGAAAGAAATGAAATCCTGCCTTAGGGAGACCTTTGCCCAATGTACTCCCTACACGAGACCAATACCTCCACAAGAGGATACCTCTGATGTTTTTAATGGTGAGAAAGTTGGTGCTAAACGTACTAGAAAAAGTAACAACACTACTACCGGGACCCATGTGAGCATGGGAGGTCCTAGCACCTCTGATATTGTTGGTGGTCTTGGCACCACAAAATTTTCGGATGGTCCTCGCACCTCAAATAATAGAGATGCCTTTTATGACACACATCATTCGGGCGCCTCCTACGGCCCAAATACCTTGGATGCCCTTAGCGGCTCATTATCACTAACTGCTCAAGACTTCCAGGAGGGCTCGGATAATGATGATGAGTTAGATCCAGACGAATACGTTCTGGATTTAGATGATGGGGATGTTGGAATTTTTGACGAGGAGGATGAAGCCCCCTCTACATCCAAGGATAGTATTTTAAATCCCTTGGAAGAGGACATGTTTCCCCCCTAAATCTAAAGCATCCACGTTCCACACAATGGTCCCCTCAGGAGCATGTATAAAAATGTATCAAAAAATAGATTCGATTCCCCCTTGAATGAGGAACAAGGAATATTTTAAGGGCTGAGTGTTCAAGACCCTCAATCGATGAGAAGGCATGTTATGCTCCTAATTTGGATCCTGAATTAATCAAATACCTATTTAGACTTGGTTATGACCCTAGAAAAGGTCTTGAAAAAGCGTTTAAAGGGTGCCAAGATCGCCTATTAGACGTGCTTGGTCCATTGAGCAGAATTCTGGACTCCGCTGAGGAATGTTACCTTAAAGGTACCCAGCTTGATACTGATCTAATAAGAGGTTGGAGTCAGAGAGCCCTCATTCTCCTAGGTAATGCCAATACTAGTATCAACGCTGAAAGGCGTAGGCTCATCCTTTTTAAACTAGACCCTAAACTCACAGATATGGCTGAGAAGGAACCTTCATTGAATCCAAAAGGCCTACTTTTTGGTGAAGAGCTTATAAGATCTTTAGGAAAGTACGTCTCAACTTTCACTGCTCTTGATAAGGCCCAAAAGAATATGAAGAGAGTATTCAGCAATAATGTTTTTGGAAGGGCCGGAAGAAGGGGCCTCCCTTCCGGCCGATATAACCAAAGGCCCTACCAGAGATCACGCTCCTTTGGAAGAGGCTCATACCAGAACAATTACTTCAACACCTCCAACCGCGGAAGAGGAAATCGAGCAAGAGGTGGAAGATCTCGATCATCTTTCTCATCAAACCCTCCAAGTAAGTTCCCTTCATTTACTTTCTCCTTCTTCCCCTCCAAAAGTAGGAGGCAGACTGAAACTTTTTTCAAAAAAATGGGAGGAAATAACTCAAGATCAGTGGGTTCTGTCCACAGTAACAGGCTTTATGATAGATTTCGTTCAAACTCCGTTTCAAACCTCATTCCCGAGGGATATTCCCATCTCAATGGAGAAGGAGAAAATAGTAGAGGAAGAGATATCTTCTATGCTCCAAAAAGGAGCGATATTAGAAGTTCCCATGGATTCCCTAACCTTTGTAAGCTCTTTGTTTCTTGTCGAGAAAAAAGGAAAAGGTTGGAGACCGGTTATAAATTTGAAGGGCCTGAACAAATTTCTCGTTTACAGGCATTTCAAAATGGAAAGAATACATCTTCTGAGAGACCTTCTTCAAAAAGAAGACTGGTTAGTCAAACTAGATTTGAAGGACGCCTACTTCACTATTCCGATGGCGGAAATACATCAACCTTACCTACAAATTCTTTGGAAAAATCATCTTTATCAGTTCAGGGCTCTCCCCTTCGGGCTTTCGTCCGCCCCTTGGTGTTTTACCAAGGGGCTAAGAGAACGGGGTGTTCGTCTTATTACTTACCTCGACGACATCTTAATAATGTCCCAGGACCTACCTCAGATTCACATCGACCTAGTAACGGTTATGAATCTGCTGGAAAGTCTAGGTTTCATTGTCAACAAAGAGAAGTCTATTCTAACCCCCCTCCAAATCTCTGGAGTTCCTGGGTTTCACTCTAGACACTTCCAAGTGCCTTCTTCTTTTACCTCCTTCAAAAATCTCAAAGATCAAGAAAGAGATTCGTCATGTCTTAAGACAGGAAGACATCCCTTTAAGGGAACTGGCAAGACTTCTAGGTCTCTTATCTTCTTCCATCCAGGCGATCTTCCCAGGTCCTCTGAATTACCGGGCCTTACAAAGGATAAAAGGAAGGGCCTTGAGGTCCGGTCTTTGGTACGAAGACCGAATCACCCTAGATTTGGAGGCCAAAACAGAATTGAACTGGTGGTTAAAAAACCTGGAAGCTTGGAATGGGAAAGCAATTTTCGGCTCAGAACCGGATTTTGTGCTGGAATCAGACGCTTCCCTTAATGGTTGGGGTGCTTGTTTCCTAGACCAGAATACGGGTGGTGTCTGGTCTCAGGAGGAGCCATCTCACCACATCAATTTCCTAGAACTTACTGCTGGCCTATACGCCCTTATGAGTTTCAAGCACTCAATTCAAGGAAGATCGGTTGTTCTGAAAATGGACAATGTTTCGGCAGTGGCCTACATCAATCGTTTGGGAGGCACGAAGTCTGCCGACCTTTCGAACCTAGCAAGGAAACTCTGGATGTTCTGTTTAGAACACAAAATTGCCCTCAGAGCGGAATACTACCCAGGGAAGTCGAACATTTCTGCCGATTGGAATTCCAGATTCCTTTCGGACTACAGCGATTGGAAACTGAACGTCGCTGTCTTCGACTCACTAAATTCTTATTGGGGTCCATTAGAGATAGACCTATTCGCGAGCCGTCTCACCTTTCAACTAGAGCGTTACTTCAGCTGGACGCCGGATCCCGGCACACAGGAAGTGAACGCATTTCTCCAAACCTGGTCAGGGATCAATGCTTATGCCTTTCCCCCATTCACAATGATACAGAGGGTCCTGCAGAAAGTGAGGCAGGATCGATGCTCTCTAGTCTTAATAACTCCCTTCTGGCCGTCACAGCGTGGTTTCCCACTGTTCTGGAACTGACCTTCGAAATTCCATTTCTGATTTCCTCCCTGAAAGATCTACTTACAGACTTAAACGGAGATCCTCACCTAATGACCCTATCAGGGAGTTTGAACCTTCTTGCCTGGAGCCTGTCAGGCGATCTAACGAAGTCTCAGGACTTTCGTCATCAGCTTCTACTCTCCTCAGAGAGTCATGGGCACCGGGAACTCACTACAGATACAACAATATCTGGAAATGCTGGCTTCGTTGGTGCATGGAGAGGGATTTGGATCCCACTCAAGCACCTATCGTTGATATAGTGAATTTTCTCGCTGAACTCTTCGACAAGGGATTGAGTTATAAATCAATCAACTGTTATAGATCAGCGATCTCTGCTGGTCATGTCCTCTTTAACGGTAAATCAATCGGTAAGAATGTGATTGTTTGTAGGGTAATGAAGAGCATCCGTTTGAAGAGGCCCCCAAGGCCGAAATGTAATACTCTCTGGGGTGTGAATTTGATTCTAGATCTCTTCACTTCCTGGCCAGATAATTCATTTTTGAGCAGAAAGTTTCTTTCATTTAAACTCGCAACTCTTCTTTGCCTTTTCTCCTGTCGTAGAGTTTCTGATGTTAAAGCTCTGGAGATTTCTAATAGATCTTATAATTTATTTGGAGTTGAATTTGAAGTCTATAGAAGAACCAAGACCATGTCTGATTCAATCTTCTATCCTCGTTTCGATCCTTCCCCAAAACTTAGTGTGGTTGATTGTATGAAAGCGTATGATATGACAATGTCTAATCTTCGACCGCTTAATGAGAACCAACTTCTCATTTCCTTTGTTAAGCCTCATAAGGCTATTTCCTCCACTTCTATTGCCAGATGGGTTAAGTCTGCTATGTCTCTGGCTGGAATTGATATTTCCCAATTTCAAGCTCATTCTCTTAGAGGTGCCATGGCAAGTAAATCTCTTTGGTCCGGAGGTAAGTTGGATTATATCCTTAAAGCTGCAGACTGGTCTAATGCAAGTACCTTCGCAAGACATTATTTTAAACCAATTGAACATATGTCTAATGTAGTTTTACAGGGCTACCAACATGCATAATGTAGCCTCCGTTCTTGTAATGAAATTGCGATTCTCCTATTAACATGCCTAGAGAATCTAGATTTCATTAAAGACACGGAGGCTCACATTATCCCTCCCAACCCATCCCTGTTTGGTATTGGGTTTAATTTAACATGATGGTATTCATAATCTTAATGTTATGTATTTTGAATTCTCACCCCCATTAAACAGTAAGATTCAGAAAGCGAAGTAATCCCCAACAAAGCATCCTGTACAAACCAGGACACTTTTGCAGCCACTGGAACAGTTCTGCTACAAGCAATGTTTGTGGTGCGCAGTCACATGATTCCAGAGGGCCTGGGTACGACAGACTACATACATGTGCGTGTGCTACAAGCAATGTTTGTGGTGCACAGTCACATGATTCCAGGGGGCCTGGGTACGACAGAGTACATACATGTGCGTGTGCTACAAGCAATGTTTGTGGTGCACAGTCACATGATTCCAGCGGGCCTGGGTACGACAGACTACATACATGTGCGTGTGCCACAAGCAATGTTTGTGGTGCACAGTCACATAATTCCAGAGGGCCTGGGTACGACAGACTACATACATGTGCGTGTGCTACAAGCAATGTTTGTGGTGCACAGTCACATGATTCCAGGGGGCCTGGGTACGACAGAGTACATACATGTGCGTGTGCTACAAGCACTGTTTGTGGTGCACAGTCACATGATTCCAGCGGGCCTGGGTACGACAGACTACATACATGTGCGTGTGCCACAAGCAATGTTTGTGGTGCACAGTCACATAATTCCAGAGGGCCTGGGTATGACAGACTACATACATGTGCGTGTGCTACAAGCACATTTTGTGGTGCACAGTCACATGATTCCAGCGGACCTGGGTACGACAGACTACATACATGTGCGTGTGCCACAAGCAATGTTTGTGGTGCACAGTCACATGATTCCAGCGGACCTGGGTACGACAGACTACATACATGTGCGTGTGCTACAAGCAATGTTTGTGGTGCACAGTCACATGATTCCAGCGGACCTGGGAACGACAGACTACATACATGTGCGTGTGCTACAAGCAATGTTTGTGGTGCACAGTCACATGGTTCCAGCGGACCTGGGTACGACAGACGACATACATGTGCGTGTGCTACAAGCAATGTTTGTGGTGCACAGTCACATGATTCCAGCGGGCCTGAGTATGACAGACTACATACATGTGCGTGTGCTACAAGCAATGTTTGTGGTGCACAGTCACAGGATTCCAGCGGACCTGGGTACGACAGACTACATACATGTGCGTGTGCTACAAGCAATGTGTGTGTGGTGCACAGTCACATGATTCCAGCGGACCTGGGTACGACAGACTACATACACGTGCGTGTGCCACAAGCAATGTTTGTGGTGCACAGTCACATGATTCCAGCGGGCCTGGGTACGACAGACTACATACATGTGTGTGTGCTACAAGCAATGTTTGTGGTGCACAGTCACATGATTCCAGCAGGCCTGGGTACGACAGACTACATACATGTGCGTGTGCTACAAGCACATTTTGTGGTGCACAGTCACATGATTCCAGAGGACCTGGGTACGACAGACTAAATACATGTGTGTGTGCCACAAGCAATGTTTGTGGTGCACAGTCACATGATTCCAGCGGACCTGGGTACGACAGACGACATACATGTGCGTGTGCTACAAGCAATGTTTGTGGTGCACAGTCACATGATTCCAGCGGGCCTGAGTATGACAGACTACATACATGTGCGTGTGCTACAAGCAATGTTTGTGGTGCACAGTCACATGGTTCCAGCGGACCTGGGTACGACAGACGACATACATGTGCGTGTGCTACAAGCAATGTTTGTGGTGCACAGTCACATGATTCCAGCGGGCCTGAGTATGACAGACTACATACATGTGCGTGTGCTACAAGCAATGTTTGTGGTGCACAGTCACAGGATTCCAGCGGACCTGGGTACGACAGACTACATACATGTGCGTGTGCTACAAGCAATGTGTGTGTGGTGCACAGTCACATGATTCCAGCGGACCTGGGTACGACAGACTACATACACGTGCGTGTGCCACAAGCAATGTTTGTGGTGCACAGTCACATGATTCTAGCGGGCCTGGGTACGATAGACTACATACATGTGCGTGTGCTACAAGCAATGTTTGTGGTGCACAGTCACATGATTCCAGTGGGCCTGAGTATGACAGACTATATACATGTGCGTGTGCCACAAGCAATGTTTGTGGGGCACAGTCACATGATTCCAACGGACCTGAGTACGACAGACTACATACATGTGGTGTGCTACAAGCAATGTTTGTGGTGCACAGTCACATGATTCCAGCGGTCCTGGGTACGACAGACTACATACATGTGCATGTGCTACAAGCAATGTTTGTGGTGCACAGTCATATGATTCCAGCGGGCTTGAGTATGACAGACTACATACATGTGCGTGTGCTACAAGCAATGTTTGTGGTACACAGTCACATGATTCCAGCAGGCATGGGTACGACAGACTACATACATGTGCGTGTGCCACAAGCAATGTTTGTGGCTGCGCAGTCACATGATTCCAGCGGGCCTGGGTACGACAGACTACATACATGTGCCTGTGCCACAAGCAGTGCTTGTGGCTGCGCAGTCACATGATTCCAGGGGGCCTGGGTACGACAGACCACATACATGTGCATGTGCCACAAGCAATGCTTGTAGCTGCGCAGTCACATGATTCCAGCGGGCCTGGGTATGACAGACTACATACATGTGCATGTGCTACAAGCACTGTTTGTGGTTCACAGTCACATGATTCCAGCGGGCCTGGGTACGACAGACCACATACATGTGCGTGTGCCACAAGCAATGTTTGTGGTGCACAGTCACATGATTCCAGCGGGCCTGGGTACGACAGACTACATACATGTGCGTGTGCCTCAAGCAATGTTTGTGGTGCACAGTCACGTGATTCCAGCAGGCCTGGGTACGACAGACTACATACATGTGCGTGTTCCACAAGCAATGTTTGTGGTGCACAGTCACATGATTCCAGCGGGCCAGGGTACGACAGACTACATACATGTGCGTGTGCCTCAAGCAATGTTTGTGGTGCACAGTCACGTGATTCCAGCAGGCCTGGGTACGACAGACTACATACATGTGCGTGTTTCACAAGCAATGTTTGTGGTGCACAGTCACATGATTCCAGCGGACCTGGGTACGACAGACTACATACATGTGCGTGTGCCACAAGCAATGTTTGTGGTGCACAGTCACATGATTCCAGCGGACCTGGGAACGACAGACTACATACATGTGCGTGTGCTACAAGCAATGTTTGTGGTGCACAGTCACATGATTCCAGCGGACCTGGGTACGACAGACTACATACATGTGCGTGTGCCACAAGCAATGTGTGTGTGGTGCACAGTCACATGATTCCAGCGGACCTGGGTACGACAGACTACATACATGTGCGTGTGCTACAAGCAATGTTTGTGGTGCACAGTCACATGATTCCAGTGGGCCTGAGTATGACAGACTACATACATGTGCGTGTGCCACAAGCAATGTTTGTGGTGCACAGTCACATGATTCCAACGGACCTGAGTACGACAGACTACATACATTTGGTGTGCTACAAGCAATGTTTGTGGTGCACAGTCACATGATTCCAGCGGTCCTGGGTACGACAGACTACATACATGTGCGTGTGTTACAAGCAATGTTTGTGGTGCACAGTCACATGATTCCTGCGGGCTTGAGTATGACAGACTACATACATGTGCGTGTGCTACAAGCAATGTTTGTGGTACACAGTCACATGATTCCAGCAGGCATGGGTACGACAGACTACATACATGTGCGTGTGCCACAAGCAATGTTTGTGGCTGCGCAGTCACATGATTCCAGCGGGCCTGGGTACGACAGACTACATACATGTGCCTGTGCCACAAGCAGTGCTTGTGGCTGCGCAGTCACATGATTCCAGGGGGCCTGGGTATGACAGACCACATACATGTGCATGTGCCACAAGCAATGCTTGTAGCTGCGCAGTCACATGATTCCAGTGGGCCTGGGTACGACAGACTACATACATGTGCATGTGCTACAAGCACTGTTTGTGGTTCACAGTCACATGATTCCAGCGGGCCTGGGTACGACAGACCACATACATGTGCGTGTGCCACAAGCAATGTTTGTGGTGCACAGTCACATGATTCCAGCGGGCCTGGGTACGACAGACTACATACATGTGCGTGTGCCTCAAGCAATGTTTGTGGTGCACAGTCACGTGATTCCAGCAGGCCTGGGTATGACAGACTACATACATGTGCGTGTTCCACAAGCAATGTTTGTGGTGCACAGTCACATGATTCCAGCGGGCCTGGGTACGACAGACTACATACATGTGTGTGTGCCACAAACAATGTTTGTGGCTGCGCAGTCACATGATTCCAGCGTCCTGGGTACGACAGACTACATACATGTGCGTGTGCCTCAAGCAATGTTTGTGGTGCACAGTCACGTGATTCCAGCAGGCCTGGGTACGACAGACTACATACATGTGCGTGTGCCACAAGCAATGTTTGTGGTGCACAGTCACATGATTCCAGCGGGCCTGGGTACCACAGACTACATACATGTGCGTGTGCCACAAGCAATGTTTGTGGTGCACAGTCACATGATTCCGTCGGGCTTGGGTACGACAGACTACATACATGTGCGTGTGCCTCAAGCAATGTTTGTGGTGCATAGTCACGTGATTCCAGCAGGCCTGGGTACGACAGACTACATACATGTGCGTGTGCCACAAGCAATGTTTGTGGTGCACAGTCACATGATTCCAACGGACCTGAGTACGACAGACTACATACATGTGCGTGTGCCTCAAGCAATGTTTGTGGTGCACAGTCACATGATTCCAGCGGACCTGGGTAAGACAGACTACATACATGTGCGTGTGCCTCAAGCAATGTTTGTGGTGCACAGTCACGTGATTCCAGCAGGCCTGGGTACGACAGACTACATACATGTGCGTGTGCCACAAGCAATGTTTGTGGTGCACAGTCACATGATTCCAGCGGGCCTGGGCACGACACACTACATACATGTGCGTGTACCACAAGCAATGTTTGTGGTGCACAGTCACGTGATTCCAGCAGGCCTGGGTACGACAGACTACATACATGTGCGTGTGCCACAAGCAATGTTTGTGGTGCACAGTCACATGATTCCAGGGGGCCTGGGTACGACAGACCACATACATGTGCATGTGCCACAAGCAATGCTTGTAGCTGCGCAGTCACATGATTCCAGCGGGCCTGGGTATGACAGACTACATACATGTGCATGTGCTACAAGCACTGTTTGTGGTTCACAGTCACATGATTCCAGCGGGCCTGGGTACGACAGACCACATACATGTGCGTGTGCCACAAGCAATGTTTGTGGTGCACAGTCACATGATTCCAGCGGGCCTGGGTACGACAGACTACATACATGTGCGTGTGCCTCAAGCAATGTTTGTGGTGCACAGTCACGTGATTCCAGCAGGCCTGGGTACGACAGACTACATACATGTGCGTGTTCCACAAGCAATGTTTGTGGTGCACAGTCACATGATTCCAGCGGGCCAGGGTACGACAGACTACATACATGTGCGTGTGCCTCAAGCAATGTTTGTGGTGCACAGTCACGTGATTCCAGCAGGCCTGGGTACGACAGACTACATACATGTGCGTGTTTCACAAGCAATGTTTGTGGTGCACAGTCACATGATTCCAGCGGACCTGGGTACGACAGACTACATACATGTGCGTGTGCCACAAGCAATGTTTGTGGTGCACAGTCACATGATTCCAGCGGACCTGGGAACGACAGACTACATACATGTGCGTGTGCTACAAGCAATGTTTGTGGTGCACAGTCACATGATTCCAGCGGACCTGGGTACGACAGACTACATACATGTGCGTGTGCCACAAGCAATGTGTGTGTGGTGCACAGTCACATGATTCCAGCGGACCTGGGTACGACAGACTACATACATGTGCGTGTGCTACAAGCAATGTTTGTGGTGCACAGTCACATGATTCCAGTGGGCCTGAGTATGACAGACTACATACATGTGCGTGTGCCACAAGCAATGTTTGTGGTGCACAGTCACATGATTCCAACGGACCTGAGTACGACAGACTACATACATTTGGTGTGCTACAAGCAATGTTTGTGGTGCACAGTCACATGATTCCAGCGGTCCTGGGTACGACAGACTACATACATGTGCGTGTGTTACAAGCAATGTTTGTGGTGCACAGTCACATGATTCCTGCGGGCTTGAGTATGACAGACTACATACATGTGCGTGTGCTACAAGCAATGTTTGTGGTACACAGTCACATGATTCCAGCAGGCATGGGTACGACAGACTACATACATGTGCGTGTGCCACAAGCAATGTTTGTGGCTGCGCAGTCACATGATTCCAGCGGGCCTGGGTACGACAGACTACATACATGTGCCTGTGCCACAAGCAGTGCTTGTGGCTGCGCAGTCACATGATTCCAGGGGGCCTGGGTATGACAGACCACATACATGTGCATGTGCCACAAGCAATGCTTGTAGCTGCGCAGTCACATGATTCCAGTGGGCCTGGGTACGACAGACTACATACATGTGCATGTGCTACAAGCACTGTTTGTGGTTCACAGTCACATGATTCCAGCGGGCCTGGGTACGACAGACCACATACATGTGCGTGTGCCACAAGCAATGTTTGTGGTGCACAGTCACATGATTCCAGCGGGCCTGGGTACGACAGACTACATACATGTGCGTGTGCCTCAAGCAATGTTTGTGGTGCACAGTCACGTGATTCCAGCAGGCCTGGGTATGACAGACTACATACATGTGCGTGTTCCACAAGCAATGTTTGTGGTGCACAGTCACATGATTCCAGCGGGCCTGGGTACGACAGACTACATACATGTGTGTGTGCCACAAACAATGTTTGTGGCTGCGCAGTCACATGATTCCAGCGTCCTGGGTACGACAGACTACATACATGTGCGTGTGCCTCAAGCAATGTTTGTGGTGCACAGTCACGTGATTCCAGCAGGCCTGGGTACGACAGACTACATACATGTGCGTGTGCCACAAGCAATGTTTGTGGTGCACAGTCACATGATTCCAGCGGGCCTGGGTACCACAGACTACATACATGTGCGTGTGCCACAAGCAATGTTTGTGGTGCACAGTCACATGATTCCGTCGGGCTTGGGTACGACAGACTACATACATGTGCGTGTGCCTCAAGCAATGTTTGTGGTGCATAGTCACGTGATTCCAGCAGGCCTGGGTACGACAGACTACATACATGTGCGTGTGCCACAAGCAATGTTTGTGGTGCACAGTCACATGATTCCAACGGACCTGAGTACGACAGACTACATACATGTGCGTGTGCCTCAAGCAATGTTTGTGGTGCACAGTCACATGATTCCAGCGGACCTGGGTAAGACAGACTACATACATGTGCGTGTGCCTCAAGCAATGTTTGTGGTGCACAGTCACGTGATTCCAGCAGGCCTGGGTACGACAGACTACATACATGTGCGTGTGCCACAAGCAATGTTTGTGGTGCACAGTCACATGATTCCAGCGGGCCTGGGCACGACACACTACATACATGTGCGTGTACCACAAGCAATGTTTGTGGTGCACAGTCACGTGATTCCAGCAGGCCTGGGTACGACAGACTACATACATGTGCGTGTGCCTCAAGCAATGTGTGTGGTGCACAGTCACATGATTCCAGCGGACCTGGGTACCACAGACTACATACATGTGCGTGTGCCACAATGTTTGTGGTGATATCAGGGAAAGCAACAGTAAAAGCAGCCACCAGACCATGAAACACCACAGACAGCCCAACCCTGCCCTGGGGCCCCGCCCCCTGGCACCGCCGGAGCCCAAGGAGCCAGTCCGACCCACAGCAGGAAGCCCCCGCCACATCCGGGGGATTATTAACTGTTAAACTGCCGCCAGGAACACGTTCACTTGTCTGGCTTAAACGCGCCTTTCAAATGGGAAATGTAATGCTTAATTTAAGCCGGTGGTTTCCTTTTTCTCAGCACTTAATCAACACCGGCGCTTTTCATGAGCACCAGTTCAGATACTCGTTCATGGCAGGCAGGGGCAGAGTACGTGATTCGCCCAGAATCACACCATGGTGAGCTGAAGCCGGGACTCGAACCTGCTGCCCCAGCTCCGGGGTCGCTGCTCTGGTCTCCCCCCCCCCCCTCTTTATGGTCAGTAGTTCGCTCTGCTTTGGGGGGTCCCGGAGAAATGGGCTGGTGCACGCAGCCTTCTGACAAATTAAACACTGCCCTATACAGAGGGACCATGACCCCCAACAGTGTGTGCCAAGTCGGGGCCGGCCCCAAACCTGGAAGAAACGGCCCCGTCTGGCTTCAGGAGTCTGTCCTCGGGCCCTAACCCCGACCCTGGCCGAGGGCAGGGTAGCGCCTCGAAGGCAGCGCCGTCACAGGCAGCGCTATAGCGCTCCAGTGGCCCTGCGAACAGTGGAAGTGCACAGCAGAGGTGTGCCATCAACCCGCGCCCCCGACACTAGCCCCGTGCCCCCCTCCACAATCTAGGGGGGGGGGATAAACCGCAATACTTCCTACGCCCATGGCTGCCAGAATAGGTCACCAGCATAATCCTATAGCGCCGACATGACCCGGAGGCGCCGCAGCGCTTTACAAGAGGAAGATTTGGTTCGAGGAGAAAGAAGGGGGTTCAAGTCCGAGGGGCGAGAGCCGGAGGCGGGACTGTGTCAAGAGGGGAGGGGGCTGGGAGATACAGTATAGCGGGCCCCAGGAATGAGTGTGAGAGGGGAGAGACTGAGGGGGGGGGGGGGGGGGGTTGGCAGGACAGAGCCTGGCAGGAGAAGAGCCCCAGGGGTGGGAGGGAGAGGCCCCCCAGTCTGCTCAAACAAGCAGCCCCCAGCAGGACTCGGGCACCGGCCCCGCGGGCATTGCCCAATGCCCGCCTTGCCAATCTGACGCTGATTGGAGGGTGCTGTGTGGCTGCCCCCTCTGACGCAATTCTGACCACCTCACCAGTGAGGGCGGGGCGAGCACAGTCAGTCATATGCCCTGGAGTTATTTTCATCCCAGAGTGCTGAGAGGTGAGCGCGCCCTGTGATCTGCGGCAGGTGAGCGCGCCGTGTGATCTGCTGCAGGTGAGCGCGCCCTGTGATCTGCGGCAGGTGAGCGCGCCGTGTGATCTGCGGCAGGTGAGCGCGCCGTGTGATCTGCGGCAGGTGAGCGCGCCCCTGTGATCTGCTGCAGGTGAGCGCGCCGTGTGATCTGCGGCAGGTGAGCGCGCCGTGTGATCTGCGGCAGGTGAGCGCGCCCCTGTGATCTGCTGCAGGTGAGCGCGCCGTGTGATCTGCGGCAGGTGAGCGCGCCGTGTGATCTGCTGCAGGTGAGCGCGCCGTGTGATCTGCTGCAGGTGAGCGCGCCGTGTGCTCTGCGGCAGGTGAGCGCGCCCTGTGATCTGCGGCAGGTGAGCGCGCCGTGTGATCTGCGGCAGGTGAGCGCGCCGTGTGATCTGCGGCAGGTGAGCGCGCCCCTGTGATCTGCTGCAGGTGAGCGCGCCGTGTGATCTGCGGCAGGTGAGCGCGCCGTGTGATCTGCGGCAGGTGAGCGCGCCCCTGTGATCTGCTGCAGGTGAGCGCGCCGTGTGATCTGCGGCAGGTGAGCGCGCCGTGTGATCTGCTGCAGGTGAGCGCGCCGTGTGATCTGCTGCAGGTGAGCGCGCCGTGTGCTCTGCGGCAGGTGAGCGCGCCCTGTGATCTGCGGCAGGTGAGCGCGCCGTGTGATCTACGGCAGGTGAACGCGCCGTGTGATCTGCGGCAGGTGAGCGCGTCGCGCGCTCCGTGTTATCTGCGGCAGGTGAGCTGTCAACGTGGTTGGGATGGAGGGGGCTGGAGCCGGGGAAGGTTGTTTTGGTCCATCTTTCTGTAATTGTGGCGTAAGGGCCAGAGCTGTGGACTGTTGTGCTGGGAGGCCAGGTTGGAGTCTCGGCGTCTGTCCCACATCCTGTGATTTTGGGCAGATCACTTACTGACCCGTGCCAGAGCTGCAAACACTTAAATGTAGCTGTAAGCGCTGTACGAGCACTTTTTATAGCACTTTAAGCTAGGCCAGCGGTGCAGATGAATTCAATGGGAGTGTGGCTTTGCTCAGCTAACTCGACGCCTGTAGCCTCCCTTCCAGACCCCTGGCCTCTGGATTGGACTCCTCCCCCCCCCCCTCTCATGGACGATGAGGCTGGGACTTTGCTGGGACTCGCTGGCCATGGCAGCCTCTTCCTGGACTCTCGGACTTGGACCTTTATGCTCCCGCCATTTTCTTTTTATGACTCGCTTCTTCCTCTCCTTCCTCCTCCGCCATGTTAGCGACCTCTGCCCCCCCCCCCCCCCTCTGTCCCAGCGACCTTTCTCTTGTCTCTGACACACTCCTCGCTGTCTTATCTGCCTCCCTCTCTCGTTTGTCTCACTTTCCTGCCCTTCTCTCTCCCTCTCTTTGTACATTTGCAATGTTTTCTGTTTGTATCTTTTATGTAACGCCTGTAATCCTTAGTCCTTATGTTTTGGAACTGGTTCTTATGTAAAGCGCTCTGACACCTTCGGGTAAAGTTCGCGCTATAGAAAATCGCATTAAATAAATTAAATAAATAAAAATATCGGCATGGTCCATTTCCTGCTAGTTACTGCTAATTGCATTTAATTGATATTAACTGATGTAATTGCCATTATGTTTCACCCAATTTTGCATTTGCGCTTTTATTGTGACTTGCAACTGAGCGAAGCCGACTCTTTGAAAACGCGTCTTACTGGCCACGTGTACGTATCTTATGGGATTTCATTGTTTAATTGATGCAGTGGTCTTATGTTGCATAAGTATTGTATGTTTCTTTTACTTGTGTCAAGGCAGCTGAGTCGATCTAGCAAAGCAATTTTGAGTGGAACTCTTTTATGTAGATCGATGGTTATTTTTTATGAGTTGTATGTAATATATTGTATTTTATCTGTGCTTTTATGGCCATGCGTGCTGAAATAAAGATGATGATAATCAATGTCTTGATTAATGTCATTCCTGATGACAATTAAAGTCCCTCAGTTCATGACACCCAGTTCATATATTCTTGATAGCGCCTAGACACCGCCACAGCTTTTCTTCTAATCACAGCCGCCTTATTACAGCCGTACAGTCCACACATTGCCTCGTTAAAATCACTGACTGTCTGTTCTGAATTTTTCCCAGACTCACTCTGCTGTCGGTAGCGTGTTCTTCATAGCGCCTGCACTGGCTCAGCTATGGGTAGCGCCTAGACCCGCTGCTCTTGATGTCATCCACATCTGTTCTTTACAGGGTCATACCTTATTGTGCCTTTAATGTTCTTGTTCTCTCTCTTCTATAGATACAGGCCCGGCTCCAGGAATTTTTAATTGGGTGGGCCAAGGACGCATTTGGGTGGGCCACTGCGGGCTCGATTTGTCGCATATATGTCTAGGCAAGCCTGCTTCAGGGCCCTCCTTTACCTCTTCTCAGTCTTACAAAGCCCAGTAAAACTCACTCTTTTCCAAATCTCTTTTTAATGTTATCACTCACAAAAAGTTTTTTTTCTATGTAATGTTCCTTTGATGGGAAGAGGAGGTTTCTGAGGTGGGAGTATCAGGCAAGTGACACTTCTCTGGCTCCCTCTCTGTGAGCCTTCAGGGAGAATCCCTCTTCATTACTACCTCCACCTGACCACGGACTCTTCAACGCACTCCCTTACAGGCTTGATTAGCCACTACTCCTCTCCAGTGCACCTCATCTCACAGATGACATTGGGCCCCGCCCCATGTCAGGCACCATCTCCCGGTAAAAACATTAGTAAAATCACCTTCATACTTAAAACATTGAATAGAGCAATAAATATAATTAGCACGCACTTTAAAGTATGTTCCACAGTGGCCCTTATGGCCCGACTGCTAATTAAATAAACAAAAACAGAAAGGCCATGACAGCGCTGATGCAAAAGTCTTTTTTGGCGCTGCACCAAAAACCTCTTTCTCCATAAATACCTTTACTACCACCTTCCAACAGTGTACCTCATCCGTCCATGCCCCCCTATTGACCTCTTCCTCGGATTCCCTCACTGCCACACGCCACAAGTGCCCCTCATCTCCCCATAGCCCCTCCCCTTTATGACCTTCTCCTCGGATTCCCTCACTGCCACCCTCCCCCAGTGCCCCTCGTCTCTCTGTAGCCCCTCCCCCTCATGACCTCCTCATCAGACTCCCTCAATACCACCATCCACCGGTGCCCCTCATCTCTCCCTAGTTTCCTCCACCCCATGACCTCCTCTTCGGATTCCCTCACTGCCACCCTCCACCAGCGCCCCTCATCTCTCTGTAGCCCCTCCCCCTCATGGCCTCCTCCTTAGACTCCCTCACTACTACCCTCTACCAGTGCCCCTCATCTCTCCCTAGCTTCCCCCTCCACCCCATGATCTCCTCTTCGGATTCCCTCACTGCCACCCTCCACCAGCGCCCCTCATCTCTCTGTAGCCCCTCCCCCTCATGACCTCCTCCTTAGACTCCCTCACCACCACCCTCTACCAGTGCCCCTCATCTCTCCCTAGCTTCCCCCTCCACCCCATGATCTCCTCTTCGGATTCCCTCACTGCCACCCTCCACCAGCGCCCCTCATCTCTCTGTAGCCCATCCCCCTCATGACCTCCTCCTTAGACTCCCTCACCACCACCCTCTACCAGTGCCCCTCATCTCTCCCTAGCTTCCCCCTCCACCCCATGATCTCCTCTTCGGATTCCCTCACTGCCACCCTCCACCAGCGCCCCTCATCTCTCTGTAGCCCATCCCCCTCATGACCTCCTCCTTAGACTCCCTCACCACCACCCTCTACCAGTGCCCCTCATCTCTCCCTAGCTTCCCCCTCCACCCCATGACCTCTTCCTCGGATTCCCTCACTGTCATCCTCCAACAGTGCCCCTCATCGCTCCATAGCCCCTCCCACTACCTCCTCCTCGGATTCCCTCACTGGCTCCCTCCACCAGCGCCCCTCATGTTTACGTATCCCCTCTCTCATATGCATTTAATTTGTTGGATAACGCTGCTCATATCAATGTAGTGTGTGTCAGTACTTTACACCACGCACACACTTACAGAGACAATGAATCATGCAAGTATGTAAATCAGTCTACAGGGAATGTCACATAAACCAATGAGGATTACAAGGTGTAGGAATCATAGGTCATCCATTCTGGTGTAGTATATTTTAAGAGGGTTTGGTCTGGGGAAACACAACCTTAGGATTTAAAGAGTATTCCATGGGGGTCAGCTTTACTGATAAAAATGTATATCTGCCCAAACATACTCATTTTAGCAACATTAGAATAATGAAAAGACTAGGGAAGTTCTAACTATATCACAAAACAAAAAAAGCGAAGTTCTAATTATACCATTCATGTTTGTTTGCAGCTCTTTGGTGGCAGTTCATTGTTCACTGCCTTTTGTTAGGATTTTAACTTCTGAAGTAACACAAGGATCTCTGTGACAGAGGCAGTAACCCACTGAGCTATCCACATAAAATACAGTGTGTCTGCATTTAAAAAATACTAACAGACAAACGATTGCTCTAAAGCAGGATCATTAATCACCAACTTTATCTGGACATTGCATTTTGTATTGTTTTATTGTTGACCAGCATCGGCTATGATGAAATGATAAAAACTGTTTAAATGAAGCACATACGAAGTATGTGTCCTGCTGGGCCTGGGCAGATTTAAAAAAAAAAATTTTTTTAACACATTCTCTCACCTACTCCATTAGTCATACTTTGTGTCACAGTCTTATGTGATAAGCAGCTGCAGGGCTCAGGGGGTGACTAGGAATAAACAGACCACTTTTCCCCTGCGCTGCACAGAAAAAGAAAATCAACGCAGCAGGACAGTAGGCAAAGGTTACCAGAGGTTACCGTTGTCAAAGAAAGGATTTGTCCCCTCTCACCATGCAGAGATGATGGGGTGAGAAAAGTAAACAAAGCCTAATTAACATGTTAATGGTCTTTAAAGACCTGTTAAGTACTTTGGTGCGGCTGCGATAATCTTAAACTGTCTGTGTGTGTGCGCCCGGGAAGCTGTCTCCCGGGCTGACACACACGGGCGCCTGCCTTCAAGCCCTCACTGCGAGGGCCAAGGCTCCTGTTTGGGTGGGCCAGGCTCATCTTTGGGTGGGCCGGGCCCACCCGGCCCACCCGCTAGAACCGGGCCTGTATAGATAGCGCCTAGACTGGCTGCTCTAGGTAGCATTTACATCTGATCTGTTCAGGGACACACCTTTAAGTGCACTTAATATAATCATATATCCGCTCTGCAATAGATAGTGCCTAGACTCAATATGCTGTGCATAGCGCCTACACCTGCTGCTGTGGATTAGCGCCTAGACCCGCTGCTCTGGATAGCATCTACACCCGCTCTGGGCCCTACCTTATTGTGACCTTCATATTCCTTTTCTCTCTGCTGTGGATAGCGCCTAGATCCACTGTGTTCTTCACAGCCCCTGCACTGGCTCCGCTATGGGTAGCGCCTAGACACCCTGCTCTTGATGTCACCCACATCTGTTCTTTACAGGGTCATACTTTATTGTGCCTTTAATGTTCCTGTTCTCTCTCTGCTATAGATAGCGCCTAGACCCACTGTGTTCTTCACAGCCCCTGCACTGGCTCCGCTATGGGTAGCGCCTAGACCCGCTGCTCTGGATGTCAACCACATCTGTTCTTTTCAGGGTCATACCTTATTGTGCCTTTAATATTCCTGTTCTCTCTCTGCTGTGGATAGCGCCTAGATCCACTGTGTTCTTCACAGCCCCTGATCTGGCTCAGCTATGGGTAGCGCCTATACCCACTGCTCTTGACGTACTTCCATCTGTTCTTTTCAGGGTCATACCTTATTGTGCCTTTAATGTTCCTGTTCTCTCTCTGCTATAGATAGCGCCTAGACTGCTGCTCTGGATGTCACTTACATCTGTTCCTTACAGGGTCATACCTTATTCTGGCCTCAATGTTCTTGTTCTCTCACTGCTATAGATAGCGCCTAGACTGGCTGCTCTAGGTAGCATTTACATCCGATCTGTTCAGGGACACACCTTTAAGTGCACTTAATATAATCATATATCCGCTCTGCAATAGATAGTGCCTAGACTCAATATGCAGTGCATAGCGCCTACACCTGCTGCTGTGGATTAGCGCCTCGAGCCGCTGCTCTGGATAGCATCTACACCCGCTCTGGGCCCTACCTTATTGTGACCTTCAAATTCATTTTCTCTCTCTGCTGTGGATAGCGCCTAGATCCACTCTTTTATTCACAGCCCCTGATCTGGCTCTGCTATGGGTAGCGCCTAGACCCGCTGCTCTTGATGTCAACCACATCTGTTCTTTTCAGGGTCCTACCTTATTGTGACCTTAATATTCCTGTTCTCACTCTGCTGTGGATAGCGCCTAGACCCACTGTGTTCTTCACAGCCCCTGATCTGGCTCTGCTATGGGTAGCGCCTAGACTGCTGCTCTGGATGTCACTTACATCTGTTCTTGTCAGGGTCATACCTTATTCTGGCCTTAATGTTCCTGTTCTCTCTCTGGCATAGATAGCGCCTAGACTGGCTGCTCTAGGTAGCATTTACATCTGTTCTATTCAGGGACACACCTTTAAGTGCACTTAATATAATCATATATCCGCTCTGCAATAGATAGTGCCTAGACTCAATATGCTGTGCATAGCGCCTACACCTGCTGCTGTGGATTAGCGCCTCGAGCCGCTGCTCTGGATAGCATCTACACCCGCTCAGGGCCCTACCTTATTGTGACCTTCATATTCCTTTTCTCTCTCTGCTGTGGATAGCGCCTAGATCCACTATGTTCCTCAAAGCCCCTGATCTGGCTCCGCTATGGGTAGCGCCTAGACACGCTGCTCTTGATGTCACCCACATCTGTTCTTTACAGGGTCATACTTTATTGTGCCTTTAATGTTCCTGTTCTCTCTCTGCTATAATTAGCGCCTAGACCCACTGTGTTCTTCACAGCCCCTGATCTGGCTCAGCTATGGGTAGCGCCTAGACCCGCTGCTCTTGATGTACTTCCATCTGTTCTTTTCAGGGTCATACCTTATTGTGCCTTTAACGTTCCTGTTCTCTCTCTGCTATAGATAGCGCCTAGATCGTTGCTCCCCTATTCAGAAACAAAACTCTGAAGGATTTACACAACACGTGGCATGAACGTACAACTTCACCCTAGGAAATGTTTTTTCTTGGACCGGTTTAAATTGATTCTGTAGCTTTAAAAAATGTGAGTTGAAAAACATTTCTTGGGGACTTGAAATGGTCACAAATTGAATTATTGACGCAAATCTGTGTCTGGACTTCCATGGAGCCACAGTTTAAAAGACCAATCTAATCCTACTAATCCATATCTGGCTCTGGAAATCGTCTCTGGATCTGATTGGCTGGCTGCAACATGAGAATCGTTTTGCGGCTGGCATTACAGGATCAGCCACGAACTGACCCCTGACCCCCAGGCCATGCTGGGAGCCCCAAAGGACCCCTTCAAAGAACACACTTTTTAAAAGATATATTTTGTTGTGGAATTTGCAGACCCCACTGCATGCTTCAGCACGACTCCCGGGGTCTGCAAACGTGTAACAAGAGGACTAAGGCAGAGATTCATCAAACAAAAATCCACTCGCAAAGGGGCAGATTCTGAGAATCTGCCCCTTTGCATTTCGGATGCATCATCCCAAATGCAAAAATCACAAATAGAGAATTCGCTGAAATTGCGATTATTTGCATTTAAGGAATCTCAAATTGAGATTCCTTAAATGCAATGCATGAAAGTTTTAAAAATAGCGATTTCGCTAATAGGGCACGCAAATTACCATGAAGTACAACTTCATGGTAATTTGCAAAAACTTTGAAAAATGCCCTAAAGTGCATTTTTCAAAGTTTAATGTTGCGCACACACATGCCCTAAGGGCATGTGTGTGCGCAACATATGTGCACAAATCAATTTGAGGGGTGCAAGAGGGTGTCCTTTGGACACCCCTGCACCCTTGAAATCGCAATCTCAATTTGCGAATCGCTAATTGCGACTCGCAAATTGAGATTGTCTTCCCATTCATTCCTATGGGCCTCTAGGCCCTCAGGAATGAATGGGGGGTATTCCTTAATTGTGACTCGCAATTTGCGAGTCACAATTAAGGAATTCTGGCCCACATGCATCATTGTGTCTTTTTGCATTTCTTAATTTGCGAAAAATAAGGAATCGCAAATTAAGAAATGCAAAATGATATGCATCAATATTTTCGGTATTCTTGTGGGATTCGGTAAAAATCGCAATTTTTACCGAATCCCAAAGAAATACCGATTTCTTAACTTAATTTTCGCAATTCCCATTGATTCCTATGGGCCAAAAGGCCCATAGGACTCAATGGAAATTGCGAGTGGCACTTAGAAAATTTCATGGGTGCAGGGGGGGGTCCAAAGGACCCCCCCATGCACCCCTGAAATGTATTTTTCGCATCATGTTGCACACACACATGTCCTAAGGACATGTGTGTCCGTAACATGAATGTTGCAAAAAAAACATTTTCAACATTTTACACACTTTTTCCAAATTTACCGAGTGGTTCAACCACTCGGTAAATTTGGCACCCTATTTGCGAATTTTCACTTTTTAAAAAAATGATGCATTGCTTTTAAGAAATCGCACATCTGCGACTTCTTAAAAGCACCCGCAATTTTAGAATTCGCACACATGTTACGAATTCTAAAATTGCTTCATGCATTCCAAAAAGCACTTTTGCATTTGCAAACGGCCGATTTTAAGGAATCGCACCGTTTGCGACTGCAAAAATGCTTGATGCATGTGGGCCTCTAAGAAATCGCTATTTTTTAAGTGATTTCTTGATGCATTCCATTTTGCTATTCCTTAATAGCATATCGGTATTTTTCGCTGTTAAGGAATCGCAAAATGGGTTGTTGTTGCATCTGGGGGATAGTCCCTTGTTGGACCTCCTGCAGTTTGGGGAATCCCATGTAAGGCGGGGCAGGGTACCAGGACCCATTGCAAGAGTTTGTACATGCCTGACTAGCACCTGCAAACCTCAGAAACATTTTGAAAGAACCCCAGAAGCTCACAGTCACAGAAAAAAGTTTAATGTGAAGTTTTAATTTGCGTTTGGTTATACAATCCTAATATCCGCTAATAAAATTAGAAGTTTATCGATAGACTATATAGGACAGGCTCCCTTTCATCAGGGTGGAGGAGGGTTTAACAACCGCCACCCTTACAGACAGTAGGTCATCCTATATAGAGAAGGCAGCTGACCAGCGGTCAGCTCTGTATGTTGAAGGAGCCACCAATACAGCGGTTCCCTCAGCTGTACAAAAGGTGTCCTAGCCAGCTGTTGTTGGTTTTCACACACAACTGACTTAAATGATATGCACGCGCACAACCGTTTTCCAACTAGAACAGTGTTGGTGAAGTTTCAATTGTTGATTCATTATAATTTAGATGAATTTTAGGTTGCTCCCAGGGTGGCGTTTTCCGTCCTGTAAACGTCAAGATAATCAACGCTATTGTGTGCTTCCAATGAACTTGGTTGCAAATCCCTTAATGGGGCACTCCTGTAGTGAATCAATAAAGACTTCAAATGTTCCATATAAACTGAATTTTATTCATTCGTTTTTTCTTTTGAAATTCCTTTTGATTTTTGCATATTTTTCAATTTTATATATTCATTACTTTTCACATCACTCCGTTAAGAGACTATGTATTCCACTTCACTTCATGAAATAATTTTTTGTTCTCCAATGCATTTCGAGCATACTTTGCTCTTCATCAGGGAGTGTACTCTGAAAAAAGTCATATAACATCATGTAATGTACAACCAAGGATAACTCGATCAAGTCAGCATTTTAGGTTTGAACATGTTTGCATGCATTTTCTGGCAAGTGATTTGTGAATTTCGTGAACAATCGTGGTATAGTGTTGTTAACAATGTAAATGTACTCACGTGTTCATGCCGAAATGTGTCAATAGATCTTAAAGGTGATCTTTATAAAAAAAGTAAATCGAAAACGAGATGGTTCAAAAAACGTACGGTCTATGTTGTCACCGCTGTAAGATCAGGTGAAATGATACCAATAAAGTTCTTCGTGTTCAGAAGTTCTTACGAATTCTAAAAAACCGTTAAACTCATGTACTCGCCGCGCTTTTGAATTGAGCGCTTCAACATAATTCAAACTGGAAACATACGCCATCCTCTTGCCGAAATCTCTAAACTGCAAAGTCGCAGATGAATCCAAAAAGCATTCCTCGTATTTTCTCGGGGCACTTCCGTGTGTGAATACTGCGCGTATAGCGTCTTACGTCTAAATTACGTCCCCATAGACAGAGTTAACAGACTACCTGGTATGTGAATGCGGTGTCTCGATGGCTGCCATATTGAATGAGTGTAATGAGTGAGATGCCTCCTCTTGAAAAATCCGTTTGCGCATGAATGAACACAAATCTAACATAAGAACTAAAAATTCTGTGGTGGCAACTCATTTTCAAGAATTTAAACACAACATTGTGCAATTGAGATTTCTTATTCTGGAAGTTGTTGATAAAATTGAAGGTAGAGATAACAACAAACAATTATTGCGCAGGGAAAACTTTTGGATTTACCATTTACAAGCCATGAAACCACATGGTCTCAACGAAAGGACATAATTTGCGTCTTACCTATGAATCCATAGCAGGACATTATTTTTTGCTCTGAAATGTCTGTATATTGATGCCTATATACTAACTATACACTAAGTTGGTTTGTAAATAGCATGTAACATTGTGTATTCCCGTTAATTTTTGATTACCTTCTCATTGTATAACTTTTGCATTATATCTAGTTCATTCTTACATCATTTTTTTAAACATCGTGCGGATTCTCACTCATTACACTCATTCAATATGGCAGCCGTCGAGACACCGCATTCACATACCAGGTAGTCCGTTAACTCTGTCTATGGGGACGTAATTTAGACGTAAGACGCTATACGCGCAGTATTCACACACGGAAGTGCCCCGAGAAAATACGAGGAACGCTTTTTGGATTCATCTGCGACTTTGTAGTTTAGAGATTTCGGTAAGAGGATGGTGTATGTTTCCAGTTTGAATTATGTTGAAGCGCTCAATTCAAAAGCGCGGCGAGTACATGAGTTTAACGTTTTTTTAGAATTCGTAAGAACTTCTGAACATAAAGAACTTTATTGGTATCATTTCACCTGATCTTACAGCGGTGACAACATAGACCGTACGTTTTTTGAACTAACTCGTTTTCGATTTACTTTTTTTATAAAGATCACCTTTAAGATCTATTGACACATTTCGGCATGAACACGTGAGTACATTTACATTGTTAACAACACTATACCACGATTATTCACGAAATTCACAAATCACTTGCCAGAAAATGCATGCAAACATGCTCAAACCTAAAATGCTGACTTGATCGAGTTATCCTTGGTTGTACATTACATGATGTTATATGACTTTTTTCAGAGTACACTCCCTGATGAAGAGCAAAGTATGCTCGAAATGCATTGGAGAACAAAAAATTATTTCATGAAGTGAAGTGGAATACATAGTCTCTTAACGGAGTGATGTGAAAAGTAATGTATATATAAAATTGAAAAATATGCAAAAATCAAAAGGAATTTCAAAAGAAAAAACTAATGAATAAAATTCAGTTTATATGGAACATTTGAAGTCTTTATTGATTCACTACAGGAGTGCCCCATTAAGGGATTTGCAACCAAGTTCATTGGAAGCACACAATAGCGGTTTCACACACACTCATACACATGGGCTCCATATATGTTTTCGTGTGTTTTTTTCCATTGTCCCTTCCAACCAGGAACACATAGGCAGGCCTGGAGCCACATTTAATTGTCACTCTGGTGGATGGCAGGGTAACTGCTGCAGTCCAGGCCTCGAGTCATGTTTTATTTGTCACTCTGGTGGATGGCAGTATAAATGCTGCAGTCCAAGCCTCAAGTCATGTTTCATTGTCCCTCTGGTGGATGGCTCTATAAATGCTGCAGTCCAGGCCTCAAGTCATGTTTCGTGTCACTCTGGTGGATGGCAGTATAAATGCTGCAGTCCCGGACTCAAGTCATGTTTCATTGTCACTCTGGTGGATGGCAGTATAAATGCTGCAGTCCAGGCCTCAAGTCATGTTTCATTGTCACTCTGGTGGATGGCAGTATAAATGCTCCAGTCCAGGCCTCAAGTCATGTTTCATTGTCACTCTGGTGGATGGCAGTATAAATGCTGCAGTCCAGGTCTCAAGTCATGTTTCGTGTCACTCTGGTGGATGGCAGTATAAATGCTGCAGTCCAGGCCTCAAGTCATGTTTCATTGTCACTCTGGTGGATGGCAGTATAAATGCTGCAGTCCAGGCCTCAAGTCGTGTTTCATTGTCACTCTGGTGGATGGCAGTATAAATGCTGCAGTCCAGGCCTCAAGTCACGTTTCATTGTCACTCTGGTGGATGGCAGTATAAATGCTCCAGTCCAGGCCTCAAGTCATGTTTCATTGTCACTCTGGTGGATGGCAGTATAAATGCTGCAGTCCAGGCCTCAAGTCATGTTTCGTGTCACTCTGGTGGATGGCAGTATAAATGCTGCAGTCCAGGCCTCAAGTCATGTTTCATTGTCACTCTGGTGGATGGCAGTATAAATGCTGCAGTCCAGGCCTCAAGTCATGTTTCATTGTCACTCTGGTGGATGGCAGTATAAATGCTGCAGTCCAGGCCTCAAGACATGTTTCACTGTCACTCTGGTGGATGGCTCTATAAATGCTGCAGTCCAGGCCTCAAGTCATGTTTCATTGTCACTCTGGTGGATGGCAGTATAAATGCTGCAGTCCAGGCCTCAAGTCATGTTTCATTGTCACTCTGGTGGATGGCAGTATAAATGCTGCAGTCCAGGCCTCAAGTCATGTTTCGTGTCACTCTGGTGGATGGCAGTATAAATGCTGCAGTCCAGGCCTCAAGTCATGTTTCATTGTCACTCTGGTGGATGGCAGTATTAATGCTGCAGTCCAGGCCTCAAGTCATGTTTCATTGTCACTCTGGTGGATGACAGTATAAATGCTGCAGTCCAGGCCTCAAGTCATGTTTCATTGTCACTCTGGTGGATGGCAGTATAAATGCTGCAGTCCAGGCCTCAGTCATGTTTCGTGTCACTCTGGTGGATGGCAGTATAGCTGCTGCAGTCCAGGCCTCAGTCATGTTTCATTGTCACTCTGGCGGATGGCAGTATAACTGCTGCAGTCCAGGCCTCAAGTCATGTTTCATTGTCACTCTGGCGGATGGCAGTATAACTGCTGCAGTCCAGGCCTCAAGCCATGTTTCATTGACACTCTGGTGGATGGGAGTATAAATGCTGCAATCCAAGCCTCAAGTCATCTTTCATTGTCACTCTGGTGGAAGGCAGTATAAATGCTGCAGTCCAGGCCTCAAGTCATGTTTCATTGTCACACTGGTGGATGGCAGTATTAATGCTGCAGTCCAGGCCTCAAGTCATGTTTCATTGTCACTCTGGTGGATGACACTATAACTGCTGCAGTCCAGGCCTCAGTCATGTTTCATTGTCACTTTGGTGAATGGCAGTATAAATGCTGCAGTCCAGGTCTCAAGTCATGTTTCATTGTCACTCTGGTGGATGACAGTATAAATGCTGCAGTCCAAGCCTCAAGTCATGCTTCATTGTCACTCTGGTGGATGGCAGTATAAATGCTGCAGTCCAAGCCTCAAGTCATGTTTCATTGTCACTCTGGTGAATGGCAGTATAAATGCTGCAGTCCAGGTCTCAAGTCATGTTTCATTGTCACTCTGGTGGATGACGCTATAACTGCTGCAGTCCAGGCCTCAGTCATGTTTCATTGTCACTTTGGTGAATGGCAGTATAAATGCTGCAGTCCAAGCCTCAAGTCATGTTTCATTGTCACTCTGGTGGATGGCAGTATAAATGCTGCAGTCCAGGCCTCAAGTCATGTTTCATTGTCACACTGGTGGATGGCAGTATTAATGCTGCAGTCCAGGCCTCAAGTCATGTTTCATTGTCACTCTGGTGGATGACACTATAACTGCTGCAGTCCAGGCCTCAGTCATGTTTCATTGTCACTTTGGTGAATGGCAGTATAAATGCTGCAGTCCAAGCCTCAAGTCATGTTTCATTGTCACTCTGGTGGATGGCAGTATAAATGCTGCAGTCCAGGCCTCAAGTCATGCTTCATTGTCACTCTGGTGGATGGCAGTATAAATGCTGCAGTCCAAGCCTCAAGTCATGTTTCATTGTCACTCTGGTGAATGGCAGTATAAATGCTGCAGTCCAGGTCTCAAGTCATGTTTCATTGTCACTCTGGTGGATGACACTATAACTGCTGCAGTCCAAGCCTCAAGTCATGTTTCATTGTCACTCTGGCGGTTGGCAGTATAAATGCTGCAGTCCAAGCCTCAAGTCATGTTTCATTGTCACTCTGGTGAATGGCAGTATAAATGCTGCAGTCCAAGCCTCAAGTCATGTTTCATTGTCACTCTGGTGGATGGCAGTATAAATGCTGCAGTCCAGGCCTCAGTCATGTTTCATTGTCACTCTGGTGGATGGCAGTATAAATGCTGCAGTCCAGGCCTCAAGTCATGTTTCATTGTCACTCTGGTGGATGGCAGTGTAAATGCTGCAGTCCAAGCCTCAAGTCATGTTTCATTGTCACTCTGGTGGATGGCAGTATAAATGCTGCAGTCCAGGCCTCAAGTCATGTTTCATTGTCACTCTGGTGGATGGCAGTATAAATGCTGCAGTCCAGGCCTAAAGTCATGTTTCGTGTCACTCTGGTGGATGGCAGTATAAATGCTGCAGTCCAGGCCTCAAGTCATGTTTCATTGTCACTCTGGTGGATGGCAGTATAAATGCTGCAGTCCAGGCCTCAAGTCAAGTTTCATTGTCACTCTGGTGGATGGCAGTATAAATGCTCCAGTCCAGGCCTCAAGTCATGTTTCATTGTCACTCTGGAGGATGGCAGTATAAATGCTGCAGTCCAGGCCTCAAGTCATGTTTCATTGTCACTCTGGCGGATGGCAGTATAAATGCTGCAGTCCAGGCCTCAAGTCATGTTTCATTGTCACTCTGGTGGATGGCAGTATAAATGCTCCAGTCCAGGCCTCAAGTCACGTTTCATTGTCACTCTGGTGGAAGGCAGTATAAATGCTGCAGTCCAGGTCTCAAGTCATGTTTCATTGTCACTCTGGTGGATGGCAGTATAAATGCTGCAGTCCAGGCCTCAAGTCATGTTTCATTGTCACTCTGGTGGAAGGCAGTATAGATGCTGCTGTCCAGGCCTCAAGTCATGTTTCATTGTCACTCTGGTGGATGGCAGTATCAATGCTGCAGTCCAGGCCTCAAGTCATGTTTCATTGTCACTCTGGTGGATGGCAGTATAAATGCTGCAGTCCAAGCCTCAAGTCATGTTTCATTGTCACTCTGGTGGATGGCAGTATAAATGCTGCAGTCCAGGCCTCAAGTCATGTTTCATTGTCACTCTGGGCAGTATAAATGCTGCAGTCCAGGCCTCAAGTCATGTTTCACTGTCACTCTGGTGGATGGCAGTATAAATGCTGCAGTCCAGGCCTCAAGTCATGTTTCATTGCAACCCAATAATCCCCTAAAGACTGGATACAATCAATCACAAAATATCAATGTCCCTAGAGGAATCATTTAACATCATTTATTATTTATAATGCTGTCACACCATTGAACATCAATTGAATACAGGGAATTTCTTCATAAACACCCAGTTATATAAAGAGTTATTTTATTTAAAGTTTTTTTATATTTGAATCGCTATCTGGCAACAGACATACTACTGGAATTATTCTTTCATTCACTAGTAGTATATAAACACCTTTTGCTTTATGTACATATGGAAAACAAAACACCATATTTCAGAATCAAACAGAAAATGTTATCTGATTTGTATTCTGTCTATTAGGCATACAAATGTAAGCAAAACGGTGCCAATGCGCCGACGTTTCGGTCTCTCGCTGGTCTAAAAGATCCTTGAGACCATCTTCAGGACGGTATAGTTGCACATCAAGATATACTAGACAGGGCCATGAAGTTTTAGGAGAGCACTAAGTCAAAAGAATAACATAATACATTTCAAAACACAAAGTAACAAGCATTTACAATGCAACGGTCTCACCTTTGCAAAAGTTAGAGCTATTGGCATTGTAAATGACACATTTTTTATTTATGCATTTGTTTTGAAAACAGATAAATAAATGGCATTGTCATTTACAAATTCCAATAGCATAATCTCTCGCAAATGTGAGACCTATTACATTAGTACCCACACACACACACAGAGCCACACACACACACGTCGTGGTGTCACATACAACTAACAACGATAGACAAGGCCAATAGTCCTGACTTCTTGTATCATGTATCTAGATGCAATGACAAACAGCAAAATACAAGTTCGGCGGACCACTATGCTAAGTCACGCTCTTAATTACACTGGCCACGCCCCTTTGAGAGACCCTCCAGTTTTTTCATCCCACTCAAAGCCCTGCATTCACCCATTCATTCACTGCCACAGAAGGGGACACATTCGCCTAATATGGGAAATAGTACTTGAAGCACCTAATTTAGCCTAATCAGTCTGCAATCAGCAGCGGGAAAGTCACACCTATACAACAAAATGTGACTTCATACCGATAGAACACTGCGCTGCAGGGACGCAAACAACACTCAGTCATATTATATACATGACAGTGTTTGCATTGTGTGGCAAAGCAGATACAGGATATTGTCTAGGTACAATTCAGTTAGCGTATAGCACTTATTACTAAAGTAGGCCTTTGTGAGAATCATAGCAAAATAAAAATAAAAACCAGATCAAGTCAAGGACGCAAACGGCACCATGCTATTGTTTATTTACTCAGATGATTTGCATCAGCATGTAACTTGTGAGCACGTTTCTCTAACTCTCCAATAAGCCCATTATAACACTTTGTACAAATGAGTTTGAATTGCTCACACAGTTACGATTTGCATATGTTCAAAAGAGTTCTCTGATCTTGTTTACTGCTTGCAAAAGGACCAGCCATGCGAAAGAGATTCATCCATTAGCCTCCCTGATCAGACGAAAAGAGTTATTTAAAGGCAGTAAATTCAGGAATGCACGGATGAGATCAGGTGATGATGGCAAACATGTCTTAACCGGATAACAGAGCAACATGGGATCAAGTATGGGAGTCACATTCTGACTCATCGGGGGGGCTAAACTGCAGCGGGGGTGAGATGATGGGAATGCACAGTGCAGCGGACCGTCGGTACAGGGAGGTGGTGGGTGGGGGGAGGGGTCAAGTCAGTGCTGGACATGGAGAGTGGGTGGCTGGCTCGAAGTACTGCCAAATAGTTCACACGTACTCGTTTTTTCTGGTAAAGTTGCTAGGTTATTATTAACATTTTAAAAAGAGCAGACAAGAACTAGTACACTTTAATAGCGACAGTGCAGACAAAAGTCGGTAAAGTTTTTCCACGTTTGATAGGAAAACTCCTGCTTTTACCAATGGGACAGGCTTGCAATGGGTTGTGCAAATCGATGCACCGGGGCCGCTATGCTTTCAACGAGATAGTAGTGACTTTTTGAAGCAGGTAAAATAATGACTTTCATTGAACAAAACAGATAAGGCTAATATTATGAAACTGTGCTGCACAATTCCCATGCTTGAAGCATTCCAAGTCGCACAAACAAACAGAGCCATTCGGATAAAGCGTGTGCAAACTAACACTGATATGGGACGTGAGAGGCGACTGCCTGGTGAGTAAGCATGGGCGGATTTAGCGGATCTAGCGTACGCGAATTTGTGAATTTACGGATTCGCAATCCGCAAAATCCGTGAACTCTCGCGGATTTGCGGATTTTTATGTTTTTTGTGTTGGCGAGCGTTCGCGGGGATTTGTGGACCATTTCGCAATTGCGAACTTACTTTTCGGCTCGCAACGGCCGCGACTATGTTGTTTCTATGTCTGGTTTATCATCACAGGTTCACAGCACCCTCTGTTTCACCAATGCCACCCTCTGGTACACCCATGCCACCCTCTGGTACATCCTCACTGCCACCCATTAGGTTTGTTTATCACTGTAGATTATGGGGGTGAAAAAAAGCAAGCACACCTGCCCTGCTTCAACTGCCATGAATTAATTTGGGGTTGATTAATGTGTCAGTGATTTTGAAACTTCCAGTCTGGCTGGCACCTGCTTCCTTCCTTATCTGTAATTTGCTTTCTGTTGCAGTGAAAGCAAGCACACCTGCCCTTCTTCAACTGCCATGAATTAATTTGGGGGTGATTAATGTGTCAGTAATTTTGAAACTTCCAGTCTGGCTGGCACCTGCTTCCTCCCTTATCTGTAATTTGCTTTCTGTTGCAGTGCAATTTTTTTTCACAGGACCTTTATGGTCTACTTGTAACTATTCTATGAGCCTGCTGTTTGGGTCATAGCAGGGTCATAGAATAGTTGCAAATAGTCAACTGAATTCTGGAGGGGCCCCTCAGGAAGCACTAGAGTGAATGGTTACTAATGTTAAGTTTGAACTTTTGCACCTGCTGATTGCTTTCAGTTTAGCAAAAATCGTTTTTCTGCTATTTCGCGCGATTTACGGGGCGCGAATCCGTGCGAGATCGATTTCGGAAGCCGCAAATGTGTGCAAATACACTATTTTTTTTTGCGGCGTGTATGTTCGCGTGATTTTTTGCGTGTTCGCAAGGCGCCTGTAGCTATACGTTTGCGAAGTTACCCTAGCGGTCGTACACGGGCGCGGCCATCTTGTTTGCGTGACGTAATTCCGTTTCCGGCCGCTATGTGTAATCTCGCAAAGTGTGCTGCTCGCTAGTCCAATTTCGCGCGTGATCGCGAGGAAAATCTTGCGCGAACGTACCCACGCGGTCGTGAATGGGCGCGGCCATCTTGTTTCTCATTCATTGCTATGGTTATGGGCATGTTTCTGTATCCTCTCTGAATCTCTGCCATCCTTTGCTTGTTTGAAGTTTATTTGATCTATTTTACTTATTTATCGATCCCTCTATTTTTCTAGCTCTATATTTTTGTGTTTTCTGCTACTTTTTGTTAATTTTAAACTACTTTTTTAAATTCTTTTCTTTTCTTCTTCCCTATTCTATTTCTTCTTTATTATTTAACTTCATTTTCTGCCCAGACCATGGTAAAGGGAGCCGGGAAGCACCCTGAGAAGGGGAAGGGTCCCGCACCCCGTGCCCGGCTCCCGTGCGGGCGTTTGAGGGGGGAGCTAGTGATGCCACGGGAGATCTTTAGCGCAGAGGAGGTGGGCGCACTAATCTTCCACGTCCAACGCCGCCTCCCCAAGACCATCCTGGGAGGCGGCAAGATCGCAACCGGCTGTGGCATCCGGGAGCGCCGGAAGCGGTGGGAGAAGGTGTGCCGGGCCATGTTTAAGCTCTCTGGGGTCCGGCGCACCTATAACCAGGCCACCCACCGCTGGACGGATGTCATGGACCGGGAACAGGACTTGCTGGACGCGCTCGGCGTAGAGGTCCCCGGGCTTGGTGAGTAGTAGTAGCTATTTCTAGCTATTTCATCACTACTCTGTTTTATCCTGCTCTGTTATTTGCAAATCTTTGTTCTTTACCAAGAGCAATAATGCTGCCGATTACATTGTAGGTAAATTATATTTCAAAATCTTCTATGCATTTTAGGTGCACTGCTCTACTTCTCAGTCGCCTTGCTTGCTACTATGCTTATTTGTTTTGTATTTTGTGTTCATTTCATTGGCCTGAGAAATTATGTATGAGTGTAGTGTAAAGAACTGTGTAATGCTAGACACTAAGGGTCATATTTTCAATTACCGGCACATCCCTGCAAAGTAGCAGGGATGCGGCAGTAATTGTGCGCCATGCCACCACCACCACCCATGGGCCCAAAACGTCACAGAAGCCTTACGCATCTGTGCCGTAAAGGCGGCGCATTGCTGGAGTTGCGTGCCAACGACGGCGCAGCTCCAGCAATGCTCTGGGGTGCCTTATCTCCCCAATGCTGCATCAAGCCGTACGTCGGCTTCAAGCAGGCGCAGGGTTTCAATCACGCATCATTGTCCTAAAAGTGACTGATTGACATCTTGTAGATTTCCCTCAGCCACTTTTAGGATTCGTTCCTGCGCAGGAACGCCCTCCCTTGCGCCGGAACGCCCCCTGATGGCGCAGGGCTTTACAACGTGATGCATCTCCCATATGCGTAATTTTTTTTTTTATATACGCCGCACCATGGCGCCTCTTTTGTTCTGCCGCTGCGTCACAAAAGTCACGCAACAATGGAGGAAAATGAGCCGCAAGGGACTTCTAAATCAGCCCCAACAGACTGAAGTCCAGTACTTCCTTTAGACACATGGCTATAAGAAGAAATACTGGTGGTGGTCGGTGGATTGATAGTTTGAGTATTCACTGATCTGCAAGCACGATGGACTTTGTCTGTCACTTCGCGTGCTGCGGACTGCTGCCTGCCAGGCCTAGGCAAACCTTTTTAGGTGTCTGTTTAGTGAGTTACATAGGAACTTTCAAAGTCAACGGTCCGCAAATCAGGCAATACGAATAACGTAGTAGACCACATGAGATTGGTCAATATATCCCGTGGAATAGTTGTCTATCTATTTGCTATTTCTCCAAAATATTTTGTTATTGTTCTTTTGAAATGTTTGATTTGGTTGACAAATCTCATCCATGTTTTCAGGTGTTTCTTTCTTTCATGTTGTACATCAGCTCCCCCCAAGGGCAAGAGGACACAGGAGGAGGAGGAGGGTGCTGTTCAGGAGGATGCAGGCCAGGATCGGGCAGGCGAGGGCTCCTTTGCTGGCCGCAGTAAGTTTTAATTTTAATATAGAGTACCTATTTTTTCCTAGCGTTCCTCATTCTATTTTTTCTAAATCATCTTTGATCTTCTTGTAGACTGGATCTAAATTCTTATCCTGCCTCGACTATGACTCCCTGTGGTATTACTAGATTATTCTTATTAGTCTGTCTGTGTAGCTAACTAAGATTGCACATTTGGCAATTCCATTGGACTCCCATTCTAGTCAGCAATAGCTCTATGCACTGAGTGCAGTCCTCTGGGATTGTCCATAATGTCTTTTCAAGTCTTCTAAATGTTTATGCTTTTGTGGTAAATAAATAAATAATACCTCTCTTTTTGACTAGACATATATCATAACAGATAGCTCAATAAATAAGAGTCAAGATTCGAGGTAGTAGGAGTTTTGCAGGTTTATTACAGCATAAGGACAGCAACAGGACAACCTGCATAGGAATAGGATAGCAGGGCCCAGCAGCTGCTGGGGCTGGATCTGGGATGAGCGCGCTGACTTTTAATAACAATACATGAGCATATATACATAACGCAAACACATAGCATTACATTGCAGTAGGCGTAGCAGTGGGTGGAGCAGAAGGCGTGACGCGTAGCAGTCGCGAAAGATAAGGGCGAAAGTAGGTGTAACTGGGCGTATACATAGACATGTGATGCAAACGTAACAGAATATGTCATGAAGGGGGCGGAAACCATGGAGGGGGCTACCTAAGGAGCCGGGACCTCTAACCTGATGGTGCGCGCAAACTAGCAATGACGTATCACTAGGAGAAGCTGGGGGCTTCGAACTCTGTGCTAGGAGCAGAGACTGAAGTCTGGAGAGTCAGGGCGACATGTACCTAAACAGTATCTAGTATCTGATGTTTAGAGAACATGTTGATATAAACTAGAAGTTAGGAGGGGAAAGGCTAACTTGATTCTAAGACTGGACCATGCATTATTCTACATGTAGTGCGTGATGAAGAATATTAAATGACCATTAAATGCAGTATTTCTCTAACGTGGAGACGTGAAGGCTAGACAATGACGGAAACTATTGATGCAGTTCAGTAGCTTAGGAATGCAGAGAAGGAGGACTGAACTGATAACTGGAATCATAACATATTCTTGGCAGACTCAGAGACTGAGCCAGGCTGGACCGGGCACTGCAAGGCAGGAAGTAAGTGAAGGGTCGAGGATACAGGTGGGGGCTGTATCGCTCCTCAGCGAGGTTTCTGGAGACAGGAGCTGAATCTGGTGTCCAGGCCCTTTTTGAGGCCTAGAAACGGGAACTTTATAATAGAATAACGTGCACACTGAGAAACGTGGCAACGTAGCTTTACACAGGCCTGATATTCGTAGTATTCACGAGGACTGGAAACTGACATACTAGAGGTGGACACAACTGTAATTGCGTCATTAATCGAACATGGGGAATGCATATGCATATTTAATCATGCACACATAACATATGATGGATGACACGTAGGGACACAGAACATGGCAAAATTCACTTTTCCACACTTTGACAATTGCCAACAATAAAAAGGTGAATGACCACCAAGAAAGAATAAGATACTACTTCACTTTTGGTTTGGATAGGAGGACAATCCATTCTACTACTGTTGCAGGGACAAATCTGCACAAACCGAACTATGAACACTAAATAGTGCATTGTTTATCAATTATAATAGGCGCAGGTAGTCTTTCTTTCCACATACCTCAGTGATATCAGACTTTGAAGAACCCCCAATCTCCTTACTGACTAGATAGTGTGGCAGAGTCATTTAGCTCCCAAAGTCACCGATGATTGATCCCCAAATGATGATTAGATTATCCAACGCAGGACAAGAGTACGGAGTCACAGTCAAGAAGTGTCAGAGGCACTCATGCTTGCAAAAAATCCAAAACCTTTAGCTCATCCACTCTAGTCTGGAGGACCAAAAACCACAGAGTCTATTTAAGTTTAAAAGCTTTATTAAAAGTAAACACATTTATTAAAATCAACTTTGTCATAAAATTAAACGTTTAACTGAAAATGGAAAAGTGCTTAGTGCTAACGATTAATTGGACACATTTCTTGTGGTCGAGCTGAGCTCTCACCTGGTTTGAACTTGAGCTTGACCCTGATCGTGTTCTTAGAAGTCAAGCTTCTGTTAGGAGAAAAAGTGGTGGGTGTTAAAAATAAAAAGCAAGCATTCATCAGTGGTGCCAAAAAGTGCAACAAGACAACAGCCTTCCCTGGAAAAAGGGACATTTTTACTTTAGAGTAGACAGTTACAAATTATTACATTGTATTTCGTTTTTTTAACATTTCTTTATTCCTCCTAGACCAAATATTATATAGTAGTGAGTGGCGTATTTCTAACATTCTTAAATGTACTTTGTAGGTGTAACATCTGGTGGCGGGGCCAGCGCGGAGGTGGTGGTCTTGGACGAGGACTCTGGAGAGGATGCAGTGGAAGTGCCGGCGGACGTTCCTGTGAGGGTTCACACGGTGGTGGCAGGAAGAGGTAAGCTATATATTCCTTACTTATTGAGATTGAAGACTGCATAGTGTGCTTTCTGCACGGGTGTATTATAAATCAACCAGGTAGTAGCCTCCTCTAAATGTACTTCGACTTAGCTGTGAAGTTTTTGGTGAGAAGAATCCCAATAAGATCTTAGATGAACTTGATGGATGGGATGAACGAAAAGCGAAAGAAGGGTGTAAGTAAGTGTGGAAGGACGAGAAATTTTATGATGGCTGGCAAAGAAGAATGTGTGCATATACTTTGAATGGATGGATGCCTGGAGCATGGTATTATCTGACTCTTAGATAGCATATGTGTATCTAGAGAGAGTAGATGGTCACTGGATGAACTAAGTGTTACCTTGAAGAGCATGTAACACCGCACCCGCACGTCCGTTCCAGTGTAGGGAAGGCAAGGAAAAGAAGTTGTAAATTTGTCCAAATACTACCATGAATAGTAGCAGTAGTTTGTATTGCAACTGCAAGCACAGCATATATCCGGTTATTACGGTGGACACTCCGTACCTCTCTTAATAACTTTAGTTTAGTAGTAGTACGTCATTCATGTGTGGGTGTATCACTGTTCACTCAATAATAAGCAAAGCACCTAAAGTCATCCCATATGTCATCAAATACATCCCATGTGAAGTGATAGATAATCAAATTATTTAGCTTCTTCATTTTCCTTTTCTAGTACTCATTTGCACTGTAGGGTGAAAGGTAAATTAATTAAGCGGTAGCCCTTGTAACAGAGTATTCTCAGTGCCACCCGTAATAGAAAAGTAATAGCTTCACCACCTGCATGTACTGGACCGGTACAGTAACGCAAGTCTGTCACACTCATCATGGTGTGCGTCTGTTTTTCTCAGGTGCAAGTTCACTGTGCTGGCATTCTGCCGGCTTGCATAAGATAAGGTACCAATTTTCCTAAACAAGAGAGAAGAAGAAGAATAAGACTGGTGTACTGTCATAGTCGACTGTAATGGAAGTCCATGGTGGTCGTAGAATTTGTTCATTAAACTCCCACTAATGTTAGAGCAAGGATGCAGAAGTGGGAGGTTAGATAGATACTGTCCTCAATAGTTATGTACTGTGCTTTCAATTTGCTACTTGTACTGTGACACAACTTTCGGCTCAATCACTTTGTGTTATTAATGTTAAGGAGCATTGGTTACAGACTTTCTTCATATAGTTGCTCCTTCCAAATCAACGAGACCATCACGGAGGGAGCAGGCTCGAATGGCCCGGCAACGGAGGCTGGATGTCACTGTCGCCGAATATCGGCGGCTGGTGGCCCTGGAGGAGGAGGAAACACAGTCAACAGGTGGAACCACAACATCCTCCACTGGGACAGCTGCATCCTCCTCCGTGCCCCCACGGGCTGCCAGACAGCGCAGTGCTCCAGCGGTACGGAGCCGGCCTACCAAAGCCAACCGCCACCGCCAAGCAGCAAAGACATCAGCTGCCCCCCACAGGAGTTACAAGGCACGCCAGCGCCGCTTATCCCTAAGAATGTCCTACCTGGAGCAGGAGGTCCTTAGCTACAAGAACTTGGTGGAGGGCCTCCGCTTCGACCATGCCACCCTCCGCAAGGAGTATGATGCCCTGGCCGCTAAATTCAACAGCACCCTCCAGTAGTGTAGTGTCCCTTGCCCTTTTTTTTAGAGATTTTGGGGGGGTGGGATCTGGGAGTTGGGTTCTTTTTGGGACTTTTGAAAGACAATCGTTGGGGTTAGGGAGGGTCTTGAGGGAGATTATTTTGTTAGGGCTACATAAATATAATTTTTTAAACTTTATCTGACCATACCTGTTTTTTACTGCTTTTGAGTCTGGTGGGTGGGGGTTTAACAGTAAGTTTGTTTTCCTGAAGAGTCCTAGGACTTTAGTAGTACTACCGTCAATCTCTCGTCTAGTCCTAATAGTCCATTATACTACCTCCCACCAAACGCTTATCTTACCTGTAATTTGTGTTTGAAAGTAGGGCTAGGCCCAGGGCTGGCTCCACGGGAAATGGGATTAAGGTTGGCAATCCTGGAAGGATGAAATGTCCTCATTGCGGTGGTACTAGTGGTGTGACACAGTGGCAGTTGCATGCCTATGGAAAAAAAGAAAACGAAACCTGGTTTGTCCTTACTGTAGCATTACAACGGTTACGGTACCATAGAGAATATAGCAGGTGACAGTACACTAGAACAGTGCCACAATGTAGCCTAACAAATGGTAAAGTATTGCAAGTATAACTAGTACTTGCGTTGAATTTATTTGACATTGGCTCCTACTACTACAAGAAATAGTACTGAAGCTGAGTAAGTCTAGAATATATCCTCGGATTCCTTCACCAGCCTGTTGCTATGACCTTATCCTCCCCAGCAAGTATGTGGAATTATTGATGTCATTTAGTCACACATCAAGCAAAACCACACAGCCCGGGGGAAGAGGGTTAGGGTTTGGAAAATGGATGGGAATGGGGTTTCTTTTTGGGTAGGTTTTGTTGAGAGAAGAAAAAAAAAGCACAGCATGGACAAACAATAATTAAAGATAAAGAAATCTTTGGGTACAAACTAAAGCTAGCTAACCACAAATATTTTAAGTGACATAAAGGAAGTGCATGCCCTACTGCATGCATTGTTACTGAAAAGTAAGTAGTACTAGAATGCGACAGTACAGGGCTGCAGCGTTTTGACTAGCCTATCTCTGCACTCAGAGAAACACTTCTTACATTAAATTAGGTTTAAAAATTAGCTGAATGAAAACCTATAGAATGGCTGTAGGGATCAATTTAGAAGCAGAGAGAGATCCAAGAAATGCAGTCACACTCATAGAAGAAAACAATGGATACTGTATCTGTATGTTGTTGGAGTTGTCCTGTTGAATTTGGTAAGTAAGTTGCATGCAGCAAACAATTCCTCTTATTAGCGCACTCCTCCATTCCAGCTGACGCTTCGTCCATCAATGTTGGTGACCACTGACAGAAGACACCCTGCCAACTGCCTGCCTGGCGGATGTTGAATTGCGTCTCGTTAATGTGAAGCCTGACTCCATCTTTTTTCCACATTGCACAGACTGAAACCCGGCCTGTAATTATTGAACGGAAAACAGGAAGTGCTATTACAATACCACTGATAAATAAATATAAGGTATGTACGCTGTGTGGTGCAAAAAGTCACACTTTGATTTTCCTAATAGAAAGTACAATATTTTTGAAATTGCGTACTCTGTCTGAGTCACCTTTTGAAGGATAAATAAGTATGGCCAAATTAATTTAGCGGATCTTTCCCCTCAAGCTAGGTGTACTGTAAACTGTGTTTTAGAACAAAATTAGACCTTCCCAGCAGTGCTCCCACCCACACCCTTACTAAAGCCAGTCGCAAAAATGTAGAAGACCCCCAATCAGATCTCAAAAAACGAGTATGCCCAAATACCCCCTTACCCACCGTGGATTGTATTCAAGTTCAACCCACTTGCAAGCAAGCAAAAGTATCCATAGCCAGCATCACTCCAAGAGTGCTCTAAGACCCCAGAACTCAGTTGCAAAAATCTAGAACACCCCGAAACACATGCAATCCTGCTGCTAGGGCTAACCCTAACGAACCCTAAGTTACAAAAAGTGCCAAAAGGCTTTTCCTTATGGATTTTGTCCAAACCACTTCTATCCGGTATTAGACCTTCCCAGGAATGCCCCAAGAGACCCGCCAACCCACCCGCAAAAAAGCACGCGACAACACCCCCAAACAGCCAAAAAGCAAAATCTCATACTTACAATATCTCTCGGCCTTCGGTCCAAACACGCTCTGCAGCTAGGTCATCATCATAACTCCGGTTTTCCACCACGGATTTCCTGAAAAGCAAATGCAATCAACATTAGACTGTCGCAGCAGTGCTTCGACAGAGACCCCGCAACCCACCCACAAACACCAGGAAGCCCCCCAAACAGGCCCCCGAAAACGCTACATTGAGCAAGATGTCAGAAGAAATAGCAAAAAAAAATTCTGCATGGATTTTGTCCAAACCACTTCTATCCGGTTTTCGACCTTCCCAGGAATGCCCCAAGACCCGCCAACCCACCCGCAAAAAAGCACGCGACAACACCCCCAAACAGCCAAAAAGCAAAATCTCATACTTACAATATCTCTTGGCCTTCGGTCCAAACGCGCTGTGCAGCTAGGTCATCATCATAACTCCTGTTTTCCACCACGGATTTCCTGAAAAGCAAATTCAATCAACATTAGACTGTCGCAGCAGTGCTCCCAGACCCCAAAACTCACCCACAAACACCCGGAACCCCGCCAAAGAGCACCTCAAAGGCAAGGAAGTCCGCAAAAACGGCAAGAAATTTCCGCCTCATATTTGGTCCAAAACACTTTTATCCGTTATTAGAGCTTCACAGCAATGGGCCCAGAGCCGTCAACTCACCCGGAAAGAAGTAGAACACCCCCACAAGTGCTGAGTCTTTCTTCATTGGGCGTAATCCAGCCCTCTGCTTTGAGGGAAATAGGAGTCTGGAGGAGGAGGATAGAGGAGCATGTTCTTCTGAACTTGTGAACCTGAGGAATGTAGACTGCGGCACCTTCAAATCAATAAGCAAACAAGTGAAGACAGTTCTGCTGATGGGCTTGTTTATGGGATTAGGTGATTAAAGTTTGAATTAAATTAACTGTGCAAAACAAAGAAAGACAGACACACAGGAATAAAAGTGAATAAGGACGAAAAAGAAAGTTATTGATTCATTGTCTCATTTTCAGGGCTCGGTGTCAGGGAATAAGAAGAAGACTTCGTCATCATACTCTGCGAATTCAGGCAGGATGAGGTCAGCGTCACCGAACAGAGAACAAATCCCCTCATCTACGTTGCTGTCCTCCTCGTCTTCATGCGGCGTGCTTTCTCGTACTTTGTAATCTGGTGGTATGAGGTGCTGATTCATCTTGATCATTGTTAGCCTCTCCACATTTTTGGGCGAGAGGCGGCTCCGTTTGGGAGTTACAATGCCACCAGCAGCACTGAAAACACGTTCAGAAGACACACTTGCGAGTGGGCAAGACAAATAGTTTATAGCCAGGTTGGAGAGCTGTGGCCACAATTGTTTTTTCCCATGCCAATACTGCAATGGCTCATCATTAAGAAAGACCTCTGTTGAGTCATTCAGACAGTCCTGCACCATCGACTCAAGGTCCTCAACGGTTCCTCCACTTTGCTTACTTTTTGCTGTGCCTGTGACCTTTTTTCGAGAACCATACCCAAGACAAGTTAGCCAATCTTCTTCAGCAGCCAATGTTACTCTTGTGTGTGGTGCAGACGATCCGGTTGCCGGTGTCTTTAATGGCTGAGAGGTCACTGGTGCCACAGCCACAGGTGCAGAAGTGGATTATTTTGACTGGGGATGGCCTGCTGATGCTGATGTACTGCCTTTTCCTTCAATATCCTGCCGTTCTTTTTCAAACCTCTTGGCTGACCTGGCCAGCCAACATTTGTACTTTTTAACATCTTCATCAGCAAAAGGAAAGAATGCTTGGCCTACCAGCGCCTTTTTGTAGCGTGGATCCAGAATAGTAGCACAAATGTAATGCTGTTCTGAGCTGATCTTTTTAAGACGTTCATCACCACGTAGGCGCTCTAATAATTTCTCTGACAAAACAAAAGGGTCTTTGTTTTTTACATCTTTTTCTAACTCAGAAGACACCGCCTTCAGTTGGTGCTCCAGCTTGCACAACAATGGGATAGATTTCCCAAATTACAGTCCCCCTGGCTGACTGCACGCGTGAAGAACTCAAAAGGACGAAGCATGTCTGTCAGGCTTTTAACTATGTCCCATTGTGCCGCACCCATCCGCATGTCCTTCTGAGCTGTACCCTCTTTTAAGAAATAGTGATCGAGTACCGTATACTGCTCATACAGACGCTCAAGCATGTAGAAGGTTGAGTTCCAACGTGTTGACACCTCCTGGATGAGTGCTTTCACTGGCTTTCGACGTTCATGTAGCAGGCTCCTCAGATGCTTCCGGGCCTTAAAAGAATGGCTGAAATGGTTGCACATTTTGCGGCAGGTGGCCATTACCTCGCACGCTGGACTGTCTTTATCACTCAAGAATTTTTGAACTACCAGGTTGATACAGTGCGCCAAACACGGCACTCTGAAATAGTCACCCATCGCCATGGCCTTAACTACATTGGCACCATTATCCGTGGAAACATAACCAATCTGGTGTTTGTTTGGGGACAGCCAGTGAAAGACCTTTTTGTTAAACTCGTCCAAAATGTTTTGTGATGTGTGACTTTTCTCCAAGCCAAACATGGCTAGTGTTGCATGTTTCCGAGCAGCTTTAAAAACTTGGTCCGGGTCAACGCCTGCGTTTAGCTTTGCTTTAACACCTGAAAAAGAGACCCAGTGTGCAGTGATGCACATGTAATCAGCGCCTGCGCCACTGGTCCACATGTCTGTTGTCAGATGTATAGTGTGAACAGCACTCTTCTGAAAAGCTGCCCCAATCGCCTCCAGCACATCTTCATGTAGTGCTGGAACCGCAACTCTGGCAAAATAGAACCGGCTAGGAACCTTCCATTTAGGGCAGAGCGCTGCCACTAATTCTAGAAAACCTACCGCTTCTACAAAAGAAAAAGGGAGAAGGTCCACAGCTAGCATTTTAGCCAGCTTAGTGTTATACAGACGCGTCAGTGGGTGGTTGCGTTCATATGGCGCGTCTGAAGAAAACATGGTTCTAATGTTGCCCTGGACCAAGCATTTACGGGTTGATAATGACTTCGTTGACCCAATTATGCTCGCTGGTGAACTTTTTCGCGTTGGTGTCTCACTCGCTCCAACACTCTTAGTGTGCCTCACATGGGGTGTGCTGCTGACAGGGGTACTGGGTGTAAGTGAAGTGTTTGACACGTCTTCTTCCTCCTCGCCATCATCAGATGCAACATCAACGTTTTCTTGACTTCCAATTCGGGCTTCCTTGATCTCATTTAGGTGCGCAAACCATTGGACAGCGTGCTGTGTCTCAAGATGACCTCTCTGGCCTCCAGTCCCATAGTTGGTACCAAGCTTACCACGACTAACTGCAAGCTTACAAATGGTACAAATGGCTAACTTTTGCCTTTTTGGGCAAACAGTAAAGAAGTCCCAAACTGGGGACTTGAAGTGTCTGTGGGGGCCGGAGGAGGCGGCGATACTGGTGGTGGTGGTCATGCTGCTAATGCCAGATGAAGTGGAGGATCTGGATTGCCCAACTTTTGTACGTTGTGCACTTTCACCGCCACTAATTAAGGTCGAGGTGGATGGAGGTCCCTTCTTGCCAGAAAGAAATATGGAAGCGGTACGAGTTGGTGTACTACTTAACTCCAATGATTGTGGTGGTGTTTCCACTGCCTCCTCGTCGACAACATAATCATCATCATGCTCAGCAGCTTCTCGGGCTAGGGTCAAAATGTCTGTTTGCTGCATGCCCGCTGGGGCTGCAGTGACCTTTATGATGACTGGGTCGTCGTTGTCAGAGTCTTCATCAGCAGCAGTATCCGCCACTTCTTGTTGAGCCTCATCATCACACTCCATAACTCTGAGACTTTGGATGAGCTTCCTTTTACGCTTAACTACTACCTTTGTCAGATCATGGTGTGCCTCACTCTCAGTGGTGCTGGTTCCCAATTTTGATCCGTATCATCAGAAGGAGGTGTGCTTGAAGAAGATGTAGGCACCACCCTTGATCTCTTCCTTGCTAGGGGTGTGGAAGACAATGAATGATCATCAGGAGGAGTGTCTTCCTCAAATGATACCTCGCCTTGATTGTCGATTTCCTGATGTGCCCCTACTTCGGGAGGGACAACTATTGTGGGCACTTGTGACCCTCCATGTACCTCTGCTTGCGCATCTCCTTGCGCTGCCTCTCCTTCCACATGTACTTGGGCTTGTACTTGCACATGTGGTTTTTGTTGCGGCTGTGGTTGTTCAACACTCGTCAGAAGAGTTACAACAACCTGTGATGATTGAGGGACATTGCTGCTACTTTCTTGCGATGAGCCAACATCACTGGTAGATGGTGATTGAACAACTAGACAAAGTGCCTCTGCAGCAGTGAAGGGCTTGGACTTAAGTTGGCATGGTGGTGGTGGTGGCACTGAGCCCAATGGAGCGGGGGTGCTGCTCCCAGCTTGGTCCCCAGCAGATCCCGCTGCTGCTGCAGGCATACTTTTTTTTTTACTCCCAAAAAAAGGGGCGGCCGGCACACTAGTCTCCTTGGTAACTTGCTTCTTCTGCTCCTTACTGGCAACTTTCTTGCTAGAGGAGCTACGGGTAACTTTTTTTGGGGCCATCTTCTTCAGAGCAGGTCAGAACAGCAGGCAGCAGTTGCACGAGTTGCAGAGTTGTCTGTGTCCAGACGTGACGTCGCGTGACGTTATGCTGCACACACACACCGCTGCAGGACTTCTTCCTGGCACTGGTGGTTCTCTAGAGTCTTGTGCACCTAAAAGCAATGGAAGACAGAGGAACATCAGTTCAGTCATACACCCCAAAAAATGGCAAAACACAGAAAAATCTGCACAATCCCATGCCATCCATGATGTTTACATTCAAGACACCACACAGAAAGACTAGGCCCATGCAACACTCACTACCCCTGCGGATAATGGATGAAAAGTAGGCAAAATAAGTGCAGGCCTCAGACACTGCCTCTCTTCAAAATGGCCCCTTGCACCCCAAGCACATGTTACCTGTACCAGCCAGCACTCAAGATGGCCACCACCACCACCACCCACATGGCCAGTCCACATCAACAGTACACCCCAAAAAAAGAGGAAAACACCCAAAAATCACCACAATCCAATGCCATCCAGGATGTTTACATTAAAGAGAGTGAGACCCCACAGGCACACTCAGTCCATGCATCACTACCCCTGGGCAAAAGGCCACACCAGCAGCCCCAAAAAAATGACAAAAAACAGCACAATCCCGGCCCATCCATGGCCTCAATGGTGTTTAAATTCAAGAGGACACCCCACAAAAAGACTAGGCCCATGCAACACTCACCACCCCTGGGCAAAGGGCCCCACCAGCAGCCCAAAAAAACGACAAAAACCACAAAATTCAGCACAATCCTAGCCCATCCATGCCCTCATTGGTGTTTAAATTCAAGAAGACACCCCACAGAAAGACTAGGCCCATGCAACACTCACTACCCCTGGGCATAATGGATGAAAAGTAGGCAAAATAAGTGCAGGCCTCAGACACTGCCTCTCTTCAAAATGGCCCCTTGCACCCCAAGCACATGTTGCCTGTACCAGCCAGCACTCAAGATGGCCACCACCACCACCCACATGGCCAGTCCACATCAACAGTACACCCCAAAAAAAGAGAAAAACACCCAAAAATCACCACAATCCAATGCCATCCAGGATGTTTACATTAAAGAGAGTGAGACCCCACAGGCACACTCAGTCCATGCATCACTACCCCTGGGCAAAAGGCCACACCAGCAGCCCCCATAAAACGACAAAAAACACAAAAAACAGCACAATCCCAGCCCATCCATGGCCTCAATGGTGTTTAAATTCAAGAGGACACCCCACAGAAAGACTAGGACCATGCAACACTCACCACCCCTGGGCAAAGGGCCCCACCAGCAGCCCGAAAAAACAACAAAAACCACAAAATTCAGCACAATCCTAGCCCATCCATGCCCTCAATGGTGTTTAAATTCAAGAAGACACCCCACAGAAAGACTAGGCCCATGCAACACTCACTACCCCTGGGCATAATGGATGAAAAGTAGGCAGAATAAGTGCAGGCCTCAGACACTGCCTCTCTTCAAAATGGCCCCTTGCACCCCAAGCACATGTTGCCTGTACCAGCCAGCACTCAAGATGGCCACCACCACCACCCACATGGCCAGTCCACATCAACAGTACACCCCAAAAAAAGAGAAAAACACCCAAAAATCACCACAATCCAATGCCATCCAGGATGTTTACATTAAAGAGAGTGAGACCCCACAGGCACACTCAGTCCATGCATCACAACCCCTGGGCAAAAGGCCACACCAGCAGCCCCCATAAAATGACAAAAAACACAAAAAACAGCACAATCCCAGCCCATCCATGGCCTCAATGGTGTTTAAATTCAAGAGGACACCCCACAGAAAGACTAGGACCATGCAACACTCACCACCCCTGGGCAAAGGGCCCCACCAGCAGCCCGAAAAAACAACAAAAACCACAAAATTCAGCACAATCCTAGCCCATCCATGCCCTCAATGGTGTTTAAATTCAAGAAGACACCCCACAGAAAGACTAGGCCCATGCAACACTCACTACCCCTGGGCATAATGGATGAAAAGTAGGCAAAATAAGTGCAGGCCTCAGACACTGCCTCTCTTCAAAATGGCCCCTTGCACCCCAAGCACATGTTGCCTGTACCAGCCAGCACTCAACATGGCCACCACCACCACCCACATGGCCAGTCCACATCAACAGTACACCCCAAAAAAAGAGAAAAACACCCAAAAATCACCACAATCCAATGCCATCCAGGATGTTTACATTAAAGAGAGTGAGACCCCACAGGCACACTCAGTCCATGCATCACTACCCCTGGGCAAAAGGCCACACCAGCAGCCCCAAACAAACGACAAAAACACAAAAAACAGCACAATCCCAGCCCATCCATGGCCTCAATGGTGTTTAAATTCAAGAGGACACCCCACAGAAAGACTAGGCCCATGCAACACTCACCACCCCTGGGCAAAGGGCCCCACCAGCAGCCCAAAAAAACGACAAAAACCACAAAATTCAGCACAATCCTAGCCCATCCATGCCCTCAATGGTGTTTAAATTCAAGAAGACACCCCACAGAAAGACTAGGCCCATGCAACACTCACTACCCCTGGGCATAATGGATGAAAAGTAGACAAAATAAGTGCAGGCCTCAGACACTGCCTCTCTTCAAAATGGCCCCTTGCACCCCAAGCACATGTTGCCTGTACCAGCCAGCACTCAAGATGGCCACCACCACCACCCACATGGCCAGTCCACATCAACAGTACACCCCAAAAAAAGAGAAAAACACCCAAAAATTACCACAATCCAATGCCATCCAGGATGTTTACATTAAAGAGAGTGAGACCCCACAGGCACACTCAGTCCATGCATCACTACCCCTGGGCAAAAGGCCACACCAGCAGCCCCAAAAAAACGACACAAAACACAAAAAACAGCACAATCCCAGCCCATCCATGGCCTCAATGGTGTTTAAATTCAAGAGGACACCCCACAGAAAGACTAGGCCCATGCAACACTCACCACCCCTGGGCAAAGGGCCCCACCAGCAGCCCAAAAAAACGACAAAAACCACAAAATTCAGCACAATCCTAGCCCATCCATGCCCTCAATGGTGTTTAAATTCAAGAAGACACCCCACAGAAAGACTAGGCCCATGCAACACTCACTACCCCTGGGCATAATGGATGAAAAGTAGGCAAAATAAGTGCAGGCCTCAGACACTGCCTCTCTTCAAAATGGCCCCTTGCACCCCGAGCACATGTTGCCTGTACCAGCCAGCACTCAAGATGGCCACCACCACCACCCACATGGCCAGTCCACATCAACAGTACACCCCAAAAAAAGAGAAAAACACCCAAAAATCACCACAATCCAATGCCATCCAGGATGTTTACATTAAAGAGAGTGAGACCCCACAGGCACACTCAGTCCATGCATCACTACCCCTGGGCAAAAGGCCACACCAGCAGCCCCAAAAAAACGACAAAAAACACAAAAAACAGCACAATCCCAGCCCATCCATGGCCTCAATGATGTTTAAATTCAACAAAACAGTTGTATCATGCACCCATAACCAACCCTGGTCCTACTGGATACTGTGGCTACCCACAATATATTTTATTTAATGTTCTGAAAAAGCTCCAAAATTGTAGTTGCAGCAACCACAAAAAGTAATCCTTCCAGGTCAAGGTCCAAATGAAAGTGACCAGCACATGAAGAAAGCACTGGGAGGAGCCTGCTGGACAGGAACAGGAAGTTGGAGACTGTGGGGCACCTCCTTCCTCCCCCCCCAAAATGAACTCATTGCACAAAAAAAAGGCCATGCAATGTCAACCTGAGGAGTGATTCTGAGAAAAATCATCATTTTCTGTAGGTTTATCCTGTTTGCTGGTGGATTTTTTGTGCAGAATTGCAAAATCTCTATTTCGCGAGTGCGAGATTGTTCCTTTCCGCCGCAACTACGTGTTCGCAATTTCGAACTCTCGCGAGGCGTGCTGTGCAAGGTGGCAAGCCGCGATTACGTATTCGCGTCCGCCAAACTCCCGCGGGATCCCGCAGCAAGATCCAAAATGGCGCAGCACTCTCAAAATATGATAGAGAAAAAGAACTCGGCAAACGCTGAATGACGGAAAGTGAACGCCGTGCACCACCCCGCGCGCCGCAATATTGTATCACCAAGCAAAAAATCCGCCGCGAACGAATTCACGGATTTTCAACAAATTCGCGAAAGTTCGCGGATTGCGGATTTGCCGAAAATCCGAAAAATCCGCGAGCGGAGCGGATTTTACGGCCATGCTTACTGGTGAGACAAGCTCTCGGTATTACTCGTGTCTGAAGATCAAACAACGGCTGCAGAAGTAGGGCCCGCGAACACCCTCAGACACGCACACGGCCGGATTGGGATTTTAATTATGGCTTGCAGGTGGGCACCCTCATCCCATTATTTATTAATTTTATATAGCGCGACAAGATCCCGCTGAATATCAGTGCGCTCGAGAAGGTGCAAACTAACTGGCTTCTGTTGCCCACTTTAAACAACAAGCTATTTTTAGCCGCCAGTGGGGGGAGGCGGGGGCTCGTCGTTGAAAGCCCAATTGTGCCGTATGTTTAACTCCCCGGTGGATGCTGCTGAAAGTACATTCCCAATTGAAGCTTTGAAATATGTTTTTAACATAAATCCTTAGTCTACCCATAAATCTAACATTCTGATCGGATGGTTCCCGCATACTTTAGAACGTTCGCTGTGAATTTGCGACATGTAGGGATTTTGTTGAAATATTTCCTGGTCTGTGTCAGGCAATATATTTACATGTTTGGAGCTCCTAGGCCTCGCAAGACTCCAAGTTCCTCCACACCATTATTTATTAATTTTAATGCGTTTTTATATAGCGCAGACTTTTCACGAACGTGTCAGAGCGCTTCATAATAGGAACAGAACTGATACATGAGGAGACCATTTCATCAGGTGGGGGGTCCGCAATGTGAGGTCTGCGGATGCCCGTGGCCCCCGCCAGCGATGACCACGGCGGGCGGCCATAACTGCTCCCATGGTCGGGTCCCTCAGGCAACCCACAGGCATTGGAGCGCTTCACCTGAGCACCTTATTTGCATACACGTTCAGGCGCGGGTTGGTTAAATGCTTTGACCCGACACTATGATGTGGAGGGAGGGGGGCGGAACGACCGGAGCACTGTGAGCCACTTGCCAACGAACACTGCACAAGCCCCCCCACCAGGACAGGGATGCCAGTGCGGGCGAAACACAGTCCACAGGGAGGTGGGGTGCCCCAGCGGTAGTGGGGGCGGGGGGGCGGCCGGATCTGATGAACCCTCCGGCGACCCTCGGCAGTTCCTGGGGAGCCTGGTGGGTGCAGACTACACGACCATGCCACTAATGGGGAAGAGGGGGGTTAAGCCGCAACCACAGCGCTCCAACCCTCTCCCCCCCCTGAATTGTTTCTGCCTCCTCTCTCCAGGCCCCGGTTGTGGTAATTATGGCGCGTGGACAGACCTATTTGGTGCTAAACATTTAATGGCGCATTCATGCATCATGAGGATCATAGCTGCGAGGCAGCTGCCCCCATAAGCGAGGGGGGTAAGACAGGCCCTTACTCTAAGGATTGTGGCCGCTTGTGTCCATTTGTAAGGCAAGCTGTTTGGGGAGGAGTGACTCACACTGTACTTTTCACATTACCCTCGGCCTCATGGGGACGGGGAGGGCAGCGGTTCGTCAGATGTTTTCTCAGGCTCGCCGGAACACTCTTTAAATGCCGACATGACCTTGTAGTGTGGCTAAAATGCTACTGGGCTACCATTCTTTCATAACGGCCAGCGCTCATTTGACATTGGCCAATACGGGAGACCTTGGAACATCGCTCTGCAGCGTAGGGCAGGACCAGTAAAATTGCGCAGCCCATCCCGGCAACAGACACATTGGAAATGAGAAAAACATGGCATAAAAAAAAATAACTACCGCCCACCGCCGCATGACGTTCTAAAAGGGGCGGAATGAGAAAAAATCTACTGAACGCCCACGAATATGCTCGGAGAGTAACGGACAGATCTCTCTTCCAATGGCTAGCCTCCATTTATGGAGCTAGCCAATGGAAGAGACAGACGGGACAAAGCCCCATACTGCTAAACAAAAGATTTCGCCTGCGCGAACACCGCTGCGCAGTGGACGCCAGGCGAAACCTAAAAATGACTGTCAAGCAAGTGGCGGAAGTGTCTAGTAAATGTCATAGAGGCTATAGCTGGTGAAGTTCATCCAATAGTAGCCTTTTGACCTGTTTTTTGAATGAAGCAATCAAATGAACAAAGGCACCTCCAAAAGGAATTTACAACATCATTAGCAGGAGGCAGGAACTGATAAAGCTGGAATGTGTCTTGTGCTGTGACGAGCTCGTAGAAAGCATCCTGCTGTTACATGAGGCTCTAAACACAGAGACAACGCTAACGTAATTATTAAGTACAAACAAAAATATTGGCCCTGAGGGTAACTACCTCCTAGTTAAAGAGAAATTATAGTCACTCAAAGTGAAGTTATCAGTGGCTGAAGTAGGCGGGCCCACTGATCTATGCTGTATTCTGCAGTGAGCGAAAGCAAAATGAGAATGGCACAACAACAGACCAATGGATGGAGAGCTGAAAGCACATCACAAAAAAATACAGGAGCTCATCAAAAAGATATACCTGGAGTCCTCACTAATAAAGGTGACACGCAGAGGAATCCTAAGGAATTTGTAGTAATCAGATCCAGAAGTGTCAGATGCCACGAAGTTCACCTGGTCCTTGAAACTAAGTGTATCATCAATCCATACTCCTGGGTTCTTAACCTTTCTAGTTGGGGAGGGCAGTGGTCCTAGTGAGTTCGGCCAACAGTCTGGGGTCCAGAAGGTTGGATTATTGCCGAAGAGCACAACCTCCGTTTTGCTGGAGTTTAGCGTTAAACAATTTGGTGCCATCCAGGTTCCTACTGCATTCATGCAGTCTTGTAGTCTGGATGTGATGTCCTGTAGCAGCTCGGGTCGTATCGCCACCACAAGTTGGGTGTCATCTGCGTACGTTGTTAAGCTAAAACCGAAGGATTCAATAAGGGGGGCCAGGGAGGACACATAAATGTTAAAAAGTGTCGGACTCAATGAAGAACCCTGAGGAACTCCACAAGGAAAAGAGAATGCCCCTGCCTCAAATTTGTCCAGATTGACCCTTTGGGTTCTTTCTGAGAGAAAGAATTTGAGGAGTTTAAGGGCCGTGCCCCTTTACTTCTATTTCTTCTTATCGGCCCACCAGTAGAGTGTGATGGACCGTGTCAAATGCCGCCCAGAGGTCCAGCATGATCAGGGCGGCCTTACCTCCCTGATCCAGAATGGTAATTATTTCCTCCGTGGACTTTAAGAGCGCCGTTTCTGTGCTGTGGCCCTCTCTGAATCCATATTGGGTCGGGTTCGGAGCCTGGGATGATTTTAGAAACTGATTGAGTTGGGTGTTCATATTTCTTCCTATTATTTTTGCTGGAAGGGGTAGTCATGAGATAGGTCTAAAATTATTTGGATCTTTAGCATCCAAATTGGGTTTCTTCAATTGGGGTAATATTGGCCTGTTTCCAGTCTTTTGGGAAGTATCCTTCTGTGTACATTAAGTTGAAGATAGATGTCAGTTTACCAGCCACTATCTTTGATGCTAGTTTAGCTATCTCTGTCGGGCTGGGGTCATACGGGGAGCCTGACTTCCCCTTGGCAAGTAGATTATGGGTATCCCCTTCTAAGAGGGGGCTGAACCTGTTAAGTTCGATATTATCATTTAATTATTTCCGGAAAGTAGGTGTATCAGGAGGCTTTGTGTTTGAGAAGGTAAGGAAGATGGCATTAACTTTGTCGAAGAAGAATTTAGCTATTTTATTGCATAAGTCTTGACCCGCTGGGATGGGAGGGGAACTGGGGTGGGCTAGGGTATTAACTGTTTTAAACAGCACTTTTGGCGAGTTTTTGGCCTCCTGAATTTTTTCCATGAAGTACTTTTGTTTAGTGCTTTGTAGCATTTGTTTGTATTGAGCCATGCTCCGCTTTTATTTTGCAAACTAGTTTTTGGTCCCTGAGCTCCTGTGAATACCAGGGTGATGACGGCCGTTGCCTGCAGATGCGTACTCGAGTTTTGGAGGCTAGCTTATTCCCTGCCTCCTCTAACCAATTTGAGTAGGATTTGGTTGCTTGATCCAGATCTGTTGGGAGCTGGTTATTCGTTGCCGAGAGCAGTCTAAGTAGCTACTCCTCATCTATACTTTTCCAGGCTTTTGTTTCCAGAAATACATTTTTTGGGGGGTTTGTTTCCCGAGTGGTTGTGTGTAATGAGCTTGAACAGTAGAGCCGTGTGATCGGACCATGTTAGAGGGTGAAGATTCATAATGGATAACTGAGGGTTGTTTGAAAAAATGCCATCAGGAGTGTGCCCGGCTTGATGGGTGGGTCCATTACAAGTTGTTCTAGATTTCCGCCCTTCATCAGGTCTATCAAATTGGTGGTGTCAGGGTCCGTGACTAGCTCCAGGTGGAAATTGAAGTTGCCCAGAATTGTGTATGAGGGACTGTTTAAGCCTATTTTTAATATATTGCCTACTTGAGTTATGCACCAGCTTCAGGGGCCAGGGAGCCTATAGATAAGGGTGCCTCTAAAGGAATCATGGTGTGTGAAACTCTAAGGCTTCGCATTCCTCATTAACTTGTGGGTTGAACGATGACGTAATTGTATTGTGGTGATTATCCGCTAGTCCACCTCCTTTTCTCTGTGCTCTATTTAGTGAGTAACAGAGATAGTCTGGTGGCGTAGCTTTTACTAGGTCAGGACCTGAAGCATCGTCAGTCCAGTTTTCAGTGACGAAGGCAATCGTAATTCCCTCTTCCACCAAAAAGGAGGCACATACAGTACTATGCTTGACCAGTGACCTCACATTGATGAGGACGCAGCTCCAAGCAGTCCCTGTCCTTTCCTGTCCAACATTAAGAGCAGACACTGGGATAGATGTTATTTCCGGTAATTTCTTATGGAAGCCAGGACAAGTTGTCATGTTTTGAACCGTACCAGGGGTGGGGTGCAGGCTTGCAGGGCTTAATTATGCACAGTTGTTGAACACCTTCCTGAAATTTAAGGAACTGTTTGCCTTGTGCTCCCTGCTTCCTTTTTGGTGAGCCCAGTACCTTTTTGCGATGTGCTAGATATTTTGGAGGGACGTTCGGTGGCCTATTCCTCCACTTCTCTATTTTGTGATTATAGTGGAGAGCTGAAAGCCCCTTTACGTAAGTATGTTATACATGTACATTTTGTAAAACAAAAGTGCTTGGCTAACACCAGACTTATAACGGAAAACAGTGCATGTGTCTTTCTGTATTTGTGCACATATGTGGAGAAGAAGTTGCATGACTACAGAATGATGCAACGTAGTCACATCTTCACACCTTTTTATTTTCTTTCTTTCCCTGATGCTGTGCAGCGTTGGCAAAGGCTATACGTCTAAAAGGTCAGACTTATTGACATTGCCAGTGTGTGTTTAAAATGGTTCTAAACCTCCGGTTCCTTGTGTAGATCTGGTTAGAGCCTCGGGCCTCTGGAGTTACACTGTGTGGAAGATGCTCATAGTACCTGTCCGGGTCCTATCACAGGCTCTCTGAAAGCATAAGGGACTCCCTTGCAGCAATTACTTATGTTTCCTGCCATTATTGTGATGCTCAGTGTTGCGTGGTCCATTCACAGGAAAAGGCTTTATTGTAAGGCTGTGTGATAAAGCAATCCCTGGATAAGAAGGGAGTCATCTTGTTGCTACGATTTAACATTGCAGTGTGTTGTGGGAGAGGGTCTCACTCGCTTGAAGAGGGAACCTTCTCTGGTGTCTTGGTTACTCCTTGAGCCCACGGTCTTTGAAGGAAGGGGACCATGGATATGCCCTTACTCCAGAGTTCTTCAAACATTTTGATGCCGAGACCCCCTTGTAAAACCTTTTTAGGGGTAAGGCCCCCCTTCCGACAACATTTTCTAGAAACTGGTACTCCTCATCATCATCTTTTGACAACCATAAATGAGCCTGTTAGACCTCATCAATTCCATCCATCATTCATCCACCCACACGTTCACACATCCATCCATCCTTTCATCCTTCCATCCATCCTTCATCCATCCACCCTTCCATCGTTCCATCCATACATCCATCCTTTACCCATCCACCCTTCCATCCATCCAACCGTCATTCATCCACCCACCTTTTCACACATCTATCCATCATTCATCCATTCAACCTTTTATCCATCCATCCATACATCCATCCACCTTTCATCCTCCCATCCATACATCCACCCTTCATCCATCAACCCTTTCATCCATACATCCATCCACCCTTTGATCCATCCATCCACCCATCATTCATCCCCCCACCTTTTCACACATCCATCCATGCATCATTCATCCAAGCAACCTTTTATCCATCCATACATCCATCCATCCTTCATCCGTCCACCCTTTCATCCTTCCATCCATCCACACTTTCATCCATCATCCATCCTTTATCCGTCCACCCTTTCATCCTTCCATCCATCCCCTCTTTCATCCATCCATCCATCCATCCATCCATCCTTCATCCGTCCACCCTTTCATCCTTCCATCCATACATCTATCCTTCAACCATCTATATTTCACCCATCCACCCTTTCATCCTTACATCCATCCTTCATCCATCCACCCTTTCATCCTTCCATCCATACATCCATCCTTTACCCATCCACCCTTCCATCCATCCACCCATCATTCATCCACCCACCTTTTCACACATCCATCATTCATCCATGCAACCTTTTATCCATCCATACATCCATCCACCCTTCCATCCATCAATCCTTCATCAGCCCACCCTTTCATCCCTCCATCAATCCACCCTTTCATCCATTCATCCACCCTTTCATCCATTCATCCACCCTTTCATCCATCCATCCATTCATCCTTCATCCGTCCACCCTTTCATCCTTACATCCATACATCTATCCTTCATCCATCTATCCTTCACCCATCCACCCTTTCATCCTTCCATCCATACATCCATCCTTCATCCATCCACCCTTTCATCCATCCATTCACCCATCATTCATCCACCCATCTTTTCACACATCCATCCATCCATCCATCCTTCATCCATCTACCCTTTCATCCTTCCATCCATCCTTCCATCCATCCATCCATCCTTTCATCCACCCATCCACCCTTTCATCCATCCATTCATCAATCATCCACCCACCTTTTCACACATCCATCCATCCTTCATCCTTACATCCATCCATCCACCCATCATTCATCCACCCACCTTTTCTGTGCCTCTCTCATTAGGGGGGGGGGGGGGAGGTCAGTATCTCTCTGCGTCTTCTTCCTTCTTTCCCAATCATGGGAGGGCATCTCTGTGCCTCCCTGCTGGGAGCGGGGGACGTGTCACGGGACCCACAGCTCCAGGCACGCAATATCCATTGATCTCAAAGGGCTACACTACAGCCTGCTCCCCCAGCCTCCCTCCGCCCCCCCTCTTCCCCTCCTCCCCCAGCTCAAAATGGCTTCAGGGACACACACACACAGCCACACCTGAGTACTTGACAGGTCTTTAAAAGACCTTTTACTTGTTAATGAGGCTTTGATGTTTTTCACACCTCGGTGTGAATTAGGCCTCCACCGTGAGCACCCTCGATCAGCCCAAGCCAGGAACTGCACTCTGACAGAATCTGCGACCCCCTTCCAAGGACTCCATGACCCCCCTGGGGGTCGCGCCCCACAGATTGAAGACCTCTGCCTTACTCTGACTATTGCATCTTTACATTGAAAGTGCAATCTAGAATTTCTTCAGCTCACTTGTAATTTTAATTGTAATTGTTATTTATAGAGCACCTTATCACCTACAGGTCTCTAAGCGCTAACCAGAGCACCTATCCAAGCAGAGGGAGAAGTCAAAAGTTAAATGCTCCCCAAGCTTCCAAAAAGAGAATCATCTTCAGCTTCTTCCTAAATGGGAACAGAGCTTGTTCCTTACGAACATTCTCTGGCAGAGTGTTCCAGATTTGGGGGATAGATGCTGAAAAGGCTCTGCCTCCGACAGAGGACAGTTTAAAGCGAGGGCAGACTGGTAGGTTAGCTTCTGTCGACCGAAGCACCCTACTAGGGATGTAGTTAACTAAACGGTCTTTGATGTATCTCGGAGCGTGGCCAGAAATGGCTTTGTGTGCAATGCAGAGGCCTTTAAACTTAGTTTGTTGCCTGACTGGAAGCCAGTGCAAATGACGCAATAGAGGGGTGGCATGAGATCGACTGGGCGCTCTGTAAATTAATCTGGCAGCATTGTTCATAATCACCTGCAATCTGGCCAGCAATTGTAATGGGAGGCCGAAGTACAGGGAATTGCCGTAGTCTGAGCGCGACAATATCATAGCTGATACAGCCTGTCTGAGAGTGGCAAAGGTGAGCATAGGAGCAAGTTTCCGCAGCTGTCTCAACAAGCCGACACATGTTCCCACCACTGCTGACACCTGTTGAGTCATGGAGAGCTTGGCGTCAATTTTGATTCCCAGACTCTTAACGGCCTCAGACGGCTCCAGATAAGTACCTAGCTCCTGTGGCAAAAAAAAGATTGATCCAAAGATTGGAATCTGCAGTGACAGCCAATATCTCCGTCTTGTCCGGATTGATTTTCAGGGAATTGGCCGTCATCCAATTAACAATAAACGTAAGAATATTTTGGGTGTTTACTGAAGATAGGCGTTAAACAGAAGGGGTGACCGTGCTGAACCCTGTGGAACCCCACACATAAGTGTACCAGGGTCAGACATGTGATTAGATAGTTGAACTCTCTGAGACTGGCCACTAAGAAAGGATGTTAACCATGCCAGAGCTGTACCCTGGAATCCCAGCTCGGAAACCAGCGACAAAAGTTGGTCATGATTGACCGTGTCAAATGCCACGGATAAGTCCAGCAGATCCAGGGCACAGAGCTTTTTCTTATCCGCCCTCCGTCTCAGCTCATCCAGTATGGATACCATGATCAATTCCATACTGTGGTGGGCTCTGAATCCCGCCTGATTGGCTTGTAAGAGATGCTTTTCCTCTAGGTGGTGTGGAAGGGAGCATAACACATGCTGTTCAAACACTTTAGCAAGAAATGGCACCTGGGAAATAGGCCTGAAGTTTTTAAGATTCTTCGGGTCAGCCCACGTTTTTTTAGGAGCGAGATGACACAGGCCTCCTAAAGTTAGCAGGAACATGACCCATTTCCAGGGATTGACTAAGCAGTGAAAGAACCTGGCCTTCAATCCCAGGGGGAGCCACCTTAAAGATCTTTGGCGGACAGGGGTCAGCCGGCGAACCTGTTTTTACCCGTCCCATTAGGAGAGACAAAGATTCAGTAGTCAGTAAGGGGAACACGGTCAAATGATTATCAAATATAGGGGTCAGGAAAGTAGGCAGTACTGAGCAGGGTATCGAGGGGGTGAGAGAGATTTCCCTTACCAGATCATTAACTTTAATTGTGAAAAAGGACTGGAATTTATTACAGTCTTCTCGACTGAAAGAGGGCTTGTGTTCCTTCTCTTATCTTAGCTCTTTTATGATTCAAAAGATCTCCTTTTGTGGATTATCAGCCGTCGCAATTTTTGCTTCATAAAATTCTGCTTTCCTAGTCAGAATAGCCTTTTTATATGCAGCAAACATCGGGTGATAGTCTGCCCGGGCGTCTGGGTCATAGGCCATCCGCCAGGCTCTCTCGCATCGGTGGAGTATTTGTTTCATTTCTCTCAAGGCGTCATTAAACCAAGGGGCCCCTTTCCCTTTATCCCTTATTCTCTCCCTGCGAGCTGGAGCTACTAAATCCGTAGCATTCGTAAGTCTTATTGCCAGGGCAGAGCTTTCTTCCTCAAGGTCAGCCTTAGTTATCCCTGGAGTGGATGTCTTATTAAGAATAGTGACCAAACCATCAGTTTTTTTTTTGGATGAGTTTCATATAGTGCGAACTTGACCCGCTCCGAATCGGGTTTTAGAGCGCTTTACATAGCACCAGTTACGTTACATGAGGACACATATTCATTTCTGTTAGGCATTTCTGTTAGGCACAGGGAGATTAAGTGATTTGCCCAGAACCACAGGATGTTTGGCGTCGTTATCGAGACTCGAACCCAGATCCCCAGGTCCGAGGTCGAGCGCCCTAGCCGTTAGGCCAACTCCTATCTCCTCTCTCTTTGATCTTATTCCATCTCCGTAATACTCTCCAGTCCATGGGTGAATTGACTGTTTGTTTAGAGAGTGATAACCGGCCATGAATTGCATATTCGTCGACAGGGACAGGGGTTAATGACTATAGGGCAAGTGAGCAGACGTGGTGACCAGACCAGGTCAAGTGTGTGGCCCTTCTCATGAGTGGGCCCATCCACTAGTTGGCGGAATTCTAAAGAGTCTGACACAAATAGGAGCTTAGAGGGAAAATATGGACAGGGTCGCCCTCCACTCAAACATTAGTCAACAACAAAAGACCCTGTCCAGAGGACGCTGATTGTGTCAGTTACTTGTATAACAGAACAGTCTAAACGTACTGATAACTGTTATCCTCCCCTGTATACTTTCATTCTGGTAAGGGGACGTTTCACTGCACTCCTTCCAAAGTTCCTTACAATTTGAATAAAAACCAAAAGGCCAAACCTCTTTGACAGTTACACAGAACACACTAGAAATATGTCTGACACCTTTAGTCAGTACCAGATGTCTACAACATCAATGTTAGACCAAGTTCTGCTTTAGAAAAAATGTGCGAGAACCGAATGACACCTCACGGAAACACCACCAACTGGGTAACTGGTATGTAACCTCCAGACAGGCCCCTGTCTCATCATCGGTTGTCATCCGGTTCACAAAGAAAAGAAGAAAGAGTGTCCAAAGCAACAAACCAAGAAGTGCAAAGAATAGTGGGAGCAGAGAAAATCTGCTAGTGACAAACAAGTGCATAAAAAACAGTGCATAAAAAACAGCATAAACTTCTCTTTAATAACTTTATTCGTAGAGAAATGGGTGTGTGCTGTTAGAATAAAAAGGTTGGTAGCTATTCATGCACACCATTACCTATTGCAGACATGTTTCACTGCCACAGCAATTTTGGCAGATTCATCAGGGCTGCACGGTATGCTGCCACTTCACTATTGGACACTTGTACTGTGTCAACTGTCAAAGAAATAGGCACATGCAGGTAATTAAAAACATACAGTAACTCCCTTATACGCTGTATGTATGGGTAAAAACCGTGTCAACATTATTTACCCATAAGCAGCCTGTTTGCTCATACCAGCTGCCAGGGAATCCAATAGGATAAAAAAGTACTCCTAAAGTGAGTCTCCACCTTCACATAGATTGTACACATCATTCTGGGGGCATAAAAAACACATAATAATGCTGTTAGCAATATTTCTAAAGAGGTCATTACTTCGTCTTGCTGTTTAGCTTGGCTATCTTTGGGTGTTTGTTCCCAATGCAGGTTAAAATCCCCCATTACCACCATGAACTGGTATTGTGAACGTAGGTCATGAACTAATTCCATAAAAAGTTCAATGAACCCGTGTGTGGAGGGTGATACACTAGCAAGATTACCAAAAAATCGGTCTGGGAGCAAAACTTTGCCCCCAGAACGTCAGCGCCCTCTGAACAAAGGGTCTCAGCTTTTAGTTGATTACTATAAAGAAGTGCAACACCCCCCCCCCCACCGCTGGAATTACCCAGTCTGTTATGGTGTAGGGCTGCATAGTTAACTGGCATAGCAGCGACCAGGTCAGGGATAGAGGACTCTTCAAGCCAGGTCTCGGTAATACCCAAAATATCCAAAGTATCATCTTGGAGAAGAGAAAAGACCTCCAAGTTATGTTTCTGAAGGGAGCAGGTGCTCAGGGTGGCAAAACCCAGAATTCCTCCTGCCTAATTGTGGCCTCAGCAACCCTTCCCTCCTGAGTGCAACCAATGCATTGTCATTAAGTGGCTGCGGACCTTGATTTAGTAGCCAGAGTTCCTCCATGGAGGACAGGAGGCAGGGACCAGGGGTCCTGGCCCCTGGTCCCGGCTGGTCGCGGACAGGCACAGACGGGCTTGCCTTAGGCGCCCCTGCAGCGTGCCCGCTGCGCTTTCTCCATCCTGTTTAAATGGCTGAGGACTCCTCCCACCCACCACTCAGTCCTGCTGTGCAGCCTCTGTCAATTCTCAAAACACTAGACCCCCAACCTTGCTGGAAGTGCTGAATATAGGAAGTCAGCGTGCTGGGAGCGAGCCAAAAGTGCAAGTAAAACACAGAACACAGAACACAGAAAGTTAAAAATTTCAAAGTATTTAAAAGTTTTACAAATGTATCAGCAGCGTGACAAATAGCAGGGTTCTATGAACAATTCAGGCAAATGAGTTTTTGGTAAGCGCAGCGGCATTCTGAGCCCACTGCAAGTATAGGCCCAGCTCTTTAATTCATGTCTATATGAGCAATTAAATGTCTCATTAAAAGGCAAAATATTTTGTGATGGACTCTGCATTTCAGCTTGTTGAGTGTTTCTTTTTCTTACTCCAACAGGTGAAATAAATTCAGTGATAATCAAAAAAAGATAAAGGCATTAACCATCATTTGTGTTGGAAGTGATATAAAAGCAGTATACCTCGAAATCTATTCCCTTGAAGGCTAATACCTCGCCAAAGTCTTTTTTTCTACAGCAGAAAACACAAACTGTCCAATGAGGTCTGTACTTGGGTCTTAGGTATCAGATGATAGGCATAGAAGACATGACACACTGAAGCAAGTCTGATGAGGTGCTCAGTACGAAGAAAGAGCTAACCTGGTATCAACAAGAATGCACGAGAGAGAAACCATGTGAATTTCTGAAATGTGCAACACATTTATTAGGCAGAGAAAGAGCAAGTGTGAAATCAGAAACTCCATATTGGAAAATAACCATATCAAAGGACTGAATGTGGAAAAGTGTTATTTGTAATGGAAGACCTAATGCAGCATCAGAGTGTCCACATAGAGCAGAAACCATATCAATGCACAGAATGTAATAAAGTGTTCGGAAGGAAGAAGACTCTAAAGCAGCATGAACAAATCCACACTGGTGAGAAACCGTATGAATGTACAGAATGTGACAAGGGATTTATTAGAAAGGCACAACTAATGGAACATCAGAAAGTCCACACTGGTGAGAAACAGTATAAATGTACAGAATGTCACAAGGGATTTATTAGAAAGGCAAAACTAATGTTACATCAAAAGGTCCACACTGGTGAGAAACCGTATAAATGTACAGAATGTCCCAAGGCATTTAGAACAAATGAAGTGCTAAAGAAACATCAGAAAATCCACACTGGGGAGAAACCATATCAATGTACAGAATGTGACAAGGCATTTATAACAAATGGAGACCTAAAGCAACATCAGAAAATACACACTGGGGAGAAACCATATCAATGTACAGAATGTGACAAAGCATTTAAAAGAAATGGAGAGCTAAAGCAACATCAGATAATCCACACTGGGGAGAAACCATATCAATGTACAGAATGTGACAAAGCATTTATGAGAAATGGTGACCTAAATCGACATCAGAAAATCCACACTGGGGAGAAACCATATCAATGTACAGAATGTGACAAAGCATTTATTTTAAAGAAAAGTTTAAAAATACATCAACAAGGTCACACAGGAGAGAAGCCATATCAATGTACAGAATGTGGTAAAGCATTTAAAACAAATGGAAGTCTAAAACAGCATCAGGAAGTCCACGCTGGAGAGAGGCTATTCAACTGCACTGAATGTGAGAAGGCATTTATTAGAAAGTCACATCTAATGCGCCATCAGATAGTCCACACCGGGGAGAAACCCTATGAATGCACAGAATGCGACGAGGCATTTAATACCAATGGAACCCTAATGCAACATCAGAAAGTCCACACTGGGGAGAAACCATATGAATGTACAGAATGTGACAAGGTATATATTACAAAGCAAAGGTTAAACATACATCAGAAAGTTCACGCAGGAGAGATACCATATCAATGTACAGAATGTGCCAAAGCATTTTTAAGAAATGTAGAGCTAAAGCAACATCAGGTAATTCACACTGGGGAGAAACCATATCAATGTACAGAATGTGACAAAGCATTTATGAGAAATGGTGAACTAAATCGTCATCAGAAAATCCACACTGGGGAGAAACCATATCAATGTACAGAATGTGACAAAGCATTTATTGAAAAGAAAAGTTTAAAAATACATCAACGAGATCACACAGGAGAGAAGCCATATCAATGTACAGAATGTGGTAAAGCATTTAAAACAAATGGAAATCTAAAACAGCATCAGAAAGTCCACGCTGGAGAGAGACCATTCAACTGCACTGAATGTGAGAAGGCATTTATTAGAAAGTCACAACTAATGCGCCATCAGATAGTCCACACCGGGGAGAAACCCTATGAATGTACAGAATGCGACAAGGCCTTTAATACCAATGGAACCCTAATGCAACATCAGAAAGTCCACACTGGGGAGAAACCATATGAATGCACTGAGTGTGACAAAGCATTTAAAACAAATGGAGAGCTCAAATGTCATCAGAAACTCCACATTTGGGAAAGACCATATGAATGCTCTGAATGTGACAAAGCATTTATAACAAATGTAGGGCTGAAGCGGCATCTGAAAATCCACACTGGGGAGAAACCATATGAATGCTCTGAATGTGACAAAGCATTTATATCAAATGTAGGGCTGAAGCATCATCTGAAAATCCACACTGGGGAGAAACCATATGAATGCTCTGAATGTGACAAAGCATTTATAACAAATGTAGGGCTGAAGCATCATCTGAAAATCCACACTGGGGAGAAACCATACCAATGTATAGAATGTCACAAAGCATTTATAACAAATGGAGAGCTGAAGCGACATCAGAAAATCCACAAGAAGATAATTCCTATGTATGTACAGGATGTATTGAAATCTTCCACAGGAAGACTAAGCTAATGCAGCATAAAAAAGACACTTGAGGCAAACACCATATTAATGTACAGAGTGCAACACATTTATTACTAAACAAAACTTAATATGACATCAGAATGTTCACACAGGAGAGAAACCGTATCAATGTATTCAATGTGACAATGCATTCATAAGAAATAGAGAGCTAACGCAACATCAAAAGTCCACCCTAAAGATGGTACTGAATGTGGCAAGGCATTTATTGGCAAGAGAGAGTTAAAACAACATCAGAAAGTACCCACTGGGGAAAATCTGTATGAATGTACAGAATGTGACAAAGTGTTCTTACTGAAGTAACGGTATTAATGTACAGAAAGTGACAAGGCATTTATTAGAAGGGCACAGCCAATGCACTAACAGAAAGTCATTGCACTTATGGTGACAAAGCATTGTTAAACATGTAAGCTAACACAGCAGAAAGTTCACACAGGAGAGAAATTATATGAATATACTGAATGCACAAAGCATTTATTAGAAAGGCACAGTTAATGTACCATCAAAGTCCACACAGTGAAGAAAGTCATGACACAAAGAACACATACCACAGCAAATATGTCCAGGCATTTGTCAAAAAAGAAAGACCGAACACAACATCAAAAAACCACCCCGGAGAGAAACCATGTAAATATACTGAATGTGACAATTCATTTATTGGCAGGGCACAGGTAATACAATAACAGTACGTCAACACAGAGGAAAAAGTCATGTCAGTGGAGAATGCATATCACTGCTCTCAATGTGGCAAGGAATCCTTTACAAAGGCAAAGCTAATGCAATATCAGAAAGTCAGTGGACACCTGTCCTCCACTCAGGAGCGACACCGTAGGAATATACTGAATGAAATAAAGCCATCATTACAAAGGGACTATTCATGCAACATCTGAAAATCCACACTGGGAAGTAACTGAAGCAATAAATGTGACCCAAGTGCTGATCAGATAGGCCATATTGTCAGAAACAACTTTTTCTTGCAAAGTATTTTTTTGCAGGGGGAGCCTAAAGTGTCAACATGCATTCCAGGGAAAACTGTATCTGTATTTAGTGTGACAAGACATTTATTACAACGGAATAGCAAATAGTCATCAGTTGCTATGACAAAAAATCCACACCTGCACACAGATACAGGGGGACGAAGTACCGAAATAAAATGTGGAACAAAGGAACAGAAATAGTGGCAGTCATCATAGGTGTTGAAGGATTAGTCAAGAAAAGCTCCCGGGACAACACACCCCTTTCTCACAGAGGTGACAATATGCAAACTCCAGAGCGCATCAAACTCGGACAGAATGCAAGTGTTATACAAAGCAACAGCTAGCTTTCTTTCCCTGTTTCCAGCCTACTGTGGTAGAAGGACTGTTTTGGCTTCCTCGTGATAAGGCCTGCCTCTGCCTATTTACTCAGTTAAGTGAGATGTGTTCTGTAATGCCTTCTAGAGCCCACAGTTTTTGGGACATTTGTTGGCATTGGTGATAATAAAATTCAGAGTTGGTTACATAGGATCTTATGTTCATGCTGTTTATCGTTGACGTTTTGTTTCTTTCATTAACAATACTGCCCGGGAGATGACAAGTGGAGTTTTAGGGTCAGTTGGAAGTCAGATGCCACTGGCCTTAGAGGCTTGCAGACCTTGAAGTATGTGTGCATTAGGTTTATGGTTTCATGTGGGACAGGAGCTGCCACTACTTGTACAGACATTGCAGGACAGCTTGCTGGGCACCTGTGAATAAGAGTTCTCTACTTACAGCAGTGATTACAATCTCCATTATCACGTGTAGGCAACAACTGTATTCTTTCTACTTTTGTGCAGTGTATTTTTTTTAGCACGCTGATTTGTAATAAAATGAAGATCTACTGAAAGTACTGACTGCAATCCTAGATGTTTGAACACTGTAAACTTTCTTAAACCGTACAGTGTATATAGTTATTTACTCTTCTAAAGGTCTCTAATGACTAGTCAGACTATGCCCATGCAATAGAAGAAAAGAAATAAATAAATCAGTTTGCCTGAATGGGGTAAGACAAAGCAAAGGTCTTATATCTCCACGAGCCTTGTTCTAAAAGGATAGACTCTATGGCCACCATTGGGGAAAAAATGGGAGGTGGTTTATGAGGAGACTCAAACAGAGGATTATGTTTAGAGGCCTTGAATGGGGACTCGAAATGTCAGTAACGTGTACCCTACATGTTAGTCTCATAAAATGTGAGCACCTGGTCGATGGACCCCCTTAGTTTCTTCCAATGTGAGTAAATGTACTAGTACCCCCTGGTGTCTTGCAGTGATGCGGATTTGACAAAATGATTCACTCTTGACCTTTTCTATAATTATTTGTTTATTTTTATTGAGAGGGTTTTTTAAAAGCATGAATATTACCCAAAAGAATCTGAGCACTATACGTAAGAAAGATTGTGCTGGTTACATATATAAGCGTAATGCAACTTTTATGGGTCAATTCAGTTTATTAATTCCGCCTTCTCAAGTTAATACACAGCATGTCTCCTACAACCCCAGGGGGCCGGCCGCGCTCAGATGTAAAACAGCCAGAGTAGTTTATGACACAACTTTCGCCTGCAACCCTTCGGCCGGCAGCCTGGTTCACGCATTAAAAAAAAAAACAGCATTAAAGTAAAGAAACCCCCCGCCCCTTCCTAATTCTCCTTCGGTATAGTGATGAAGCCATCAATTATATGGGCACAATATTAGGCGGATATGGTTATAACAGGTGTAGTAACTGCAAGGGTTAATGTAGGCCTTGGTTGGGGCCGCATCTGGGATCAGTTGTAGTAGCCATAAATAGGCTGGGCAGGTTTACTCTCAGAATTCAGTAGAAAGAGTTCGTATAAGGAGGCCTATCTGAGTAGGAGGTGTGACCTGGGAGTGTTGCTGATGAGAGCTTCTCCATCCCCAGGAGAAACCACAATTTATGCAACCAGGAGATGTGGTCTGGAGTCCTGTCTGTGCGCCAGAGAGAGATTATAACTTGTTGGACTGCTCCCAAAGTGAGGGGCATTTGCTTCCCCCTGTTAGAGCGCAGTGGATAAGTCCGGGGGTTTGAAACACCCAGAAGGGTGTAAGCTGGAAACTTCAGGATGGTAGTGTTAAAAGCAGAATCAATTTCATCTAAAACTTGGTTCCAGTATGAAGTGATCTTCAGTCAGGGCCATAGGAGATGGAGTAGGGCCCCTGTGCCTCCACAACTGGGCCAACAATCCTTTGAGTACCCAACGTTCTACTTCTGGAGTCTCATCAGAGTGAGATACCAGTAAGAAGCAATTTGTACTTTGATAGAGGGAGATTTATTACGGGGCAGAAGGTCAGGGGGCTGGGCGCAACGGCTCGGAAGCCTGCGTTAGGATGATTGTGAAAGTGAGCTAGGGACAAAAGAGACGCTTAATTTGTACCGGGGTGTGCAGGAACGCTTGCTCTAAAAATAGAGAAAACAGATATGTGAGCCGTGGAAACTGAAGCTGAAAGGTTAACAGTTTTATTGAGAAGATGCAACTTCAATATAAAGGCATAAAAATCACAGTTTGAGTCCAGTGCTCCACATTCTCAGGTAGCACGTGGATTAGATGTCATTTACTGAAATTGTATTTACTGTATACAAGCTTCTAAAACTGCTGGAAAGAAAGTCTAAAACCTTAAAGACACATTTATCATTTGTGGCAGAAATGCATTTAGAAAGCAAAGTATATTTTATCTGGGAATGCTCACATCTGCCTATAAGTGAGAAATCCTGCAATTACAAGTTAAACACTTCAAATGTAATAAGGAAAAAGCAACGTTAAAAGTGGACATGGCAAAACACAAGAAAATACAATACAGTTAATATATATATATATATACACACATTAAATCAATTGATCAAGAGGTCTTGGAGACAACTCGCCAACCTGATGCCTACAACAGACCAGGAGTTGCCCAAAGATATTCCTGCGGACCCCCTTTTTACATTCTTTAAGGAGGGGAGAGGTCTAAAGTAACGTCATCTCACGCCACCTCAAGCCACGTACCCTATTTGCGTCATTTACGGCCTACTTTGTACTTTTCCCATCCATACATAGAAAATGTATCCCTTCTCATAACCGTGGCACGTATTGCTAGACCAAAGGTCATGCCTTGTTGACTTGAAGTTTATCGTAAATCTGCTTTGGTTAACGAAAACACGTTTTTACTGCAAAAAGGGATTACATTTATGTGTATGTACTAATCAGTACATACAGGTTGCCACATCCCTTACTCCAGCTTGTCATAGCTGGAGGGCGAAGTTCTCCTTTTCTCATACACAGTTTGAGGATGTGGCCCTCTGTGTGTTGAAAGAATATGGTGGAAGTTGAACTTTAGCACACAAGCTAGGTGGAGGCTCTAAAACAGGAGGAGAAGCCTTGCAGACAGTGGGGCTGGATGAAGTCTTGATCAGACCTGCTTTCTGCTTTCTTAACAGAAAATGGCAGCACTCTGGCCAATCTAACCAAGGCCTATAATTTTACACAGAAGGGCCTACATAGGGGTTCATGCTAGCTAGGGTTATTTATACAGTAAAATCTTCCTCTCTCAACTTTCAGTACTGGCCATGTTATTTGCTGTGTGATATACCCTATAAAATATGTCATCCCATTCCTCAGTAGAGAGATCTTCCTAATTCGGTCTCCCATCTAAACTGCCCCCTTGATTTTATCTGGGGCATCCCACCTCCCAATAAGGCATAAAATTCTATTATGAAACATCTGTCATCCACCTTAAGAAGCAGCCCTTTCTTAAAGGGGGTCATCGGCCTTCCCACACCCTGTGGCTTCTCAGAACCTGTTACCCAATTTCACAGTTTTTGCTATGAGACGTGGTCTGAGTCAATTAAGGAGTAATCAGATTGGAGTTGATCAAATGGGCTTAGCCTGTGTGTGTCAAAAACGCATCCCACACATATACAGCCCCTGTCTAACCAGTGTCGGATCTGCTCTGTATGCATTCCAGGAGTAAAATCTGGATTAGCAAAGATTGCATCATCGGAGAAGGGAAGATTATCAGGCCTGCTCTTACCGCCACATATTTTCAAACTTTAATCGTAGCACTTGTTACCATGGAGGAGTAGAGGCTCCAGGCTCTGTGTTTACTGGAAAGCCAAACTTGCTTCCATATATTAGTACCCTCAACGGTCTAATCCATGAAGGACCAATGCTTCTCAGAGTTAGTGGTTCCATTCCACTGGTGGATTGGTAATAGCGGAGTAGCTGGGGCACTGCCAGACCTCTGTCTCATGCCGAGCAATACATACAGGGCCCGATTCACAGAACTAACTTATCTTATAACAAAATCCTAAACTTACTACTCATGGTATTCACAGAATGCACTTACGACTGTCCTAAGTTTACCTAAGCACTCGGGCTGGAATTTCCGCACCCGGAGTGTAAGCACCACACCCGGAGCGGAATTTCCACCTTCGGTCCGCCAGGAAGCGGAGATTCCGGCCCGATGGTGGAAATTCCGCTCTGGGTGTGGAGCTTACACTCCGGGTGTGGAGCTTACATTCCAGGTGCGGAAATTCCGGCCAGAGTACGGGCGTAAACTTAGGACAGTCGTAAGTGCATTCTGTGAATATCATGAGTAGTAAGTTTAGGATTTTGTCGTAAGTTAGTTCTGTGAATCGGGCCCACAGTGTTTGTGAAGGAGGGGTTTCTTCCCATCCCAGATAAATTTATTGATGTCCAATTGAAGGGAGTGGATAGTAATTGTGGTGGGAACAGGGATAAAGTTTGAACTAGATATAAGATGCGTGGGAGAATAGTCATCTTAACAGGCATGATTCGTCCTAACCATGAGATGCGAAGACGGCTCCAAGTTGACAGGTCTTTGCGCATTTCAGTGGCAAATGATGCTTTGCTAGTGGCTAAAGTATTTGGCAGAGACATGGCATGTTTGTTGTTTCCAACGGGGTTGGGTCGTATCATCTGATCTTTTGGGCTAGTCGGGCTATCCGCATGAGAGGGATCTTTAATGCCAAGGGATAGGTTGACCTCCGTGAGGGATCGTATTAGGTGTAGCTTGCATTCGATCTGGAAGATGATCCGAAGTGGATGACCCCAGGAGTAGGAAATGCCGGCACTCCTCAGGTGGGCCACAACCGGGTAAAAATGGTGCTGTTCTGTAATATAATAGTCGCTAAGTCCTGATACAGAAGAGGTGCATGCCCTCTGAATAGGAGTGGATGGGTATTTCAGGCATTACGCAGAATAGGTTTTGCCTGAAAGTCATGTACGCACAACAAAATGTCTGAAAGTCATGTACGCACATCAAAATGTCTTAAAGTCATGTACGCACATCAAAATGTCTGAAAGTCATGTACGCACATCAAAATGTCAACCGGGGAGCCTTTCACAGGTCTTCATGGTCTCACCCAGTGGAACCGATCCAGATTTTATCTCTGGGTCTGCAGAGGCCCCTAGGATGTGGGGGAACTGGGCACCCACTTATTCTTCCAGGTCTGCATGCTCTGCATCAGTTGGAACCTCCCTGATGCTACTAGTGTTCTGCCTAGCCCTGTTTTCTAGTACTTCGACATGGGCCTGAAGGTCGATTTGTCGATCTTGGAGACTAAGCATCTCCTGTTGCAGCCCTTCAATTTCCGCATCACGCCCGGCTTCCTCGTCCCCCAAAAAGGAGAATCTCTACGCTACTTCATCTAGATCATAGCAGACTTTGCGAATGTCAGAGGAGAGGTCTCTCTGGACCGACTGCAGGTCTTCACATACAGACACAAGAAGGCCTCTGGGAAAGGGTGAGTTACTGGGATGTCCGCGTCTTCAGCCTTAGGAGGATTCTCAGTGTTTGCTGTTGAGGGGGAGTGCAGGTCAAGTGCAGTCCCCATGCCGCCGCATCCGTGACATAGCTTTAGGTTCCCGCACTAAAGGCTGTCAATTTAGACATTAGACTTCAGAGTGTATGTAGAAGTGGGGCAGTACAACTCAAAAATGGGGGGAGACCTTTATCAATGCCCTCTGTGCCAGGCCTCTTACAGGCTGCTCGCAGAATACAGTATGCTAGAGATAACTCGATGAGGGGCGGGAGTCTAAAGTCACTTTCTTCAGTAGCAAAATTGTTAGGACTTCTTCATACAGACCAGGTCAGGCTTCTAGGGTGGTCAGAACAGGCAGTAGACTGGGGACTGACAGCAATGGAGCCCGAAGCATCATCAATCACCTACGGCACTTTTATAGCAAATGGGTATCTGGAACACTGGTAGGAGTTGTTCAGGCTCTGGGGACACATAGTGTTCACTCCTGTGGAGGGAACCTAGAGAGGGGACCAGCCTTGGGGCACGCACTCACCCGGCCAGACCTCTTGCTGAGATCACAGCCCCAGATCGACCTGTCTGCACTGAGGCGCAGGAAAATCCACTGTTAGCAGGTGTCGGTGCCCAACCAGTGCAGGAGCAAGCAGTGGATCATGGGAAGCGCGGGCCCGATCAGTGGCCTGAACCCACTTCAGAAGCGCCTATAGAATCTACACCACAGGTGGCAGCTTAGCACTGCTCAGCCACCTCAACTCTAGGCACGGGAGCACAACCCAGGCAGTCCAAGATCAAGGAAGAGGAGCCCTACCGCCAGCTTCACCTGCTATGTCTCTCAAGGCTCACCCCAGAGGGTCCTCAGTCAGTTATCTGGCGATGCCCACTAGGTCCACCGTTCCTCCCTCTGGGCTCAGCAGGGATGCTAGGCTCACTCAATCTACCTCATCAGTCACAACACAGGCCGTCAGTCACTATCTTATGCTCCCAGACCGCCCTGTGCATCCAGAGATCCTTCAGGAAGCTGACCACTTCCATCATTTTGATGTCAGCAGAGACTCCCACAGCACCATCTCTAGTGCAATGCTATCCCAACCAATACCTGCTGTCGTTGAGTGTCAAATAGCTCGGTGGCTGGGGTGCTGGACGAAGCTTTGTCAGTGACAAGGATGGAGGGCCAGTCAGGAACCTCCTAGCCACCTGCCAATTTGGCCACGTCTCATAATACAACATTTAAACTATCAACACAATGTGAGGGAGACATTGTAACTATTTTATCAACTCTATGCCCACATACTTATATTGAGGTGGTCTACGATAACACTGGTGGTTGTTGCGGAGGGATAACACATCCAGTGATGTGTCCTGTTTACAAAGCCGACTCCGACACCGACCCCAACACCACTCTCAGAGGAACCCTCGTCTACAGACCGCCAGCACGTACGCCCTTGCCTCCACAGACTACATCCTCCTCGGAGACCTGAACTTCCACCTCAAAAACGCCAACAACAGCAACTCCATCACCCTGCTTAAAAACCTTGCCAACCTCGGACTGAAACAGCTCGTCACGACTCCCACCCACTCCACCGAACACACGCCAGCAACCACGTCACTTTCAGCGACACCACCAAACTCCACTGGACCGACCATCATTGTGCCCACTTCACCTTCAAGAAACCTACCATGCACCACCACCCGCAACGGATGCCCCAATGCAGCTGGAACAAGGTCACCAAAGACCAGCTAATCTCCACCCTTGCCCGAGACCCACCAACCAACACTTCCGACACTGACACAGCCGCCCGCAACCTCAGGCAATGGATCGAGGACTTCGCCAACACTATCGCCGTGATCAAGAAACCCTCAAACAGACGCACCGACAGAAAGGCCAGCTGGTTCGCCACATACCTCCGGGAATCCAAGCGGACCTGCTGAAGACTCGAGAAGAAGTGTTGCCATGAACAGACACAGGACAACCATGCTGCCTTCAAGAACGGCAGCCGTAAGCACCACCGACTCATTTGAGCCACCAAAAAGTCCTCCTTCAAGGAACGCATTGACAACAACGTGCACAACAGCAAATAGCTCTTCAACATCGTGAAGGAACTCTCCAACCCCAGCTCCAGCTCCAACGACGTCCCACCCTCACAAGACCTATGCGACTCTCTAGCCACCTTCTTTCACCGCAAGATCGCAGACAACCATGACAGCTTCAAGTCCCAGACCCTCCCGACAACAACAAATGCCGCAGCCTCACTGCCCCTCAGCCAATCCAACCTCATGCTCTCCTGGACCCACATCAACGACACCGTCAAAATCATGAACACCATCCACTCCGGCTCACAATCCTACCCCTGCCCTCACCACATCTTCAACAAAGCGAGCCCCATCATTGCACCATAAACAGCTCCTTTGAGACCGCCACCTTCCCGGAAAGCTGGAAGCACGCTGAGATCAACGCCCTACTCAAGAAACCCAAGGCGGACCCAAAGGACCTCAAAAACTTCCGGCCCATCTCCCTGCTCCCGTTCTCGGCAAAAGTCATCGAGAAGATCGACAACAGGCAACTGACCCGCTTCTTCGAGGAGAACAACACCCTGGACCCATCCCAATCTGGTTTCCGCAGCAACCACAGCACCTAAACCGCCCTTATCGCTGCCACCAACGACATCAGGTCCCTGCTGGATAATGGCGAAACCGCAGCCCTCATCCTCCTGCACCTCTCGGCCGCCTTGTACACCATCTGCCACCACTCCCTACATACACACCTTCCTGACGCAGGGATCCATGACAAAGCCCTGGACTGGATGACCTTCTTTCTCACCGACAGAACGCAGAATGTCCGCCTCCCTCCATTCCGATCCAAAGCCACCAAGATCACCTGTGGCGTACCCCAAGGATCATCCCTCAGCCCGACCCTTTTTAACATCTACATGGCACCGCTCGCCAACATCGTCAGATCGCACAACCTCAACATCATCTTATGCAGACAACACCCAGCTGATCCTCACCCTCACCAAGGACCCCACCACTGCCAAAACCAACCTCCACGAAGGAATGAAGGCCGTTGCTGAATGGATGGAAAACAGTCACCTGAAACTGAACTCGGACCAGACAAAGGTCCTCATCCTCGCCCCCCCCCCCCTCCACCTGGGATGACTCCTGGTGGCCGACCACACAGGAAGCCGCACCTACACCAACCGACCACGCATACCACCTGGGATTCATCCTGGATTCATCGCTCTCAATGACCCAGCAGCTCAACGCCGTCTCTTCCTTCTGCTTCAGCACCCTCCGCATGCTTCACAAGATCTACAGATGGATCTCCACTGGAACCAGGACAGTCACCCTGGCCCTCATCAGCAGCTGACTGGACTATGGCAACGCCCTCTACGCAGGAACAACAGCCAAACTCCAGAAAAGACTACAACGCATACAGAACGCTTCCGCACGCCTCATCCTCGACATCTCCCGCCACACCCACATCACAGCTCACTTGAGAGACCTGCACTGGCTCCCAGTCAACAAGAGGATCACCTTTAAACTCCTCACACATGCTCACAAAACACTCCACAACACCCGACCAGTATACCTCAACAAATGACTCACCTTCTACACCTTTGCTCCGCTGACCTCGCCAACGTCCCGCTCATCAACAGGACGAGCACCAGCGGCAGATCATTCTCCTACCTCGCCACCAAGACATGGAACACACTTCCCACCCACCTGCGACAGAACCAGGACCTGCTGACCTTCAGGAGATGTCTCAAGACCTGGCTGTTCGAGCTGTAGCTGCACCCCTTTTCCCCTCAGCGCCTTGAGACCCTCATGGGGGTTTAGTGCGCTATAAAAATGCCTGATTGATTGATTGATGGTCACTAAGCAGCTTGACAAAACTCTTTTCTTATTTCATCTTCCATAGCCTGCTATAATACTGTCAGACAAATGTAACAGAGCTGTACCAAACTCCCGTCCGACCTGGTCTCTTACTGGGCTCCTACCTAGTAACAATGGTAAAACATATGATATTCCTGAACTGTATCTGGACATTTGGTGACCTAAGAGCCACAGTGGGAAGAAAATGAAGATGAATCCTCAGTCCATGGACAGACGGGGCAAATTGATAGGTCGTTGTTTCACCCTCCTGAAGACATTGATTCTTGGATAGAAACTATGAAAAAACTGAGGTACGCTTCGCTTGTTAATGAAAGGCTAAATGTTGTTAATTCCACAGTGAACAAGGCTTGCTCTTGTGTTTTAAAGATTGTTAAAGAGGGAGGCGCTCTGTGTGTGTTAGAAAAGGTTTCCCCCGCCCACAATTCACCAGCTACTAGCCCACGAATAACCACCCACACTCTCTAGACAAGTACGTCTCTCATCGATATGGAAGATGGAAAGGCCTCTAACACTACTGTTCTATCTTACACTACGGAACATCACATGCGTCTGAGCTGTAATGTGATTAATACCAATCTAGCCACCCAGACGCTAGACTGTAATGCTCTTGAAAGGTTACTCATGCAATGTGTGTAGGTGATTGTTGGGAGGGCTGTTTGGGCGACTATTACTAGAGCACAGATGGCACAGAGTTTTGATGTCAGAAATACTTCTGATCTGAAAGATAAGAGGGGGTGAAAACAGTAGCACAACACATGTGACTGGGGCAAGCCCTGAATGTAAGGTTAGGCTACTCACCTGGAATGTGAATTGGGTGAATGACCACAAGGCCGGACTGGTGACTGCATACCTCCATAAGCCTAAGGTGGCTGTTGCATTAATTCAGGCGGTGCATGCTGCTTCTGTGGAGGTTAACCATTTTTCCAAAACCTGGAACTGGTACCTCTGTTTCTATTTCTCAGTTGATAGCGAAGTGGCCATATTGGTTAAACGAGGCTTATGATTCAGGCCTGTGGACAGGTTCTGTGATGGAGAGTGCTGATTTGTGGTTGTGCAGGGGTTGTTAGGTTTGGTGCACATTACACTGATTAATATATATGGGTCGTGCTTCGACCATGGCTTGTGGGTTTATTTTGGTGGTAGGGGGGAGGGGTTTATTTGACCAAAGTTGGAGGGAAGCCTGTGACCTCTTCCCCTCACTTTGTAATATGTGGAGAATACTTTAATGCTGCAAGCTGATTTGGATAGTACTGGCAGCGGGTCTCGCCGCCACGCCCAAGTTTGGGAAGATCTATGGGATATTTTGCACGTACAAACTGCTAGACTTGTACCATGTTGACTGCCCCAAATCCAGAGTGTATACATTGCATTGCATAGTACATGGAATATCTTCCAGGATCGATTACTAGTTAGGATCTAGAGATGAGATGGGTTGGGTTGAAACTTTTACACATTTAACAAGAACTTTATCTGATCATTCTCCCAGCCCACCCAGCATTCCCCATCACATGGAGCAGCATGTGTGGAAGAGGTTAGGAGGACAGGACGCTCCCTTAATATATTTAATTCCAGTCAGCGGGGTGCAGCCGTGCTACAGCAGCATTTTCTACGGTCCCGCCAGGCAGGAGTTTGAAACAAAAAAGCACCCTGTCTGCTTCCGCACCACCAGGACCTTTTAATGAGAGACCCAAGCCAGCTAGAATTGCTGCTGCAGCCCGGAGGCTTCGGATTCTTCTTCTCTATCTTTAATCCACTGATCACAGCAGCAAAGTAAAACACAGTAAACACTACATTTCCCATGAGCCACTTTGCCCATATTCCCCCAATCAGGCCCCATACAGCTTATATAACCTCTTGTAACCATAGTCCTCCCTCTTTCTTTACTGCTGGCAATCAATCAATCAATCATGGGTTTGTTGAGCGCGACTACTCAACCGAGACGGTCTGTAGGTGCTGGGGGTACTGGGGGGAGCGGCGAAGGTTCAGGACACAGCTCAGATAACTGCTTTGTACCCTCATCCAGTCGCCGACTGGATGAGAAAAAGCCGCCTTAAACTGAACTCAGACATGACGGAAGTCCTCATCCTGGGATCATCACCCTCCACCTGGGACGACTCATGGTGGCCCCCGGCCCTGGGCACCACTCCCAAACCAACGGACCACGCACAAAACCTGGGCTTCATCCTGGAATCCTCCCTATCAATGACCAGACAAGTCAACGCCGTCTCAGCCTCGTGCTTCAACACCCTGCGCATGCTCCGCAAAATCTTCAGATGGATCCCCACGGAAACCAGGAAGACCGTCACCCAGGCACTCATCACCAGCCGACTAGACTACGGGAACACCCTCTACGCCGGATCCACAGCCAAACTTAAAAAAAGACTCCAACGCATCCAGAACGCCTCCGCACAACTCATCCTCGCCAAAACCCCACCGACACAGCCACATCATCAGACACCTGAGAGACCTGCACTGGCTCCCCATCAGCAAGAGAATCACATTCAGACTCCTCACCCACACACACAAGGCTCTCCACAACCTGGGCCCCAAGTACCTCAACAACCGCATGACCTTCTACACGCCCACCCGCCAGCTACGATCGACCAGCCACGCACTCGCCACCATTCCACGCATCCGCAGAGCCACCGCCGGAGGAAGATCCTTCTCCTACCTGGCAGCCAAGACTTGGAACTCCCTCCCCACCCACCTTCGGCGAACCCAAGACCATCTCTCCTTCAGGAAGCAGCTCAAGACCTGGCTGTTCGAGCAGTAACTTACCCCTCCCCCAGCGCCTTGATACCCTCCCGGGTGAGTAGCGCGCTTTACAATTGCCGTAATTGATTGATTGATTGATACTCTGATATATGTCAGCCCGCCGGGGCTGCAGAGACGATAAGGGCTCTGACCTAGGGGTCAGGTGCCTCCCTCCTCCACTTATCTGCTGGCCCAGTGTTAAATACACTCATTGCACCTCCTGGGGCTGCCCCCCATTTCCTTCCTTCTTACACCTCCACTGTCTGCTCCTTTGGAGCTACTACAGTGCACTGCACTACAATTGCATGTTACTACCAGGAAGACGATTCCTATGGGGAATTTGTGGATGCTCCTTATGAGCAACAAATGAAAGAAACTCGTGGAAGCCCTTGCCGTCCATTTTCACGAATCTGTAAACAGGTTCATGATAGGCCTTTGAAGCCATTCACTCAACCATTATTGAACTACAGTATGAGAGAATTTGGCATGGGCTCGGGGGCTGCTCCTTACTTGGAGGTGTTGAATTTGGAGCCCAGACTCTCTCCCTCAGAAGCCCCTGGAAAGGCTTGTAACTCAGCTTTGCAAGACCACCGATATGGCTCCTCAGCAACGCCAGGTCCCTTATGGTTGGTGCATGGGCCTGAGCACCTCTCAGATGATTCAGACTCCCAGTGCTCCAGCTCGGAGAAGTCCCAACAAGAGTCACGATCTGCGTCAAAATGCAAGAGCCATAAAAATGTTTACACTCCTCCTGCTCCTCAGAGGAAGAACTCAAATTCAACCCACATGAGATTATGCACTCTAGCCACACCAGCTAAATTCTAGGCCCTAAAGTGGTGAAGTATGTACAATCATTCCTTCGCCAGGTCTTTGATTGAGAGGTACTCAATACTCTGCACTCTTAATTTCCTCACCCGTACCTCCAGGGCAAGGTTGCTGACCTCGACCCAAAGATGTCTGCTTTCATCAAGTACACCAAGGACCCGAAGAAGGGCATAGACCAGGCCTGGCGTGGGTGTCAGGACAAGCTCTTAGACGCACCGAGTCCACTTACCAAAATCTTGGACTTAACTGTTCAAGCTAAAGATTCTCATTGCTTGGTGGAAACAGACATTCTTATAGAATGGGCCCAGCGGGCCATGTGCCTTCTTGGCAATGCCAATTACACTCTTTTGGTGGAAAGGAGAAAATCCCTTTTTCTTCGTATCGACCAAAATTTGCCTCCACCGAAGCTGGTCCTTTGGTAAATGGTCTCCTCTTCAGAGATAAATTTGTGAATGATATAGGAAAATACGTGGCCCCTACTCAGCCTGGGATGAGGCCTAATCAAATATTGAAAACATTTTCCACAGAGACCTTCTTGGGCAGGCTGGACACTACAGAGGTCATGCGTCAGGCTGGAGTAATTACTCGACCTCAACCCAGAGGTTCATATGCCTACAAAGGTCAAGGGAATGACTATGCGGATGCCCCATTCCTGGCGGGGGAAAAAACACCAACCCTACTTTTTGCAGATGACACCCTCCTCCTGTCCAAAACCCCCTCGGGGTTGCAGAAGTTACTGGATAGATTTACCCTGTTTGGTGATGAGAGGGGGCTCACGGTCAACACATCTAAAACGAAACTGATGGTGTTGTCAACCCAAGCGAAGGCAAGGAAAGTGCACATAACTTGAGGTGGTGGAGGAGTTTGACTACTTGGGCGTTAGGATCAACAACCAAATGAAATGGGACGCCCACGTGGCCAAGATGCTCCTAAACCTCAAAAGAGCTTCAGGAGTGATACTAAGAAACCAGCGTCTATCTACTAGCAGACCAGTAGCCCCAGCTCTGGCAGTATATGAAGGCAAGGCCGTAGCTTCAGCCGTCTATGGTTCAGAGCTGTGGGGAGGTGAGAACACCACTGACCTGGTAAGGGCAGAAAACAAGTTTGTGAGGGACCTGGTTGCTCTCCCCCTCTCCACTCCTCTAAAACCTCTCTATTTAGATATGGGAAAACATTCCTTTGCTTATATGCTGCGCCTTCGCCCTTTGCTATTCTGGGTACGTCTCCGAAGGACGCCAGAATTGGCAAAATATGCGTTGGTCTTGGACGAGCTGATCATACCGTGGTTGACCAAACTCAAGCAGCTGGTTTTGAAGCTAGGTTTGGGAGAATGGTGGTCCACTCAGGCCCCTCCCCACAAGCATATCATTAAAAAAATATATTGGGAATGGGTCCAGGAGGAGGAAATAAAACATGCTAAGTGGGGGGCATTAACAACTGCCTTCATGGAATTCGAACCCAGTAAAAAACTCGAGCCCTTCCTAGATTTTATCCAAAACCTTAGGGACAGGTCTCTTTTCTTGAAAATGAGATACGGGATCCTACCCCTGAAAAACTTCACTGATGGTTGGAAAGGAAGGGGGGGAAACGCCCACTCTCCAAGCTGCCCCGGATGCCCATGTACAAGCTAATCACTTCCACACTTTCTATTCGCTTGTAGGGCTTACAAAACACCCAGAACAAAATGGTTAAAACCGGTATGCAGAGAGCTGGGTGTGAGAGAGGCCAGAACCGCCTTGCGTAAGCTCTTGTCAGATGTTACATCTATGTTAGTTGTATGCGGGGTCGCTAAATATTTAGCCAGCGTGTGGTTCATCCGTGCCAGGTTATTGGCTTAAGACATGAGAAAGGATGAGCTGTAAAACTAATGTATATACCGACTCCTGCTAATATACTACTGAAACCCCTTGTTTTAAATGTAATTACTCTGATTTTTATCTTTTTATGGTATAAAATGTATGAATAAGTAGAGTTTTAAATATGTGTATTTATGTTTGTATTGTTTGTACTTTTATGATATGTAAATATAGAATAAAGTAGTACAACAACAACGACTATGCAGGCAACTCTAACTTTTATTTCTCCCGTCCCAGTGGTGGGATGGGCCGCCACAACAAGTAATCTAACAGAGGTGGACAACCTGTGACGGATTCATCCTATTCAGGTACTGATCATACCTTCTTCAACTGTGATTTTTGGTGGGTGTAATTTCATCACCATTGGGAACCTTACTCAGGATCCTTAGGTTTTGGAGGTGGTGCAAGGGTTACGCTTAGAGTTTTACACTACACCCTCTCAAGCAGTCCCTCCTCTACCTCTCCATTTTTCCCCAACAAGAAAGTCTCTTTATTGACTCCGAACTGCTAAAATTGCTTTGCAAAGGAGCAATTGTGTATTCCTCTCCTCACCTACGGGGATTGATAAACACTGTTTTTCTCATGCAGAAAAAAGGCGGAGGTTTCCGCTTGGCTCCCAACTTGCGAAGTTTCAGCTCTTGGATAGTTTACTGCCAGTTCAAGATGGATGGCATCCACCTCCTTCACAATCTCCTTCAGGAGCGCAATTGGATGGTGAACCTAGATTTGAAGGATGCTTAACTTATGGTCCCTATATTTCCTTCTCATCTAAGGTATCTTTAATGGTTCTGGCGCACACATTATTATAAGTTCACAGCTCTAACCTTTGGCCTCTCTTCGACCCCTTGGTTTTTCACAAAGCCTTTGTGTCTGATCATGCAGTGTCTCAGGGAGAAGGGGGTGTGGCTTATAGTCGATCTCTACGATATTCTCATCATGGCCCAGCACCGCGACACACTTCTATTACATCTTTCATGGGCCATTCAATTTCTCCAAGATTTAGAGTTCACAATAACCAGGGAGAAGTCGCTGCTGAACCCCTCACAAAGTCTGGACTTTCCTGGGTTTCTGATAGATTCGTTGTCTGCACAACTCAAAGTTCCCCTTCCAAAGATTGTGCCCTTAAAGAAGGAATTGAGATGGACCTTAGCATCTCTGTCTATATCACTGCAAATTCTGGCACGATTTGTGGGCCTTCTGGCATCATCTATTCAAGCCATATTTCCGGGGACTCTGCATTAGCAAGCCCTTCAGAGGCTCCAGATTCTTCATCTCCACAAGGGTCTTTCGTTCGCAGAACACATTGCCTTGTTGGAGGAAGCCAGGATCGAGATCTCCTGGAGGCTAGCTCATATGGACGCCTGAAATAGCAGAGCAATTTTTGCCTCTGTTCCAGAGAGGATCATAGAGTTGGATGTAAGCAGATGGGGCTGGGGTGCGCTGTGTGGCTCAATCGAGACGGGAGGCCGCTGATCCCCAGAAGAACATGCCCTTCACAATAATTCTCTGAAACTCTTCGCTGGCTCTTTTGCGGTGAAGACCTTGTCCCTTCACAAGGCAAAATATTGTATTTTCCTTTGGATGGGCAACATTTCGCCAGTTCATTACATCAACAAGCTGGGGGGGTGGACTCGGTCTCGTCTCCTGGCGCAAATCACCAAGAATGTTTTGGCATTACTGCCTGGAGAACCAGATTGCGTTACAAGCGGAGTACATCCCAGGTCATGTGACTGTAGTGGTGGATTGGAACTCTGGCTTCCTTCGCAACTCCAGTGACTGAAGACTTCACCCTCACCATTTTCGGGCTCTCAATCAAAAGCGAGGTTTGTGTGCAGTGGATCTCTTTGCGTCCCGCCTGAATACCCAGCTTCCAGGCTTTTCCAGCTGGTGTCTGATCCCAATGGCGGAGAGTTCTGGTGCATATCTGCAGTCTTGGTCAGTGGCAGTGATGTGTGCTTTTCTCCCATTTACAATGATTCAACGAGTCCTTGTTCAGATCCGTCGTTGGCGGGTGGAAGTTATATTTGTGACCACATTTTGATTGAGCGCGATCATGGTGTGCGTTAGTCATGGCTCTGTCGTGTGCTCCTCCATTGCAGGTATTTTCCTTCCTGGATCTACTTTTGGATCCGTTAGGGCTTCCACAAAAACTGATGCTCATGGGTCATCTTCCTCTGAAAGCTTGTACACTTTCTTGAGACAATGGCAAATGCCGAGAATTTCAGATCAAGCTCTTTTCTTTTTATCCCAATCATGGGCTCTTAGTACCCACAGGCGATATGCTGCAGCATGGAAGCGATGGGTGTCTTGGTGTGGTGAACGGAGTCTTATGTGCCCGGGTTAGGCCCATGTAGCAAAGCTGCTAATTTCTACATTTTCCTCTTTTGCACAATAACATTACTGTTGCGACCTTTTGCACATATTCACGTGTGTGACAATGTTGGATTAGTTTCTCTGAAACTTCTTCTGTTTACACATCTGACTTTTCATAACATTATCATGGTGCCTCAACCATCAAGTACAAGGCCTGCACGCACTAATGTACAAATGTCGTTCTAACTTCATCCACAGGGCAACAGGACTAGCTGCATATCCATAACATTGCTAATCTATACGTACTACGCAAGGATGCCTTTATTATAAATAATCAGCATCTCATAGGATGAGCAGAAGAGGCACTTCAGCTGACACCAAGGATCCCTGCATGCTGAGGCTTCACCAAGCAGCGGTCTGACATCTTTTGAGGGGTGTCCAGTTCATGACCAAGATGGGAACCTCCATTCTCTCCCACCAGGAAATGGGGTTTGATCGTCCTTTGGTGGAATTCTGTCTTTACACCTACACACACTCTAGGCACACATATGGTAGGGTTTACATAGTGGGGAGTATGCATGATTACTACCTTCTTTTATATGCCTGCATATAGACACTGTTTTAGCATCATGGTGGAACTGTATATACGATTTAGAGAATGCCAACAGGCCTCACCAAACACGACCCATGGCCAGTTCTCCTGTCTCCACTGCCGTCAGACCCTCACCGGCCTCCAACACCGCCGACGCAAGCACTGGCAACACCGAAATATGCATCCTCCTCAACATATGCTCCATACACAAACACGCCATGGAAATCTGGAACAAACTCGACTCTCTCTCGCCAGACATCTCCTTCTTCACAGATACCTGTACCAACGCATCCTCCGCCCCTGACATCAGCACCGCCATCCCAGATGGATATAAGATTCAGAGGAAAGACTGCCCCAACAACCCAGGAGGGGGCCTGGCCATCGCCCACAAGAGCACCCTCCGCCTTACCACCTCCGGCAAACCTTCCCCTTTGCAAGACACCTGCACTTCCAGATCCAGACCACCCCCAAAGCCACACTCTAAGGAACCCTCATCTACAGGCCCCTTGGCCCCCAAACACCCTTCGCCACCACCATCACTGACTTTATCGCACCCCACGCCATCGCCTCAACAAACTACATACTCATTTGAGACCCGAACTTTCACCTCGACAACCCCAGTGACCCCAACTCCACTATCCTTTGTGACAACCTCACCAGCATTGGAATTAAACAACTCATCAACACACCTACCCACAGAGCAGGACACACCCTCGACCCCATCTTCGTGGCAGGAAACCGCGTCCAATTCAGCCACACAATGCAGCCGCTACGGACTGACCACCACTGCGTACACTTCGCCATCAACAAACCCAAGGTACCCAAACCAGCCCCACCCTCACCATGAAAGAACTGAAGCAAGTTTACAGACAAGCAACTTAACTCCACCCTCACCCAAGACAACCACACTTAGGCACCCGACACAAATGACACAGCAAGAGAACTCCACACCTTGATCCTCAACTGTGTTGATGAGTTCGCCCCGCTACACAACCCCAACAGACAACGCCCCAGGAAAGCCGCCTGGTTCACCACCACTCTCCAAGAAGCCAGACACACCTGCAGATGCCTGGAGAAGAACTGGAGAAACACCAAGACAACCAAAAACCACACCACCTACAAGGACGCCATGACGGACTACCACAACCAGATCAGAGCCACCAAGAGGAATTTCATCCACAACAAATTCCTGGCCAACTCCACCAACTCCAAGTAACTTTCAGTGTCATTCAAGAATTCACCAACCCACGCAGCGAAGCCACAGACATTACCCCGTCCCAAGACCTCTGCGACAATCTTGGAACCTATTTCCACCTCAAGATCAAAAACCTCTATGACAACTTCATCGACCAACCACCAGTTGCCGCAGATGGACCCCCACCCCCCAGAAACACTAGCCAGCCCACCATTTCCAACTGGACACGATCATGGCCGAAGACACCGCCTCGACCATGAACAGCATCCAGTCGAGTCCCACACCGACCCCTGCCCCCCTCACATCTACCACAGAGCTGCAGCCACCATCGCAACCGAACTACAACGCACCATCAACACCACCTTCAACAAAGGCACCTTCCCAGATGACTGGATGCGTGCAGAAGTCAGAACCCTGCTCAAGAAACCTACTGCTGACCCCACCAACCTCAAGAACTATCGGCCCATCTTGTTCCTCCCCTTCGCAGCCAAAGTTGCAGAGAAAACAGTCAACAGGAAACTAACCCGATTCATTGAAAAGAACGCCTTCCTCGACCCCTCCCAATCTGGATTCCGAAGCAACTCCAGCACAGGGACCACCCTACTCACCACCACAGACGACATCTGCACCTTCCTGGACCAAGGCCACTCTGCAGCCCTCATCCTACAAGTCCTATCAAAAATCTTCCACACCGTCTCCCACCGCACACTAGTTGCCAGACTACACATCGCAGGCATACAAGGAATAGCCCTGGACTGGATCCAATCATTCCTCACCGGAAGAAGCCAAAGGATCAGACTCCCACCCTTCCTCTCCGACCCCATGAAAATCACCTACGGAGTCCCACAGGGTTCATCCCTGAGCCCCACCCTCTTCAACATCTACATGGCCCCCTTAGCAGCCATCGTCTGACAACACGGCCTCAACATCATATCATACGCCAACAACACCCAGCTCATCCTCTCCCTCACCAAAGACCACACCTCTGCCATACTCAACTTCCAGAAAGGAATGCAAGACGTCGCAGTCTGGATGAGCAACAGCTGCCTGAAGCTCAACGCCGAGAATACAGAAGTCTTCGTCCTCGGTACCACCCCTTCTGCATGGGACAGCACCTGGTGGCCGACCGCCATTGGGAGCCCACCTACCCCCTCAGACCACGCCAAGAACTTTGTCATCGTACTTGACTCATCACTCACCATGAACAAACAGGTCAACGGCATCACCTCTAGCTACTTCAACACCCTCCGAATCGTTCGCAAGCCCTACAAGTGGATCCCCCCTGAGTCAAGGAAGACAGTCACCCACGCACTCATCACCAGCAGACTCGACTATGGAAACGCACTCTACGCCGGCATCAACAAGTCCCTACTCTGCAAACTCCAGACAATACAGAACACCACCGCCAGACTTGTCCTCGGCATCCCCCGACATGAACACATCAGCCAACACCTACAAAGTCTCCACTGGCTCCCCGTGGAGAAAAGAGTCATTTTCAAAATCCTCACTCACGCCTACAAATGCCCACACAACAACGGACGCAAATACCTCAACGTCAGAATCATCTTCCACGTACTCAAAAGAATCCTCCGATCTTCCAACCTCGCACTGGCCGATACCCTGCGCATCCACAGAGCCAGAGCTGGTGGAAGATCCTTCTCTCACATTGCAGCTAAGACCTGGAACAAGCTACCGGCAGACATCAGACGCACCCCCTCCCTGAACACCTTCAGGAAGACCCTCAAGACCTGGCTCTCCGGCAAAACAGAGCTGCGGACCCCCCCGTCAGCACCTTGAGGCCCTCAAGGATGAGTAGTTCACTTACAATTCCCTGATTGATTGACTATTTACTCTTTTGGTGCTTGTTATCACTGTCATCTGCTTCTGTCTACTGATTGTTGAAGCACATGTATTTTATACAAGAATGATGTTGGCTCAATAAATATATTGAAAACGTCCCAGTTTGTGTTCTCTGTATATTTTTCTGAGAACAAAAGAGCACAAAATGGCTGAGTGAAAGGTTCTGATCTGTTACCGCGATCCCCGAAAGGTCAGGGTTGTCATGTTCAGTGGTTATCAGAAACCGTTCACTCCCTGTTAGGGTTAGTGGGGCTTATGGTGGCACTGTAAGCTAGCTGGTCTCTAGACAAACATATCCTGTGGGGGTGCCTGGAATCAGTCTAGGCAGTTCACCCAAAGTGTATGTAGTCCGACAAATGTGCAGATCCTATGGGTTAGTGGGAACAACACAGCAGGAGTGTGGCTCAGATGGGGACCACTGTGAAAATGATTGTTAACTTTTTCTCTCAACTTGCCTCTCAAGGGAAAGCTTATAGAACTGTCAATAATTTCCAACCTGCCATCTTGCTGGGTCACGCGGATGTGGATGGGCAGCCAGTGGGAAGACATCCTCTGGTGTGTAACCTTCTGCATGGGGTCAGGATGGTCGTTCCTCCAGTTCCTAAATACTCAGTCTCGTGGGACGTGGATGTGATATTGTGTTTTTTACGGGCTTGACCGACGAATGACGACCTCTCGTGAACACAATTGTCGGCTAAATTGACGGTCCTTTGTGCCTCATTTGTAGGAGAAGATAATCTGGCATTAAAGCCCTGGATATAGGAATTAAAGGGGTTTCCTTTCTCATTTCTAAAGGGACTAAAACTAATCCTCGCTGTATTACATATCCAGCTTTTCCCAATAACCTGAAGTTGTGTGTTGTTCGCTGCATGAAAGCGCATGAAGTCTGCACCCACGAGTTGCGCAGAGAGCAGTCGGGACAGTTGCTCATTATTCTTCAAAAGCCCTTTGGGCCTGTTTCTTCTGCCCCTTTAGCCAGTTGTGTTCGATGGATTCTTGGGGAAGCTGGTGATGTGCCTGTTTTTGGAGCTCATCCTTTCGTGTAGACATGGCTTCTAAGGCTTTCTCATCCAGTTCTTGACTGGAAGATATTATGGTGGCTGCGGATTGGTCATCTGACTCCACATTTTAAGTGTTCTCTCATAAGCTTATTGTGGATGTTGCGTCTTTTGTGGTGGCTCAGCTTTGAACAAGCATGGTCCAAAGCCTCTGTTCCTGCCATAGAATAAAACGTTTTCTAGCTATTGTGTCAAGAATTTTCAATTTTATTAAGGCAAGGATTATCCCACCAGCAAATATTGTAATATATTTATGGCATTACATTGTGTTTAATGGAATTAGTGTTCATAGTGATTATGACTGATGTTGATTTCATCTTGCTGGAGAATTGCAGTTACTCTGCATTGTCTTTACTTTGCAGGCATAGATTCCAAAAAAGCATAGGAGATGTGTGGGCTCTACTGGCTGATTCCGCTGGTGTTCCTGTGTTGCATAGGCACAGATTCCGATTCGGCATACAAGATGCACGGGCTTGGTTTAGCTGATTCTGCCGGCATTCCTGTTGTGGCAGAGGTTCCAGGTCTTTTGGATTTTCAGGGATTCCTGAACTATTCTTGCATGGTTTGGACAATGGGCTCATGTTTGAATTGGTTTGTTACTTGTGGAAGCTGTTGGTTTCACAAAGATAAAGGAAGGACTATGGTACAAGAGGTTATATAGGGCTGTTGTGGGGCTGATTGGTGGAATATGGGTGATGTGGCTCATGGGAAATGTATTGTTTTCTGACTTTTACTTTGCTGCTGCGATCAGTGGATTAAAGAAATATAAGCCTACTCCTCGCCTCGATATCTTTAATAGAATTGAAAATTCTTGACCCGTAGGCTAGATTAAAAAAAAATCTCTGTAGAACATGCGATAAACTTGTAGTCGATCTTAATGAAGATTGATGCGTGACCCACACCTCGACGCTTAGTCAGATGTAAACACAAAAGGAAGGGCTCGGACAGCACACCTATAGTCAATATTAAGTCAGCAAATATACTTTGCAATCAATGGTATAGGTATCACCCATTCAAACCCAATAGGAATAACATCAGTAACAATAATAATCATCAAAATATAGGGATCCAAGGCATGTAGCAGTCTTGATAATCTTTATTCCAAAATAATTTCTTTAAAACTTCCCAGCACACGACTTGCCGACACGTGTTTCGTCTTACAAAAAGACTTTTTCAAGGCAATATTGGCAATCCACTGTCCTGCAATCTGACACAGTAGGCGTAGAGGTTGGTCCCAAGTATGAACTCACATTCCCATACAGCCACCTTGTGGGCACAGACTATTATAAAGCGGTCAATAATGAGCCATTGGGGTGTTGCTCAAAGAGAAAATAGTCGTACTTCACACGTTCCGGTTAAAAGTTCAGAGCCAATAGCGTCACCAAAAAACAACAATTATTTGGAACACTGCAAGGATCCAAGATTCAATCACTGCCCAAGCAGATAGTGGTTACCATTCCTGTTCCACCCCCTTTGGTACCCATATGCAATATTACCTCTTGGAACATTGCTGGTATTAAATCTGAAATTGGTAATCCACTCTGGGAGGACTTTATTCAGACACAAGATCTGATTTGTCCACAGGAAACCTGGAGCAGGGAACCGGTCCACCTTAATGGGTTTAAGACCTTTCATACCCCAGCAGTGGAAGTTATGCATGGGAGAGCTAAAGGGGGGTTGACTGTTTACCTGTCAAATAAATTGAACATAAAAAGGGTAATAGAGCCTGTTAAAGATATATATTTTCAGTTCCTGATTTTGTATTGGATTCTGATATTTCATTTGCCCTGGTTAATTTATGTAATAATATTCCCCTGGCCGAAGTTTCAAAAGTTCTTAATAAGTTGTCTAAAGCACTGTCGCTACAGGGTAAAAACTTTGGGCACGATTTGATGATCCTCTTGGTGGGTGATTTCAATTGTACCTTATGCAGTATGGCGGAGGATAACAGATGCGGAGTCACTATGGTAGATGGCTTGTGTCCGTCACATTTTAATCACACATCATTGGGTGAACAGTTTAATGAAGTCATTGGTAAATTTGATTTGGGATTCATAAATGAAATCTGTGTGTCACCGTCCATCCTACCACCCACATTGTGGTACTGGGTTTTTCAGAACCGGGGCTAACCCGGTAACCCAGCGGTGTCAGGGAAACACACCCGAAGACCAAGAGTCCTTTCCTGATTCAGACCACAGAAACTCAGAGTCTTCTAGGTGAAGTCAAAGATCAATTTTATTGGCTGCAACCAAGGTAACAAGCGTCCTAGAAGTACAACACACGGGAAGTATGTTCTCAGGAGACTGCCGCAATTCACGAAGTCAGACTTCTCTTTTTATACAAAATAATAAGCTTCGGGCAAACATTCCTAGATTTTCAGGATACTATTCACATATCTTGAACACAAATAAGTAACAGAGTTATGATGACAAGTTTCACATTTCGATTGTCAAACCCACAATAAATTACTCGGTAAGGTCCGGCATTTCCATCAGATATCGGTGTACCCTTAATAAAAACGAGCACCTCCCCATCATAAAACAAGTCAGGAAAAAGGAGCAGAGCCAGGTGTGGGCAAGATTCGGCAGGGTGTGTGTGCATGAAAAGGTTTTATGGCTGGTTGCGCCTAGATGCTATCTCGACCGGCCACTGGGAGAGGAACTGACCAAACGAGTTTGGCCTGGGGCAATGGTTCCAACTTGCTCGGGTCAGGGAAAAGTCGATCAAGGAGTACGTGGCTGTTTGATATTGAATTAAGCCTATGTGAAGGGCAACACACAAAATGGCTGCCACATACAAAATGGAACCCAAGGGTTCAGGGCACAAATGACGAATTCGAGGTGACGTCGTCACTCGAATGCGACGAAAATGCTTGTACATAATGTACTCGCCATTCTCGGTCTTTTGATACCAGACTCGTCATGTTACGACGAAGTTTTATTCTCGAGTGTAGAGTTGTTACATGAGTCCGGGATTTTCAGTACTACAAACCCTCCTTTTGCCCTTACATAGGCAATTCAACCTAATCTCATGCTAATCTGAGCCCAGGTCGATATTCCTAAAGTCAGTGAGATGTTGCTGTAACATCATCCTAGTACTTAGTTCGTCTCTTGATACAGGTGTCCTTACACATGATGTAGCACAGAGGCCACATATTGCAGGAGCACACTGCACGCACAGACAGAACAGGAAAAGGATGGCTAAGACCATCCCAACGGCCATCAGAATTTTCCATCCCCAGCCGGATATTAGTTCCCAGGACCACCCCATTAACGACCAATCTCCTTTATCCACATGTATAGAGTCGGAAATCTTATGCAGTTTGGAGATGGCCTGGTACACTGTTGGAGAATTATCTGGGATGAAAATACAGCAAATAGATTGGATCAATCTACATACCCCTCCTCGTTCTGCGAGTATGACATCTAACGCGACCCTGTTTTGAAGAGTCATGAGGCGATCCGACTGGAGCTCAGCAGTCAAGTTACTAAGGGTACCAGCAGTTTCAATCACGGTGGACTCAACCACCCTTGTCAATTGCCTTATGTTCCTGCTGTTAACCATTGGTCCCCAGAACGGCAGAAAACCCTTTGCAAAGTCCCCAAATTCCTGACCTGCAGTGTCTTCTTCATTCAAGACACCTCTAACTATCCTTGTCTTATGGTAATCCGCCGCTGCTATGTATGTGGGAGGCAACAGGAACGAAACAAAACATGAGCCCGAGAAGTCAGGGGGCAACCATGTATAGGCTCTGTCATGACAGATGAAATAAGTACCCTTAGCTGCTAAGAACGCAGGGGAAGTCTGAGACCCAAAAACATACGTTTCTGTGCAGACACTTTTCCCTAACTGAGCTCTGGAATTCTTGCCAATGCCTTGAAGACATAGGTGACCCTGATGGGGTACAATCCAAATCGGGGAAGATCTCTTAGCTTGCTGTTTCTCACTGAGAGCAGCTCCATATCCGGTCACGTTCCAACCTATATATGCGAATATCCCATCAGTCGGAATATCTTCATAAGAAGTTACTTCCTTAATCATGTCAACTATTCCCTTGACTAGGGCGCTAGTCTTGAGGTTGTCTTTTACAGACGAAGGGGTTGGACTTCACGTGCATATATGAACATTGTTCTATATGCCCACACAGAACCATTAATGGCTGAAAGGCAGGACCAGATAAGGGATACCTTTATCCGTTGTGTGGGGCATAAGGCCACAAACCCAACAGTTAGTCGTGTTCATTACTAGTTGGTGTTGGTGCAAGAGCTGGACAAAGGAGTTATTTATGAATTCTAACCTTCTATTAGATTCGTGGCCAGGAAGAGGGTGGAGAGAATGAGAGGAAACAGTAGGGGGAGGAGGTGTAGGCGATGTAGTGGGTGCAAATGTTACATGGAAAGAGAATAAAACGTATCCCGTTAAAAACATTATCACACTGAATAACGTAAAAATGCGCAATATTAAAAAACTCTTCTTTGTCATTATTTTACATAACACGTTTTTAAAGTTCGTTGGTGTGGCAGATCTCTCCATCTCGGAAAACTCCATCCTCTCTAGAGTGCTGCCCGCGATGAGGAGGTTGATTCTGCTAAGGAGTGCTTCTGTCAGTCTAGGGCAACTCCCTTGGACCAACCAGAACTACCGACCTAACGTCGTTAGCTGCACCCCAAAGACTTTGAGCAATCGCGGCCCTAGCAGCGTGAACCCGGATGGCGGTTCGAAAATCAAAAATAAGCAAGTTTCTCAGATGGGAGAGCTGCGTTCTAAAAAATAGTTCTTGGAAGGAAAAAGAATATTTTTTTATTTGTCCCTAGGTCTTTGCCTTAAAGTGTAAAAGAAATCATTTTTATTAGTTCGTATTTCTTGATCTCAAGTTGTATCTTCGTTTTCCAGGCACTGTTTGGTCGCGGAACAAGAGTTCAGGTTCTGTAGTGTCCAATTGCTTCAACGGTGATACGGGTTGCAGAATGTTGTCGCTTTCTTGTTCAGTCAATGTTCCTTTTACGCGTGCATCACTAAAAGATATGAAGCGAGGCACGGTCTCGGTTTCTGAGTCGCCGACACCCTCCTGGACCCACTGGTCATACGGCAGAGGTAAAGGGATCCTTTTACAATGGACCCCGTGGATCCAGGACTTCTTTCCCTCCACTCGAACTGCCAATCTTGTGGAGAGGAGGACAAGGTGCGGTCCGGTCCACCTGGGCTGGTCGATTTTCGTCCGTTGAAAGTTCCTTACGAGGACCCAGGATCCAGGTTCAATGAGGTGTCCTGGAGTTTCGGAGACCGGAGGCAGGGTGTCGTTGACCTGTTGATGCAAAACACGCACTTTAGCCGTCAATTCATACAGGTAATCAAGCAAAACAGGGTGTTCCAGTTCGCTAAACTTGGTGGGCCTAGGCACTCCCCATATATTGGCCGGGCGGCCAAAGACTATTTCATAGGGGCTAAGTTTCACTCGCGAATGCACAGTCATTCTGGTGGATAGGAGTGCTAGGGGTAGAGCGTCAGGCCATTTAAGACCTGTGCTCGCTTGAATTTTGGCCAATTTTAATTTAAGCGTGCCGTTGTAATATTCTACTAATCCAGCTGATTGGGGGTAATTGCATTGTGGAACTTCTGTCGGATGCCCAATCCTTCACATACATTCTTCATCACACGACCCACAAATACACTTCCGTTATCACTCCAGATCATTCTAGGCATTCCGAATCTAGGGAAGAATTATTTCACAAGGGCTTTCGCTGTAGACAAGGCAGTATTGTCTTTGAGGGGATATGCTTCTACCCATCTTGAAAAAGCGCAAACAACAACGAGTACGTATTTTAAATTGTTGCACCTCTCCATGTGAATGAAATCTAGCTGCAAAACCTCGAACGGATACGTAGGAGGTGCAAAATGACCAGCTGGAGTTGGGGTTCCCCTACCAGGATTGTGTTTCAGACATACCATGCAATTCTTGACAACGTTCTCTGCACACTTTGGAATTCCCAAATTTTGCCATACTGGAGCCAGCAACTTGCAAATTTCTTTCATGCTGATGTGAGCCATTCCATGTGTGGAAAATTAGTACGGTTTGATGAACATTATCTGTGCCATCTTGCCTTTCCCCTGATGCCACACTTTTGTCGTGCGCGCCCGCCATTTTAGGTGCCTCGATCAGGACCATCCCTTTTTGCATGCCACTGGCCCCCGACATAGCCCTTCGCCCTCACCAAGCCTGCACGCTGACCAACCCCCCCTGCTCGCACCTGCCTTGAATCATAAACCCCTCTTCAGCGCGGCTCTGCCTCAGAACCTCATCCTGTTCCCAGCGCAACACCTCCCTTCTTCCCTTTCCTGGTCCCCGGCCCTTTGATGCAAACCCCCTTTTTCCCCGTGTGCCCGTTTGTCTTCCTCGTTCCCAGGCCGACACCCAGCTCTGCCGATACTATTCCTTGCCCCTCCCCGTACAATAGAAAGCTTCCCTCATCAAAGGACCCCCCCCGAGTTGATCAAAGCCCCCACCCCATGAGATCCGATCGAACCCCGCATTCCATGAATTGGCGGAATATCCAGCTGCGCGATAGTCATCACCTGTTGTGACCAGGGTGGGGACTTCTCCTGTAAATGTGTGTGGGAACGGGCCCGAAGGGGGGATTCCGGGAATGTCTTTCCGTACATCAAAGCATTGCCATGAGTATGTAAACTGTAATAAAACCGCAAAAGGCTGTATATAAGGGGCCAGGCCTCAGAAATAAGTTAGAGCACCTCAGAACGATACCTGCTGTCTGTTTTGCTGTGTTCTCCTCCGGAGAGAATAAAACCTTGTTTCCTGCTTTCCAGTCTCCAGCGCCTGCCTCTTCATTGATTAATAATTCGTGGGTCACAGAGGCAATACCGCCGGGCAAATATCGATTGTCCCCGACCTGCAGGTTTTACGATTGGCGTCCCAAGCGTGGGGCCCATCAGCGACTCGTGGATCCAGTGGGAGAGGTCCCGACGACAGAGTGAACGACTGCAACGATCGGGAGAGCTCTTGCCCAATAGACCCTCGTCTGGCAGCCGATCATCCGAACTTCACTAGTTCCGAACAGACCTCTCTCGAGTGATCTACGGTCCTGACTGGGAACCATTAGGAGTGCCGTGAGAAATACGAGAAAAAGAGGACGAACGGGCGCTGGATTCGGAAGACAAGAAACTGTCCATACGGTCCGGGTAAGGTCGTGTAAACACGACGGATTGCGAAATAATTGCTTGATTGTTTAAAAAAATACTAGTATTACTCTTTGTTAACTTATTTGGAGATTCACTGTCTGCACGCGGAGAAACAGTAGGCTCTTTCCCTTTTGCAAACAGTGAAGGATAGGTAACGCAGCCGTCGTGCCTATTTTTCTCCCCCACTGACTCTATTATTTATTAACGGTGTTTGGGAGATTCCCTCTCCCTCACTGATTAACTGGGTTCTTTGACCCCGAACTACTGTTCGCAGATTGTCTTCTGGAGATTCTCTGTCTGCAAACCGGAAATAACAGATTCCTCTTTGCGGATAGTGAAAGGGTAGAGGACGCAGACTTTTGCGCCCTACTTACTCTCCCCATTGATTCTACTCTATCTTATTTATTATTGATTGTTCCTCGTTATTGGTTACTCTTTGTTATTTTGTTCATGAGGTATTCACTGCCTGCAAACAACGTAGAATAGAAATATTCTGTCTAGTCTTTGCGCACAGTGATAAGATAGGCAGTGCTGACTTTTTGTCCCTCGTTGCGAGCCGTCATGTCTGTCTTCTCCCCACTGATTGATAATTGGTTCAGCCCGGACCGTGTATTAGAGGTGGATCATATAGCTCCACTGGAAGGCACCCCTAATAAGGACATGTTCATAAACTATGGATTAGTCACCATAGCCTATAATAAATTGTGGCACAGGTATACCAAAGAAAGTCAAGACAAACAGTGGCCACTGGTAGGGTCCTTTGACCTTGATAAAATAGAAACGTTGGAAATAGCCCTTCGCAATAATAAGACAACGCCTATTATGCTCAACAGTCTCGGTATGTGGCGCAGAGAGGCTATGCAACGACAGAGAAAAGACGAGGACAAATCAGGTAGAGAAACATATCGACAGGACAACCCCGGGGCACCACGACCTAAAAGTTATCCCCCGACACTACGCAAAAGACGGCCAGACTTAGGGCAAGACCAATGCGCTTTTTGTAGATATGTCGGACACTGGAAAGCCCAATGCCCGACTCTACTGAGCGTGAGTAGGGGCAGAGGGCCGACAGGAACGACAGGCCGGCAGAATGAGAAAAAGCGCGAGGCAAAGAAGAATCAGACTCACATGGACAGACCAGATAGAACCACCACGTTTGATTATGCCCCATGGCACAGATTTCGCCAGAACGATTTCAGCGACATGTTCGAATTTTCCTAGGTCGGACAATGTAAAGACGGGAACCCAGCCTAGCTCTAAATTAACAGACAGAAAGAGAAAAATTATGGCCAATCACTGTTTTATGTTTGTCTTTGGATCTTGTGTATCATGCTTTTACTGTCCCCCCGTCTGAGTTTGTGTGTACGTAATATATGAATCTGCGTCATCCCCCTGCACGTGCTTCCATGTTACATAAACTATGTTAATAGAAATTTTAGCATGAAACAACCTGGAAAGAAAGAAATGGGAAACGAAATCAGTAAGCCTCTGATAAACACGAACTTTTATTTTAACATAACAAGCAAAGAAAAACACAATAACGCTAGAAAAACAAGAACGGTAAACTGTAGAACATGAAAGTCAACAGAACACCCCCCCCCCACATTCTGGAACCTTCCAAAGTAGGGCAGGGTTACGGCTACGCCCAACCGGCGGCAACCCATATAAGGCGGGCCCTGCTGCCAACACTTGGTCAGGAAATCTTAACGTATGGGGGAGCCGGAGGAGAGGCAGGGGCCAGCAGAGTCCAGCCGCAGCGGCCCTAGGTAGTTGCCGGTAGTCTCGCCACATGCCTCCTCGGCCCAGCCGAAACGGGCCTGGATAGTTTCAGGTAGTCCCGCCACATGTCCACCCGGTCCGGCCACCAATGGCCAGGGACCGGGGCCAACTGAGTCCGGCTGCAGCCGATAACCTAAGGAAGCCCGGCCCAGAAAAGGACGAGACACCTCTTTCTTTTCCCTTCCGTGACAGCCGCAGCAGCTCCGGGCGGCGGGATGCCCTGTCCATACCTCTGCAGAAATGCGTCCAGGTCGGGCTGGGAGGGAGAGGCGACGCGGACGAGCCTCTCCCACCTCCACGGATAGGAGGTCTCCCAGTCCCCGGCCCAACGCCGAACACCCTCAGCCAGGCAATGGTCCCCCAGTACTTGCGCAGCACCGAACGTGCAATGGTGCCCATATTTTCGGAGCACCGAATATGCAATGACTGCACCGATACTTGTGCAGCACCGAATGTGCGCCACAGGTGGCCATACTCCCACAGCACTGAGCACAAGACTAGGGGAGCACCGGATGTGGAGAGACCTTCGTGCGGGCCGATGAAAAAGAGCAGCATGGAGTGCACCGAAAGAAGGAGACGGCGCGAACGAGTCTCCCTTGCCCCCCCAGGTGGGGGCATCACAGCCGCACCCCAGCCGAATGTCCCGCTTCCACAACACGGAGTTCCACTCTCTATTTTTGTCCCCAGAAAGGTCTCTTCCACTCTTGCAGACTCGATGAGAGGGGACTGCTGCGGGGCCTCAAAATGGCGTCTGGGTCTGCTGGAAGGCGGGCCTCGGCCGCTAGAGTAACTTTGAACAGCAATGTAACTCGGTCGCTTGCCCACCGGAGCACGAGCCCCCACCTCCGACAACATCTCCACAGCCTTGAAGATTCTACAAAGGTCCCCGGAGGAACCCTCGGCCACTGCAGGCCTCCGGTAAGGGACAACTGCCTTGATCGCCAACGAAATAAACATGACATTGCCACTCCTTCTGTTAGCATGAATTCTAGAACTGCCGAAAAGGACTCTGGTCCAACTGCCGGTTGTAGGAAACATTTTTCCCTGATGCCACTTCCGGACTAACCCGGCCCCGCCCAAAATGGCGCCGGTATCGATAGGAACTTACGAACACCTCGTGGTGTCCCTTTTTACTATTCAAACTTAATGTTCTGAGACATATATGACCCTTTGTACACTTGACAAGAAGAAAGGAGAGCTCACTCGAGGAACATGTAAAAGGATCCCGTTAAAAATGATGATTATAAATGTACAATGTATTATATTTTTTTATATATATAGCCGATGTATAACCTCGCTTATGACGCACGCACACGGTATGCATATAGGAAATCTGATTGCAACTAGTCTGACTATGCTTCTAAATTATGAAATAAACGCCCCCGAGCCCCCGGCCAACTGATAGACGTTCTAGTTTGCTACAAATGAATTGCTAAAACTTTCTAATGTTTTTATTGCTGCAAAACAACACCCCCCACTGTACGCACTTTAGCCATTGCCGTGTCCGGCCAAATACGACTGCACCCTTATAAATCCACGTACTATGATTTTGCAAAAATAAAGGTTTTCGAAATAATGAACGGGTATTGCATGCTTTATTTGAAATATGGGATGGGCGGGAGAGTTCTTTTCTGTGCACCCTACTATGCTCTCTCTTTAAGGTTATTAGAAGATGGTTGCCCAGCCCCGGAGGACGGATCGGATCCACGACACGATACTCTGCCTCCAAGGTACGCGACCGACTCATGAACTCTCGCGTGGAGGAAGACCTCGGCTTCCAAGGATGGGTAAAACGAACGGTATAAATGAGGGAATGTAAAAGAAGGGTAAAATAAAACGACGTAAATGTTACAAAGTACGACGTCCAAAGGTATTAGGGAACAGAGCTGACTCAAGAACCGAAGAACCTTAGAACGTCACAGTGTTGAAGGAGCTTTAAGGACCCCGATAGTGAGATACATCTACTAACTAGACACCTCGCACTAGGCACCTCTGGTTTCCCTTTTTATGTTTCCCCGCACACGACCTATAAGGACACACTGCCCCCCCCCCCGACTCCAGAAACCATATCCCCGGGGATTCTACCCCGAGGAGGAAAGACGAGTATGAGGTAAGTAAAGGACTCTCGAATCCATGTATTTGATATGCGCGAATGTTGTCCCCCCTCCCTTCCCCTCTTTTTCCTCCCTCTACAGGTTACATCAGGGGCCGCAACCGAGGTATGGCGAAGATCTGAAGCCTTGCCCCGTCTAATACGCGAAGCGGACCAACGCTGCAAGGTGGCGCCTAAGCACGCCTACAAACTACTCATGTAGCAAACGAGCCCGTAAAACTAGTATGATCTGATGAAAAGTGATCACCCTTAACCCAGGCTGCGCGAATGAACCCATGTCACGGGTGAATCGAAACTATGAGAGAATGTGCGTGTGTGACTGAAGCGTTGACTCAACTGGTCGAAGGACCAAGAATGCAAGAAAGTGCGACACAATGGTACCTCCTTTTTTCCTCTTCTCAAAGCATGTCCCCTCTACCCTGTCTAATGCTCGCCCGCCTCAAACTGCATGCTTTCAAGATTCTAACACAGACCCGTAAATGTCCTTTGCTGTGTAATGCACTAAATAGCCTTTCTTAAATACACTGCCACTCTCCATGTAGCACGTGTACTATTTAGCCTGCTGTTGCACGCTCTCTCTCTCTCTCTCTCTCTCTCTCTCCTTCACGCTCCTACTCAGCCGAGCGATCAGCTCCGAAATTGGCAGACTGCCACCCCTAGCGCACCACCCGATTGGCTCCAAATACCGCCAGTATTTGCACAAAACTTGTCTTTAATAAAATTACCCTAACGCTGTGTCACCACCTCTCCTTTCCGAAAAATATTTTGATGAAACCGAGAATTGGCCATAAGGGAAAGGACAGGTAAGACGACTGAGGTTCCCTAATCTGACCCGAAATGAGGGAACTACATGTCAGCGGCTCCTATTATGAGATAAAATGCCTCAGATGACGCGACCTTCCCCGTCCCGAATTGTCGCGATACCCAAACCATAAAGGTAATCGAAACCTCCCCATCTTCTCAGGACGCACCCAGTATTGCGTTCAGTTGCCCCCCGATAAGAGTTTTCTTAACTATCCTTCATCCCCCGATTGTAAAAGGTGGGTCGACTCGCGACTAACACAGGCCAGCTGTGGTTCCTAGAAATGATTTTTTTATATAGGCAAATTTCAGAGTTTGGAATTCGAGAAATGCCACTGAATGCTCACCAACTGAACTATGGCCTTCGGCCGATAGTACCCTTATAACCCAAAGTAAGATGACGCCCCCCCCCATCACAGTTTTCTATGTCCCTAGTTGTCTTCCCATGAGACCCCTGTCTTTTCTAATTTAGTAATCAGGCCATGAGAGGCTGCATAGGAACCAGAATGATGTTTTACAAAGTTAAAGTTTAGACCGAAGCGAAGAAAATCATTACAATGGACCTTGTCGAAAGTGAAAATGTTTAGTTAAAGGGCAGGATGCATTGATAATATGAAAAATGTTTAGCCTATGTTCGTCCCTCAGCGAGAGGCCTATTAGTACCATGTTGATAGCTCACAACACCCTTTTTGTAAATATAAACCCCTAGAGAACGGTATAAGCATTGTCAGGCTTGTATTAAAAAGGTGGGTCCCCATCAGATGAACTGTCGTGACTATAGTAACCAGTTGTGAAGGAAAGTCATAGTAAATCCAGCAGGCTCACCATCGATCATTAATATGTCAGTTGTGAACCCTAATATAACGGACGTGTCTATTCTCATTTACCTAGAGCTGGGAGAGAAATAGACTTATGTGATTACTTTCCTCTACCAATTCTCTAAAGACTGTCTTTTCAAACTCCTTCAAGGGTACGGCTGTCGGAGGAAAGAAGGACCGGATGTGGGAGCACGTGGCCTAACTACAGACTATGGAACGTCTGCGACATGGGCCAAGGCGAGACCGCGACTGAACGGAGCTGCAGGACGTGGCACTATCTCCGACAAAATGAGAGGAAAGGGCTAACCCGATGCCCCTGCTCAATGTTCGAATGTGTGCTGAGAAGTCCCCGCTCTCTAGACCCGGTCATGAGCCCGCCTACCAGAAATCTCTCGTTCCCCTAGTTTGTTCCCGATCTGGCCTTGCTCCATCCCCCTTTTTCTCCGACCTACCCGATGGACTATTTGTACCCTCTTCTTCCACCTGAACTTTTGACTATTGATTCCAAAGGACACAGGGCGAAAAAGACCCTTTTTTTGACCAGAAACGAGAGGAAAGGTCGTGCCCTGCAACACGGAACTTAGAATAGAGCTGGACTCGTAGCTCCACCGCCGGTGCTCCACAGTGCCAACAGAAGACGAAAAAATTGCTGACAACTTACTAAACTTCGAACATTCCTTCACTATCATCTCTGCTACGTCTCGTTTCTCTCCCAGCCAACATTGTATTAATTATGTAACAATCCATCAGTTCACCTTATGAAATGTACTCACTGCTCGCACTTCGAATCATTTTTGTATTGCATTACTATGACTTTCCTGCTAAACAAGTTTATCAAAGTTTATCAATAGGTCCGCCTCCTAAAACTAGAGATCTTAAATGTAATGTTTACGACTCCTTCACCTAGGGTTCCTACTGCTTTTTCTTATGCCCACCATAATAGAACTGAGTAGAAAATGAACCAGCAAGATGTCTTGAATATGTTAAAGGGAGGACTGTGGAAAATTAGTACGGTTTGATGAACATTATCTGCGCCATCTTGCCTTTCCCCTGATGCCACACTTTTGTCGTGCGCGCCCGCCATTTTAGGTGCCTCGATCAGGACCATCCCTTTTTGCATGCCACTGGCCCCCGACATAGCCCTTCGCCCTCACCAAGCCTGCACGCTGACCAACCCCCCCTGCTCGCACCTGCCTTGAATCATAAACCCCTCTTCAGCGCGGCTTTGCCTCAGAACCTCATCCTGTTCCCAGCGCAACACCTCCCTTCTTCCCTTTCCTGGTCCCCGGCCCTTTGATGCAAACCCCCTTTTTCCCCGTGTGCCCGTTTGTCTTCCTCGTTCCCAAGCCGACACCCAGCTCTGCCGATACTATTCCTTGCCCCTCCCCGTACAATAGAAAGCTTCCCTCATCAAAGGACCCCCCCCGAGTTGATCAAAGCCCCCACCCCATGAGATCCGATCGAACCCCGCATTCCATGAATTGGCGGAATATCCAGCTGCGCGATAGTCATCACCTGTTGTGACCAGGGTGGGGACTTCTCCTGTAAATGTGTGTGGGAACGGGCCCGAAGGGGGGATTCCGGGAATGTCTTTCCGTACATCAAAGCATTGCCATGAGTATGTAAACTGTAATAAAACCGCAAAAGGCTGTATATAAGGGGCCAGGCCTCAGAAATAAGTTAGAGCACCTCAGAACGATACCTGCTGTCTGTTTTGCTGTGTTCTCCTCCGGAGAGAATAAAACCTTGTTTCCTGCTTTCCAGTCTCCAGCGCCTGCCTCTTCATTGATTAATAATTCGTGGGTCACAGAGGCAATACCGCCGGGCAAATATCGATTGTCCCCGACCTGCAGGTTTTACACATGAGCCATTGTAACTACTGCAAGCACATACGCATCGGGTAACAACCATCTCTGATGTTCTGACAAGTCAATCCAACACCCATTTGCATCCATTCTACCCGTAATTTCTCTCCACGTGTTCAACTCTTTCTCTGTTGCCTCAGCTTGAATGGACTTCACACTCTCTATCGTGTCTTCACACATTCCAATATCACCAGTCCATCTTGCAGGGCCTGCAACATACATTCGGCTCATCACGTTCCTCGCGGTTTCTTTCGCGACTTCATCAACAAATGCGTTTCCACGTCCAACATCGTCAGTCACCTTCTTGTGAGCGCTGCATTTCACAATCGCCACTTGCAGAGGCAAGGTCAGTGATTCAAGAAGCTCATTTACCAACTGACCATGTTGAATCTTAGCTCCATGCGAAGTCAGGAACCCACGTTGTTTCCACAATCGTCCAAAACTATGAGCCACTCCGAATGCATACTGGCTGTCGGTGTAGACAGTCACTTTCATTCCTTTCGACAACACACATGCTCTCGTGAGTGCAATCAATTCTGCTGCTTGAGCTGAATTATGTGGAATACGTGCAGTTTCAACAATCGTATACAAAGTCGTGACAGCATATGCTGCAGTTGTGTCACCATTCGGAAGCTTAAAACATGAACCATCCACCCACAATGTACCATCACATTCAGCAAGAGGAGTATCATAAAGGTCTACTCTTCCTTTCGTTTCCTCTTCTGTTCTAAGAAAACAATTATGTTGTTCTGAAGCATCTAGTTCCTCTACGGTTGGCAACAACGTAGATACATTTTGTACATTACATCTTTTTATGTGCACATGACTTGCTAATAGTGTTAATTCGTACCCTGACAGTCGAGCACTAGTTAAGTGCTGCGTCTTGGTTTGGTTCAATAATGTGTCTACTGCATGTGGAACCATAGCAACTAGCATATTATTCATTACGAGACCAGCAGACTGTTGAATAGAAACAGCTGCTGCCGCTGTTGCTCTTAAACAACTTGGCAATGCTTGAGCCACCAGATCCAAAGTCGATGAAAAATATGCACATGGACGTTGTCTGTTTCCAAACAACTGTGTCAGTACTGATAATGCACAGCCTTGTTTCTAATGGACGTATAGTGTGAAAGGCTAACTGTAGTCAGGTGTACCTAACACAGGAGCCGAACACAATGCATTACGCAATTCTGAAAAACTTCTCTGACACTCTTCAGACCAAGGAATGGGATTGGGTGTATCTTTACATGTTAAGGCCACCAAAGGTTGGGCCAATAACGAAAAATTTGGTATCCACTGTCTACAGTACGAGGTAATACCCAAGAAAGCACGAACTTCTTTCTGTGTTCTTGGCACGCTCAATTTCGCTATTGCCTGAATTCTCTTTGGGGTCAGTTTCCTTCCCTCCTTCGATAAGAGATGACCTAAGTAGGTCACTTCTTGTCGGCAATATTGTACTTTGGAAAGTGACACCTTGTGATGCAATTCACATAGATGACGCATTAACGACAATGTGGCTTCTTTACATATTTCCTCAGTATCTGTTGCAACAAGCAAATCATCAACGTACTGAATGAGGGTAGCGCCGTCGGGTAAAACAATCGTATCAAGCTGTGTCTTTAGAGCTTGACTGTATATTGATGGACTTTCACAGTAGCCCTGAGCTGCGCGTTTAAAGCGGAAACTTCGTCCACCTAAAGTGAAGCCAAAAATATCCCTGCTCTCCTCAGCGATCGGGATGCTGAAGAAAGCATTCTTCAAGTCAATCACCGAAAACCACGTTGCAGAAGCTGGGATCATAGTTAAAAGGGCAGTGATGTCGGGAACAACTGGAAATTGTGGCACAACTATTTTATTGACCTCTCTCAGATCAATCACCAATCTGTAAAAAGGTGGCTGGGAAGGATCAGTTAGTTTCAAAACAGGCAGAACAGGACTATTGCAAACATTTCCCCTTGTTTCTTCAATGACATCTTTTGCTATCAGATCGTGAACGATCGCTAACAAGGCTTTTTCGCCTTCACTGGATATTTTGTATTGGGGAATTCGTGGCATTTTCACATTGGCTTTCAATGTTATGACATATGGCGGAATTTCCAGAAGACCCACATCGTTGGAACCAGTAGCCCAAAGAATAGTAGGAAGGGACGACAATTCTGTTGGAATTTCATCCCTTGACAAATATGTTGAGGAAACCACTTTCTTACCTAAAGTAAGTTGTACTCCTGAAGGAGAACAGTACAGAGTTGCATATAATCTTTTTAACAGATCTAGTCCTAACAAATTCTCACCACAACCTGTTGTCAGAATAAGGGGTGCTTCTAATTCACAAGGACCAACAGAAAGAGACAAAGGGTCAGAAATAGGGTTTCTAACCGGGACGCCAGAAAAACCTACGGAAACGTTCGTTTCGCCAGACAAAGGTGCGCCAGGGAGTTTAGAGTGCATTATTGAACTCTTTGTAGCACCAGTATCTAACAGAAAAGGTTCTGACACGCCTGATGTAATCACCTCAATGTATGGTCCACTCTGATCTACTGGAACTGAAACAACTCCCTCTCTTTGTCTATGGCTGTCCTAGCAGTCATTACTTTCCCAATTCTCACTTTCTGCATAGTAATCGTCAGCGTAGTACTGAGCTGACCTGTTAGATTCGTTATTCTGCTGATCAAATTTGTTCATAGAGTTTTGAGGAGGAAGGGGACGTGCGTCCTGGGGGACGTTCCCGCGTCCTCTACCTCTAGGTGCTTGTTGAGCACCTCTACCTCTTGTGCTTGAACCGTTATTTGCACGCTGTAACAGAATAGGACAACTATACTTAAAATGACCTTCTTCCTTGCAATACGAACATTGGTTGGGCCCTACAGTGACACGCGGTTGAGTATACTCGACTTTTTGTGAGTTCCTCTGATACTGTTGAGGCTGCTGATAATTATTCGGGTAGCTATTCTGACCACCATTATTCTGACCGCCATTATTCTGGCCACCACCACGTGGCGGATAAGCTTGCTGTAACAAAACCTTCGTTTTCAACTCTTTCGTTTTCTTTTCTGCTCTATCTTTTTCGTCTTTGTCTCGATTTTCGTAATATTGCGCAGTGGCCAATATCTGTGCTGAGGAAGAAACTGCCCAAGAACTCTCTGAATCCTTTAACTTTTTACACAACTCTGGAAGCAGATTGTGCACAAATTTGTCGACAAACAATCGCTGACCACCTTCTGTACTCATGTCTTGACAACTGTGGTCGACAAAAGTTTCTTCAAACCTCGTGAAGAAATCAGACACCGTCTCTTCTTTCTTCTGTTTACACGCAGACAACTTGTCCCAGTTTACGCGTACCGCAGACATTATCGTTTTCATGTACTCAATTATCCTACTAGGGAGTTCTGCTATTAAAGGTTCGGGTTTAGCGCCACCAATTTGTAGGGCATCTGTGGCAACAATGTTAGCCCACGAATCACCTAATTCCTGATCATGATCTGTATGACGAATCTTTCCCCATAAAGGCTGTGGAACAACGTTCCCAAACAACATATCGATATCAGCTAAATTCATAATGCATGACCCAGCGGTCTGTGACAACTCCTTGTAATACCCTGCGGGATTTTTACGTGGATCAGGTAAGGTCTGTTTAAGGGCTAAAACTTCGGCTCGCTTCCATGGGACATGTACCCAAACACGCTGGAAATGAGGCTGAATAGGTGGGTTAGCATTTGCGTCACCCTCTCTCCATTGTGGCGGAACCTCTCTCATGGGGTATTGTCGTGCCTTCTTCCTACCACATTCACCGCGCTCGGATTGAGATTGAGAAGTGTTCCCCTTACTCCGATATGACAATAATACCTCAACTGCTCTTTCGACTTCGGGACCTACAATCATGCCTTCTGCAAAATGGAACCGTACTCGACACAACTCAGGCGGGTTGCATTCTAGATCATTGTCTTCTAAATCTTCACAGAGAAAAACACACATCTGTTCAAACATCGCCGGCCGGGCTTTCTTCTTGAATAATTTAACCTCGAGGTTATCTAAGATTTCGGTATCAAAACTACCGTATTGGGGCCATTTTAGAACACCGTCTTTTCTGGTGTATTTGATCCACACTTCGTTATATGTGATGGGGCCTACTCCATGCTTCACATATAGTTCATATGTCGAAGTTCCAATCGGAGGAACCGGACACGAGTCCTCCAATCGGGAGTCCCTTTTACTACAACCAAGACAAAACAAATTTCCAAGTCTGCTAAGACCAGGCATCTTCGCTCTCTAGTCTAGCTTCAAACTTCGAAGGATTTACCGATTACGATATTTCTCGTGAATACACGAGTCCCTCGGTTTTGGTGCTTGCAAGTACCAACACAAAACTATCCCAAAGGATACCCAAGACTAAGAACCACTAAGGACTGGGAGACGCTCCACTTATACTTAACTGAAATATCGATGACGTCACCAGAAGACTCGTCTCAGTGTTTCGCTCTACCAAACTTCAAGGGTCCAAATCAGGGTGATAGCCAGGGCAGCAGTCCTTCGTAGCCGTCGGGAAGCGGGGAACCTCACAGCAAAGACCTTCGGCCCACGTCGACATGCAGGGGTCGATGAAGTGGTTGGCCGTCCTCCGGAATTTTCACACGAAGCTCCTCATGAACCTCTGGCTGGACCAGTACCGCTGGAATCGCCCCAAACGTTGGGCGCCAACTGAGGTACTGGGTTTTTCAGAACCGGGGCTAATCCGGTAACCCAGCGGTGTCAGGGAAACACACCCGAAGACCAAGAGTCCTTTCCTGATTCAGACCACAGAAACTCAGAGTCTTCTAGGTGAAGTCAAAGATCGATTTTATTGGCTGCAACCAAGGTAACAAGCGTCCTAGAAGTACAACACACGGGAAGTATGTTCTCAGGAGACTGCCGCAATTCACGAAGTCAGACTTCTCTTTTTATACAAAATAATAAGCTTCGGGCAAACATTCCTAGATTTTCAGGATACTATTCACATATCTCGAACACAAATAAGTAACAGAGTTATGATGACAAGTTTCACATTTCGATTGTCAAACCCACAAAAAATTACTCGGTAAGGTCCGGCATTTCCATCAGATATCGGTGTACCCTTAATAAAAACGAGCACCTCCCCATCATAAAACAAGTCAGGAAAAAGGAGCAGAGCCAGGTGTGGGCAAGATTCGGCAGGGTGTGTGTGCATGAAAAGGTTTTATGGCTGGTTGCGCCTAGATGCTATCTCGACCGGCCACTGGGAGAGGAACTGACCAAACGAGTTTGGCCTGGGGCAATGGTTCCAACTTGCTCGGGTCAGGGAAAAGTCGATCAAGGAGTACGTGGCCGTTTGATATTGAATTAAGCCTATGTGAAGGGCAACACACAAAATGGCTGCCACATACAAAATGGAAGCCAAGGGTTCAGGGCACAAATGACGAATTCGAGGTGACGTCGTCACTCGAATGCGACGAAAATGCTTGTACATAATGTACTCGCCATTCTCGGTCTTTTGATACCAGACTCGTCATGTTACGACGAAGTTTTATTCTCGAGTGTAGAGTTGTTACATGAGTCCGGGATTTTCAGTACTACAACATTTTGTGGGAGGGGTTGCACTTCTACTATTGACTTTGCCCTCATAACTAATTCACACGCTGATAGAATTCATTCTTTTAAGGTCTCAGATATTGCATTGAGTGATCACTTTCCGCTCTCTATGACCATCCTGATCCCAATGAAGTCACCGTCAAGATGTAATCAGGGAAGGGATAGAGTGGGCGAAAACCTGTCTATCTGTAGCATTAATGGCTACTCTTTACGATGGGCTATGGTTGATCAAACTGAAATTCTTAGGTCAGTGATTGGGAAATGCATGTCTGAGCTAGCGATATTTTTGGGGGAAGATTCTATGCCTAAAACTATCCTCTCATCTTTTTTAGTAATTTCTAATGAAATTAGTACCTCCCTCACGCGACAGTCTAAGAATAATCGAATAAAGGGAGGTTGGTTCAACTCTAACTGCACTAGAGTTTATGCATTGTTAAAGAAAGAACTGCATAAGAAACCAAGGTGTGTCATGGAGGATAGGAGACTCAGGGAAGAATATAAACTTGCTGTTACAGAAAGAAAGAACATGCTGAAAGCAGAAGCCTGGGACTCCTTGCACTCAGCCTCTGAAAATAACCATAGTGCAGGCTTCTGGAAGATTATTAGAACTCCCTTTTTTTAGGGAAGAGGCTGGCTCTAGATTAGAGATAGCAATCCCAGAATCAGATTGGATTGGGCACTTTGCCAAAGTATATGAGGGAAAGGTATTGTTAACCTCTCCTTGTACTCCTACCCCTCATTCTGCCCCAAGAAACGTGATGTTCACCCTAGAAGAGGTTGAGAAAACACTACATAAGAGCCAGGGTGGTAAGGCTCCTGGCCCGGACGGAGTCCCCATAGATATTTTTAAAGCTATTATTTCCCTGTGGGGCCCCCTTTTGGTCCAGGTGCTTAACGCAAGTTGTATTACAGAATTTTTGCCCACTTGGGTGGAGTCCATTTTTAAAAAAGGGGATAGACACGTCCCGGGTTGCTATAGACCCATTTCCCTTTTGGATTCATTCACGAAAATAGTTGGGAGAATAATTTTGGACCATCTCCTAATCTGGGCAAATGATAACTCTATATTATCTGATTTGCAATATGGCTTTCGCTCTGGACTAGGAACAGTAGAACAAGGCCTAAACCTTCTGATGTTGGTTGGGAAGTACACAAGGACAAAAAAGGGGAATTTATTCCTGGCCTTTGTTGACCTCTCGGCTGCTTTTGATTGTGTGGTTCATTCCAAACTGTGGATTTTGTTGGGACAACTTGGGATTGATGATAATAATATTTATTTTCTTAAACGTTCTTATTGTGACGCTTCAGCCCGCGTCCGCTATGGCCTGAAGGGGGAACGCACAGATAAAATCCCAATTAGGAGTGGGGTCAGACAGGGCTGTGTACTGGATCCATTCCTTTTTAATTTATATATAAATGGTCTAGAGGGAGCTCTGTGCAGTAACAGTTTAGATCTCCCTCATGTAGCTGGCCGTCCAATCCCGGCACTTTTGTTCGCAGACGATGCTGTGTTAATGTCTCGTACTCAAGTGGGACTTCAGCGCGTGGTGGATAGTTTTACCCTTTTTATGAAGGACTTGGGTCTAAGGGTAATACCTCAAAAACATTCATCATGCGCTGTGGCAGGGATTGTAAAACCACAAGGGCCATTTTTATCGCAGGTCAGAAGCTTGAGGTTACCAATCAATTCTCCTACCTAGGTATATTGTTTACCCAGAACGATACCTGGGGTCAGGCAGTACTAGCTAAAAAACACGCGATGGTTCGCTCAACCGCTGCCCTGAAAACCTTCGCTAAAAAATTAGGTACTAGACCCCCTCTTGAGCTAATAAAGATCTATAAAGCCAAATGCGTATCTGGTGCTACCTATGGGAGTGGGGTATGGGGTTTCTCTGACCCTGCCCCTATTCAGGTAGTTGAAAATTTGTTTCTGAAATTTATCCTTGCAGTACCCAAGAGTACTCCTAATTATAACTGTCAAGCAGAAATAGGACTCCCTTTTATATCTGATTTAATCAAGCTTGAGCCTGTGCTTTTGTGGCACAGGCTGTGGAACAAAGAGGAAACTAAGCTGAATAGAGATATTTTGTCAGATATCCTGAAATTAGAAGGAGCGATGAGGATACCATGGCTGAGCTATGTGTGCAAGTTTCTTACGGATATCGGAAAGCTTGAGTACTTTCTAAATTCCCTTACTATGTCAGCCATCTCACGAAAAGACTTGAGGAAGGAGGGTTTGTCTTTTTTGGATTCCGTAAGAATGTCAACAGAGGTTTTAAAACCTCCTGTCCTGCAACATCAATTGATATTAACGACTTTTAATATTCAACCCTACCTGGCTTATGTCCCTAACAACTAGGATAGATTTTTATTATATCATTTTAGAATTTGGAATTTTCCATAGGCTGGTCAGTTTTCCAACTGTAAATGACTGGTCGCAAGATTTACAGCCTTGTCCCTGTGATAATTTGTCCCTCCAAACCACCGTGCATGCCTTTTTATTTTGTAAATTCTATGGATCTCTCAGATCCAGAATCCAACTACCTTTACTGAGAGAGATGGGATTGCGTCAATGTCGTTTGGCCATGTTAAGTTCTCAATACTTGGACAATATTCGATTTGTTGCTGTACTTACAGTATTCCTGAAAAAAGTGATCTTCTGCAGAAAATTAATGATCACATAGGGTATTTTTTAATTAGAGAAAGGATTTTAAATGGAATTCTGATATTTAAGAATTACTGTGTATATACTCTTTTTACCCTTTTTAGTCAAGATACTGTATTATTGCATAATGACACTGTAAATGTATTGAAGTGAACTGAAATGTAATAATTCTGTTAATTATGTATGCTTTTATGATTGCATTTAACAATCGAATAAAGCGATATTGTATTGAATTGAATTGAATGTATGTATTTTTATATGTCATTGCACTAAACAATGTTATAAAACTATTCTCGCTGTACGCATTATACTTCACATTCTGTCTTACGATTGTAGCAGTTCACCTCTCTTGCAAGCGTTGAGGTTTTTAGCCAATCAAGGCACAACTTCCCAACACTATATGATGTCACCACCCGAGTATTCTCATTGTACATATCACTGGTCACGCCTATTAATCCTAAACCCGCCCGCGTTACCCAGGAATGTAGACTGACACTCATTAGTGTCTGAGGGCCAAACCAACCATCCCTTCAAATTAGGGTCTGATGAATTGTAAGAGCCATTACGCAGCATGGCATCTAGTGTATCCTCACTGTTTCGTGGAAACTGCTGCCAATTTTCAAAATGTGTGAACGTGTTAATGTGAGGTTTGTTCAAATCCTTCATCTTGGCTATTCCAAGACAGGATGTTTGTTGCACTGTTTTATTCAGGAGAATTAATTTATCTGGTATGAGGCATGCTCTAAACAAATCCTCTGTTCCCTCACTCTGCCATTCTTTTGTCCCCCAGACAGATTTTGTGTCTATGGTGTCTTTCCAAAAGGCAAACCCTTGTGCATATAGCCGGGATAGAAAGGAAGCAGAATATATCAGCTTGGTGTTTGTTAGCATATTTTTCTTTGCAGGTGTAGGTGCAAACCTATAATAATAAGAGGCTGGGTCCACAGTTACATGTACCATCATACAATTCATCAGAAGAAAATGCGGCCAATTGTTCAAAGTCTGCCAGCATAATGTGCCCTGTTTCAATGTCCCAATTATCGGACAAAGTACTAGATGTCATTATATAATTTAAGGAAATTTTAAACAATGCAGTATTTGTAAACGTTCAGTAGGACCATTCACATCATACAATACCCTGTCCCACACTATTCCTTCCGGGAACTGGAACTCCTGTCATTTTCACAAGGGACCGGTGCCTTAGTTCACAGTGCGATGATGCATGTGGTTTTAGTACCAAATTGACAAGTTGTACGGCAGAGCATTCTGGGAGATAGTATCCATTCTGAAGCAGGAAAAAGACAGTCACCATACGAATCCAAAGGACCAGGAATAGTAATCTAATTGTATTCCAGAAAAGTAACCAAGGAGTAACAAAGTATGTCTTTGTCAGCCAAAGATAGAGAGCATTCATTTGTAGCTTGAAAGAGAAGTGGTATCTCAGGTTCACTTGAATCCGATGAGAAGTTGTCATAGTTCATGAAGTAGCCAGAAGCCATTCAATCTGTTTTGTGAGTTTACTCAATTTGTGGCATTTTCACGTAGACATTTCTTCAAATTGAGATTTGTGTTACTCTGTTGATTGACTGTACAGTAGTAGTTGTTTCAATATGAAGAAGAAAAACGTCATTGTTGTTTTACTGTTTCTCTTAGGAGAGGGAAATCTTTTTTAGTTATTAATGCTTGCATCTGAAATTCCTGAATGGTTGAGAGAGGAGTATGGTGGCTACCTAGGAGCCAATGCAGCCTACTGTTGAGAATCTGCCACATAATGTGGTTTGATCAAATCAATGGAGACAAACCTTTTGTCTCGCCAGCCGGCAAGAGGCGGAAGAACTACAGCTCTGGTACCTTTGACAACCAGGACAGGCGCTCTGTTAGATGGCCCAAATTCTTTCTTGTTCAAAGTTTTCTCTCTGATTAGAACCCCAATCTTTGGGACAATGTTTGCTTCCCCAGAGGTGGTGCTTAGACATTGCTTTGTGCTTCCCGGAATTCATTGAGTTCCTGAAAAAACAGCCAAACGTTCATTGATGTCAAATGGTGCTTCTATCGCCACTGTGCCAACAATATTGAGGTCTAGTACCAACATTCTCACACTAAACAGGATTTCATATGGAGTGCGACCACCCAGGTATTTTCTTGGCATGTTATTTACGCCCTCCAGACCCCATATAGGTGATTGACCAAACTGCAACCCAGAGCCAAATACCCTTGCTGTTAGGGGAGGAGTACCACAAGGCCACACCCAAACTTCCCATAGCTTCTTTGTAAGCCTGAGAGCCTGAGAGCTAAGCACCGGATCCTAGTTGGAATGAAGTGAGCCAAATGCGTATGTCCTGATGAAGACTCGCAAATACTTTATAACAGTTTGGGCGTCAGCTGAGCACTGTGGCCACACCCATTGGAATCTGAAGCATGAATCCACTGCCACCAAGATGTACTTGTAAGCCCCGCCACCAAGATGTACTTGTAAGCCCATTTGAGTGTGAGGGCTGCAGTAATTCAAATAAACAGAAACCAGAGGCTTGTCTGAGATCAATAGAGATGTCTGAGGTGGAAATGCTATGGTTGAACCCTTCATCTGCTGGCAGATGTCACATTTGAGGACAAAGTCCTTGGTCTGTTTAGTGAGACCAGGCCACCAATAGCACTGCTTCAATAATAAAACTGTAGCAGTAACCCCTTTATGTACTGAACCCAGACCCTCATGTGCAGCTAGTATTAAACCCAATCTGCAGTCAGTGTTTGTATAGCCTTATCCCTCATTCCTGGAATCTGAGTGTACAGTATGTTTTGTGCATCTAACTTGTAGAAATGGAGGCTGAGTGGAAAGCCTTTTGGCAGGTGTGTGTTGTTGCGAGCAGCATTGAACAACACAATGATGTCTCTGTTTAATTTCGTACCAGAACAAGTGATTGCAGCAATGGCAGCACTGCAAACATTTGCCTTAGCGGCTTCCTCAGCCATGGAATTACCTGCAAAGTGAAAACCAACACATTGCTGACCCATTGTGTGGATAACCTGAGCCCACGGCAAGCATTTTTTCAGCTTTGCCACCTGTTCTCAAAGCATCTTGTGCTTGATTGTGCAACCCTTGGAATCTCGAAGTCCATTCTGGCCCCATGAGAATAGGTATTCATAATATGACTTGACACAATAATACAAATCACATACTATATGTGTGGGTAATCCGGCGAGACTTTTTTCTCGTTTGCGATCAGCAACATCAAGTTGCCAATCGCGAGCGTGGAAAATAAACCTCCCAGCGAGATTCTCAATGCGGGGAGGTCAGGTTTCTAATTGAGAGTGGTCGCGTATGCTCGGGACCGCTCGCGATGAGAAACTACCGTTGAGAAAGCTGCCGCTTGAGTAGAAATCTACTCAAGCGGGAGAAAACGACCGTTTGCACTGTGCAAGATACAGTTTGAACTGATTGCACAGTGCGGACAAGCATCCGGCACTGTGCAACCAGTGCAAGCAGCATTTTGCACAGTGCACTACGCAGTTCGCCTAGCTGTGCGTAGCTCGCGTAGTGGGTAGTGCGATTCGAGTAGCTACGCGTAGCGCTACTTCGCGAACTATGCCCAGGGTTAAACACTATTACTGCAAAATATATTATACACAATTTAGATAATATTATGCAATATAATGAATGGTACTAAATATTAAAAACTATTCATAATACACCACCATAATGGGAACATTGCAAAAAAGAACTATTTGCTATGACTGGATGACTTGGGATACCCATTTTTTTCTAACTTTATCGGCAGCAGGAACTAGATGGCAAGATTTAATAACCATACTGTTAAGAATACAACAACAGCAATAGGTCTCGGACCCCCTCAAACCATGCCAGATCTTCTCTGTAGCCCAAAGAGTCAATGGCAGACAACAGTTGCTTTGGGATACGAACCATGTTTGAGAAACAAAATGACATCTTAACAGGCACATCATTTCTTTACAACATAAAGCAGTACACATCTAATAAAAATGAGGAAAACACATTTGAATTTGCATAGTTGTATGTACATAGAATAGCAAACTTTTTACAATCTGACAGTAAATTCAATGAAGTCATACAATCATAACCATAATGGAGCGTCCCATTCTTTACCCATCCAGCAGTAAGGTACAGTCAATGCTCATCCCAAGAAAAGCCACACAGGTGTACTCCACCTGCGTCCCTGAGCGGTGGTCCCCACTCCTCTGATCCTTGTCCGCAACCCACGGACTCGCCCCTCTGACACCGGGCTGTCTGTGGGCTTGTAGAGTGTGACTAAAGTCTGGAGCCCAAAGTCGGTGTGAATATTCTCTTTCAGGATTCAGCTTACTGTCTCCCCTCTCAGTGGTGCCCTAGGAAGCACGCTGGAGGACTCCCCTCTTGGTTGTACAGCGATCTTGGGTTTCAAATTTCTGCCATTAGAGCCCATAAAGAACAAAAGTTGTGGACCGGTGGGTGGGCTTGCTGCCGATCTGCTTCTGCCATCGTAATGGTGAAATGAAGGGGCACGGGTGGATGCACCCTATATAGGACCCTGTTGTGAAGTTCCTACTGATCCGTAGGATCTGCATATTTGTTGGACAACATAAACTTTGGGCGAGCTGCCTAGACTGATTCCGGGCACCCTGCAGGATATGTTGGCCGAGAGACCAGCTAGCTCACAGTGCCACCACTAGCCTCCCCTAAACTCGTGGTATGAATCTTCCCAGTCTGTTCTCTCCTTTTCTCATCAGCAGCAGCTCGAGCCTCTCTCTCTCTCTCTCTCTCTCTCTCTCGCTCTCTCTCTCTCAGCATCGATGTCATAAAATCCTCTGCTTCTCTCTCAGCATTCTAAACTTGAGTTACTCTAGGTAAAGTCTTTATGTCTGCATGTCCCACCCTCAAAAGCTGCAAATATCGATGAATTACAGACTTTGATTGGGCAGGGGATGGGGAGTTGTCATCACCTCATGCTGTCATATTCATTTTAATAATCATCTTTTGTCTTGACAAACCCTCCCCTTCAGATCATTCATAACTTTATTTTACTTCATTCCCATATCTCTAATGTTGCAAATCAAATAACATTTTATATGCAGTTTCACAGTCGAGAACAACTTTCGGACGATTCGTGTCCTTGGATCTTGGCAGCCACTCATCCACCTGGTCCTCATGACTTCACTACGCATGTGTAGCTTGCCTCCATTTTGCCGCCATCTTTTTCCAATTGCGTACCACAGTAGGCCCAAACATACACTATTAGTGTAGGAATCATAAACAGATGTTAATTTCTCAAATATATGATTTTCACTGTTCACCGCCCCCTTTTACTCTATCCATGTTATTATCTCTTTCTTTAAGCGCAAGCATTCGCAGCAATAGCTCTTTTTATATTCAGGCAAGCATATGCCAGGCATGTGGTGCCTCAAGACCTAATGTTAATAATTCTTGTGCATGAGTGAGAGTTTTCCCTCTCAAAATGGGTTAGTCATGTTACTAGCTACGTAATTCTAGTTTGCACATGCGCGTACGCGTTTTCCAGTTTAAAGCAGATTTTAATTGTGTTGCATTTTATTTTTCCTTATTTCAGCATGCGTAAAGCTCTCTTTCCATATTTAAATGTTGTGTGTATATTAATTTTGTTTGCTTTACTAATTCTACTGATTAGTACTGTTAATGAGGGAGTTCTCAGAGCAAATTTCGTTTTCTTAAATCCTTGCTCCATCATTACCATTGTCAACCACAGCAAACGACTATTCTAAATAAACCCTATTAACCTTCTGCAGTCTCTCAGCAGCTTCCTGTTGAGAAACGTTTCTCAGCTCATTGTATATGGCATACAAAAGGGCTTTTGATGTGGATTCCAGGGACCTAACATGAAATCACTGAGATCCATGTCATCAGAAAGAAGGGACAATGTGTTGTTTCACCTGAGAAAGACTGTTCAATAAACCCTTTTATTGAAAAAACCCGTCTCACTAGTAGAAACGAAGCATGCCCGATTGACTGAGTGAAATAGTTATCTATTGTTTCCACGACTCTGAAGATATTTGTTCCAGTTCTAGGGAAACAAAGTTGTCATGTTTATGCAGTTGTCTGACACTTATCCTTCTTGTGTATTCGAGAAAGTTTCTAGTGACCTCTGAGCTAGCTGGCACACACAATTAAGTTTAGTATATTCGATAGAGACATACTAACCTCAGTCCTATTTCACATCTATAGGATATATTATTCCAAAGCGCAGAGCCTATTGGGAATATAGGAACTACACAACAGTGCTGTGATGTCACACGCTGTGATGTCACTTTTTTTTAGGACTTGTGCCCTGTTGGCAGCTAAGACATACCAGCGCCGTTTCGATACTTACATACCTAACGTTTCATTGATGATGTATGCTGTTAAACCGTTATTTAAAAAGAAGCAAAGGAAGACCATAAAAGAAGTGATTTAGAGGTCTAGCTGCCAGCTTACTCCAAAGGAGGCAACAGAAAGTGTCAATAAAGCTGTGGCCTCGGAATATTAGACTCCCACATGGCGCTGGTGGTGACCATGGAGCAGAGTATTGTAAGTAGATTATGTAGGCAGCAGGACACATCTTCAGGTTATTAAGATAGATTTATTAAGAGACACAGCAGAGCAGTAAACCTCACAGCTGACCAGACCATCACCTGCCAAGGCTGGAACCTTCACATACAAGATAGAACACTCTCAGGTACGAAGGGAGGTTGGGAAGGTAGAAACACAAATAAAGGACTACTGACACCAAGTAGCCATATTGAAGGAAGTACAAATATACAACACAGAGCAGGCCTCCGTCTAGTGCCCTGAGGTGGGAAAACCGCCTCAGGGAACACTGGCTGTTCGACGAACACCATCCGTTTTAAGCGACTGCGATTACATTTGGATTAAAAAAAATATATAGCAAGGTTTCAGGGTGCCAGGGAGGGGCAGAGGAGACATCAGTAATTAAAAATTGACTGCTCTCAGGTGACGAAGGCCCCTAATCTAGGGAGGCTTCATAGAGAATTACAACAGACAGCGAGAGAAAGAGAGCGAATAAGAAATGGAGCGACGGGTTCTGTTATGTGTGAGGGAGAGAGATCGAAGATACAAAATCTATATAACGGACTCTGACAGCAAAACGCCACCTGCCATATTCCAGAATGGCTTTATTTAATTAAATATGCTTCATGTCAAATTATTTTTAGTACGGTATTTTATTTCTAAATAACATACCACTAACTACTGCTTTTCTGCCGTTTCAAAGCAGTCTAAATATCAGATGTAAATATTACACAAGCAATTGTACTCAATGTACCCATCTTGGGAAAATTCATAGCATGACCTCCAGATCACCACATTTGTCAGCGGCGAGTGATCAGATCACTGAGGAATCCATTAGTAATAATTTTAGTCCAGAATAGCACAGTGTCCATCTAGTTAAAAAGTTCCCAGAAGTCTCTAAGTAACACTTGCTACCCTATCTTACAAGGTTTCGCAGCACTGGGCGAACACAAGGTTCTCAATATATCAATCTCATCCTTGGAAGGATAAACGGCCAAGAAGTCAGCCAATCAGATTAGAATTTATGGCATGAGAGCTGCACACCTCTCTCTGTTGCCTGCAGTTAAGTCACAGAATATACATTTACAGGCATACAAGTCAACATGAACATATACAGTCACTGGAATTATGCTACTCCACCCAGATGCAGAATTTCCCCGCATAATTATAGATTTGTCGCATAACCATAATGTGCAGCTTACTTTGCAGAGTTCATAACAGCTCGAACAGTTTAACGGTTACTAAAACGCACCAAAGTGTGGGTGCTCCAATGGGAGGCCCTTTGCAAAGGTTCACATGTGACCTTTCAGCTCCTCATTGCTGAATTCAGTTGTTCTAATGAAGGGCGACTTTGAAATAGTTGATTTACTTCTGTGAAGAACCACAGAGAATTGCTTTCCAACCTGGCAAGTGGAAGACTACCCCTCCGGCCCCATGCACTGGTGGGGGTATGAAAACAAACCATGCTAAGTATAACAGCCTGCAGTCGCCATCTTGCCCAGGCATTACAAGGGGACTCCAATGAAATGGGGGAACCTCTATTCTGACCTATCTATCTTTACGAAATAGCATTTAAGTCTGTTTGCAATTTCATACAGGATGCAACAAGGTACATGGAATCATTCACTTAGACATAGTATTTTTATTATTTTCCATTTATTCATCATTATAACAGATTATTTTTTCTCATTTTTTAGTGATTATATTATCAAGATTATAATACAATGACAAGGCAACATGTGTGCAACAATTTAAAATACAGGGCTAAGTCTTTACTTGGCAGGAACCCCTAAACAATCTATATACATATACTGTCAATCATACCGTCATTCATACAACCTCAGACTCTCATATCTTCTGTCCTAAGAATACTAACACAACATACACAGTGAAAAATAGTGTGTCCTATAATGGACTCCTCAGGGTATAGCTCAACCCGTGGTTTGAGTCTTCCTTTTTGGATTGTTGCAAGGATTAGTGATCTTTTGTAATCCTTTCCTTGCTTTCTTCGGGGTTTAATTCTATTTTGTGTGGGGGTCTCAGATGCCTACGGCCTACGTATGTTTCGGAGGTATCATTGCTTTAATTCACCTTCCTCAGGGCCAACATGAAACTGGACAACAGAGAGATACATGCATTCTATTAAAACCAGGGGGTTCTCATTATCTTTAACATTGGTATTCCTTTCAGAGAAATTTGAGAGAAATTGGTCTGATGGGTGCGAATGTTCTGACTCAATGTGCAGATGTTGATCCCGAGTATTTGTGGTCCACGGTGTGCATCTGTACTTCGTATTGAGATGTAGTGATATCTGGGGCATGCACCGTGAATGAGTGGTGCTGCTCTGATGACCTGTAGCGGCAAAATTACTCGTCTCAGGGGGGGGGCGCCTCCGGCCGATGTCTCTGCCACAGACCTCAGGGAGACAGGATTACAAGGGGACTCATCTGAGCCGGCACCTCCCAGAGAGATGAAGGTTGTGCTTGGCATATGCGGGGTGAATTTTCAAAATATCTGCGTGTTTGGAATAACAGTGGGCTGGGCTCCTTTATAAGATCCAGCAAGCTCATTTGCTGAGAGTTTCGCTGTTTCTCATGATCTAACACTTGCTTTCCAAACTATCAAACGAAATTAGGATTATCCATCCTTTCACGGCTGGTAAACGAAGTGCAGCTGCGCACATAGTAAGGCGTTTCCCCATCCGCAACTGGACTCTTACTACAGTTGCACACCCGGACATACGTCTGCATGGCAGAAAGTCACTTGTTTTCCAGGTGGTGCAGGTTTCCAGACAAACTGTTGGAGACTTGGGAGTTTCGTGAATTGGATATCTGCACTCTTTTAAGGTCGAACCTGTTCAAGTGCACATTTTCATCTGTGAGTCTGTATTCACAAGTGTTTTATAAGGGTGGGCATAGTTCGTGAAGTAGCGCTACGCGTAGCCATGTGTAGGGCACTACGCGAACTACGCGTAGCTACGCGAACTGTATAGTGCACTGTGCAAAATGCTGTTCGCACTGATTGCACAGTGCCAGATTCTTGTACGCACTGTGCAATCAGTGCAAACTGCATCTTGCACAGTGCAAGCGGTCGTTTTCTGCCGCTCGAGTAGATTTCTACTCGAGAGACAGCTTTCTCAAGGCGGACTGGTAGTTTCTTATTGCGCACGGGCGTGAGCATACGCGACCACTCGCAATGAGAAACCTGACCTCCCCGCGTTGAGAATCTCAACAGGAGGTTTATTTTCCAGGCTTGTGTTCGGCAACTTGATGTTGCTGATCGCGAACGAGGAAAAAGTCTCGCCAGGATGTCATTTTGCTTGCTCGCAGTCGCCAACTTGACATTGAGGACCGCGAGCAAGCAAAAAATGACCGATGCACTACGCTACGCTACGCGTGTTTGCCCTGTGCTACGTGCAATTCGCTTAGTGCGAAGTAGCGCAAACTTCACAAACTACGCAAGCGTAGCATAGTGCTTTTCCCAGGGTTAGTGTGATACCCCTCATGAGTTAAGATTTACAGCAGCAACAAAGGTTTCAGGATGTCTGACGGTTGCAGGTTCCTGGTGTGCTCTTGGAAAACAGTTGTGTATTCGGAATAACTACCTTACAAAGTGATAAAGGCATACATAACTTGTTATACTGTACAATGGTGACTGGGGAAAGGCCTTCTCATGGGTGCAATGCATGCATACTTTTTTCCAGAAACCTGAACCCCCTAGCTAGCGGCAATTGTGAGAGTAGTTTGTTCCCATTAATCTCAGAAAAGGGATTTTCTTCTGTCTTTGAGGGGAGTAAATCTCAGACTGCTTCCAGAAGGTGACTTAAATACACATGGCTTACTTTAATCGATATAAAATATCATAAAAGCTTGAACAAAGTATTTTTAGGGTTTAAGAAGTGCAGCAATCCATACAACAGTTAGCATATAAAAAAGTTTGTATACAATCCATTAAAACCAGAATGTAAAACAATTTTTACACTGTACACAATAAAAAACAGATTCCTTTACACATGAAAGATTAGGAGCATTTGGGCCCAGAGGATGTTAGTGCTTACTATGTTTTAACAGGTTTACACGTAGCACCCAAGCGTTGCCCAAGTATTTTGCCACCGCACAGATCATACTAGGGGACGAGGTGTCGGCTTTGAACATGTGCAGGGCTACCCTGTAATCGGTAAACCCCAGGTTTCTGCATGAAGGTTTCATCCATTTCCGCCTGGGAGCACTGTAAGCGGGACATGCGAAAAGGAAATGGGGAAGTGATTCTGATGGAGCTTGGCAACCTGGGCAGCTCATAGAAGCCAAGCTATAATTCCTCCATCCTGCTACCAGATCATTTAGTGGGAGCATCCCGAATCTAAAGTTTGTGAATAGCAATCTATCACGGGGAGATTGTATAAAATCAAAATAGTGCTCATATTTTGCAACCGGCTTATGCATTAAAAACTGTTCAGTGAGTGTCCCCCGGTTGGATTTTCGTTCCTCCACCCCTTTCACCCATTACCAGTATGCCTTCTTAATGATTTGCTTGGTTGACACTGACTGGGTCGCCCAGGCCTCTCCGAACTCAATATCAATTGCCAACTGCTTTAATTTAGCAATCCACTTGATCTTGTTCCCCGTGTCTAGATTAATAATCTCCGACTGAGCAGCCGCATAGTTGGCTAGTTCAGGGGTCCTTCTTAGGCGTACCCAGAACAATAGTGGGCGTAGTCTAACGATGTTAGTAAGGGACCGTTTCCCTAGGTCGCCACGGAGCGGAGTCAGAGGGGTGGAGAGCGGAAGAGATACAAGCCCTCTAAGAAACTGGGGGCATATTCCCATCAACTAGCGATAATTATCGCTATGTTGGCTTAGCGGCAATATTTTTATCGCCGAGCTGCGGCGATTTTGATCGCTTAGGAACATTGCTATTATCAAGCATTATCTCCTAAGCGATAAAAATTGGCCGAAATGCATGAAAAGTCAGCGATATTCATGCATTACCGAGGAAATGCTCTTAGCCATGTTATCCACCTACCATTGGATAACATGGCTAAGAACTGCTCGGGGCAGGTGTTAGCAGTTGGTAATAGGAGATAGGGATGTTAGCGACTGTTTCCAGTCGCTAAAATCTTGGCACGCCCACTTTGCATGTCATTAGTGATAAATTTCCCTGACATGCAAAGCGGGGCCCAAGATGGTCTCTATCTCCTACTAGCTGTCGCTAACTGGTGTTAGCGACAGCTAGGTAATAGGGAGATAATTTTATCTCCGCTTTCTTGGCTTTTAAAGCCAAAAAAGCGGAGATAAACCCCCTTGATAATATGCCCCCTTGTTCTCTGATCTTTCTAACTCACGAACCTCCTCGAACCCCCATAACTCCAACCCGTAGAGTGCCGAAGGCAGTGCCCTACCATCGTAGACCACAAGAGCCAGGCCTACTGGTCTACTAGACGAGAGCTTCTGCTCTCTTAGGATGGCTCCCGCTACTCTTCTATGATTGAGGAGCATCTTGGCCATATGGGTATCCCACTTCCTTTTGTTGTTCAGCCTGATCCCCAAATAATAAAAAAAAACACAGTTTCTAAAAGGGTACCATTCAGATTGATGGTGTTCTTGAAGCGCTTGGAAGGGGAGAGAGTCATCAGTTTTGTTTTATCGGTGTTAATTGTTAAACCCCGTAAACAGCAAAACTGGCTAAATCTATCCAGCAGTTTTTGTTGGCCCGACGGTGTTTTTGAGACCAGTAACGTATTTACTGCGAATAGGAGGGTAGGTGTTTTCTCCCCAGCCAGGGTTGGGGCATCTGATTGAACCTCTCGTAAATAGTCTACCACCCCATTTATGAAGAGGGAGAACAAAGTTGGAGCCAAAACGCAACCCTGGCGTACCCCCCTATTCACTGCCACCCTCCCTGTTAACTGGCCTTGAGTGCCCCACCTGATCCTGGCATAGTTTCCCTTATGGAGCCGCTTAATAAAGTCTAGAATCATAGGTGGAATCCCTAGGTCTTGCAGGACTTGCCATAACTTGGCCCTGGGGACCAGGTCGAATGTGGTCTGAGGTCAATGAACGCCAAATATAGGCTGCCCTTCCCGATGGATACCACTTTCCAATGTATGGCATAGAATCTGAAGACCTGATCTATCATCCCTACATTCTTCCGGAATCCCACCTGGAAATGCGAAAGGACATTGGCCTCATCCATCCAGGACCTTATTCTCATTAGGAGGACCCTGCCAACCACTTTTTGGGTTACATCGATTAAGCTAATCGGCCTGTAGTTGGCAGGATCCTCCTTATTGCCCTTTTTAAATATCGTAACCACCTCTGCCCCTTTCCAGGAACACGGGACGGGATGGCCTCTGACTATCAGGTTCATTAAGAGCAGAATAAAGTCCGCCCATACTTTTATTTCCTGCATGGAGCAAATCCCCGGGAAGGCCATCAGGGCCCGCCGCCTTTCCTGCGGCTTGGCCGGCTATGGCAGCTGAAACCTCGTTGATCTCAAAGGGCTCTTCTGCGTTAGCCCCCTCTAGCAGATGGTCTAGACTGGTCTCCCTAGCGGATACTGGGAAAGAACCGTTGGTCCCTGCCGAAGGTGTTTCGGCGTCACAGTACAGGGCAAGGAAATGGGCATGCCATTCATGCTCCGTAATGTGATTAGGATTCAAGTCGGATCCATTCCTCCTACCTTTATTAAGTATTCCCCAGAATACTGCAGGATCCTTTAGTAGTGAGGTGGATTTGAGTTCTTGCCAGTGGTCTTCTTCCCAGTTACGTTTTGCCTGCTCGACTGCCTTTGCATACTCTTTTCTCGCTATTCTAACCAGGGAAGGGTTGTTCCCTTTTAAAGCTAAGGAGAGGCTGCGCCTTTTATCCCTGCAACCATCTGAGTACCATAGGTTGGAAGACTTGGGAAGCTGTTTCTTGGTGGTACTCTGATTGGTAGGGATCGGACTGGCGAAGAACTCCCCCAGACCCTCAATTGTTCTCTGATAGAATTCGGGGAGGGGAGAGGGCTCTATAGACCCTGTAGCACTGATCGACTCGAGCTCTATTGACTTCTGCTCGATGATTTCTATGATCTTAGCCAATTTATTCTCCCTTATTCCATTGGAGGCGGCGATTGCAGTAGGACGGGACTACCTCTTTTGTCAACATCCTCATCGGATTTAAGGGCTTTGAGCTCGACCAGTTGTTTTTCACTTGCATACAGAGTGGATTGTGGTCGCTATCCTGGGTAGGATTCACCTCCATATCCAGTAGGTCTCCCCAAAGTCGTATGTCTAGGAAGATATAATCGATCCGTGATGGACAGCTTAGCCTATTGTAAGTATTAGCCCCTGTAAGCACATGGCTTACTGAATTTGCCCATGGTTGAATGGCCTGGCCTATAGGGTAAACGAGCAGTGTCAGAATGGCTAGTCGGACAAATCACTTTGTGGGCCTGTTTTGTGTTCTAATGGGCTAGTTTTTACTGTTGATTTCGCTTATATTACTACAAACATTTTCTGCAGCGACCACAGGTGCATGCACTCTCCCACTCCTTGCAAAAATCCTAGACAGCATTTTTTTACAAGTTCTAATCTGGCCTATGTAATGTCGCTGGGTGACCTAATAAAGCAGACGTTCACACTGTTGTGGCGGTGGCCAGCTAAGCACTGCTCCACGCCCGGAGCCCCGGGCTTTTTATTTTACTTTCCCTTTCTTTACGCTGAACTGGCGTACGCCAGTTCATCCCACTGCATTTAGGCTCACGGGTCATGACTATTCCCCCTTGTACAACTGGGGGAGTTGTGCTCGCCACAATCAGACAACACTACATTCCTACTTTACCAGGGAAATGACAAAACAAACCCAACAAGGATAACTGAACAATTAAATAACCAATAGTTCACAAGATAGTATCAGTTTGAGCACTGTTCTCATGGAACACTCTTACTTGGTTGCAGGACACACCCACACTTCTTCACAGCCATCGACACGATTGTCAGCTCGGGTTAGCAGGACACAAAGTCTTTATACTTCTGGGAAGGCTTTGGGTTTGACCGCAACTCGTACCGTCCTTGGCTGCTTCGCATTGATGGTGTCAGCAAAACCACTTCCGGGAGCCGCCTCCTCTGGATCCAGCCCCCTCCCCCAATAGCAGCAGGAAGCTCCAGCGCTGACCTTTGAGGGTGCTGAGGAACGGTGTTTTGCCTAAGTCCACTGTAACTGCATCTGGGCCTGGGAGTTTGTCACACTCCCTTCTGGTAACTGGAGGATTTGTTATAGTTGCCTCCTCTGATGGACCATCCACCTGGAATTCTTCGGTACTGTCTTCAGGGACTTTCCTGAACTGAGAAATGTTGCGTTTTACACATTTCCCTGGCCTCTGCAAGTGGTTACCTTTGTGCCTTTGACTGCCACAAATATCCACAGGTTGCGTTCAAATGGCAGCCAGCATTTCCCTCTGGGATGGCGGTTTTGCACTAACACCCGGTCACCCACCAGGACTGAACGTTCACGAGTGTGTCTTTTCCGGGAAGCTTCTTCGTTGTTATGGGTCCTCCACGAGTCCGATTGATTCGGAGGATTGGGTACCTCTTCCCACGCCTGCTGATGTGGAATGGTGTCCATCACCGTCCGGCCGAAGCATAGCTTGCTCGGAGAGATGCCATTGGTGCAGTGCGGGGTGAGCCGGTATTCTGGTAAGAATTGGTTAAGGCCTGCTCAAGGTTGCGGTTTTCAGCCAGTGTTATCTGGATCATTTTGTTGAGGGTTCTCATCAGGCGCTCTACTTCGCCATTGGCCTGGGACAACCGTTGGGTTATCCATCGGTGTTTGATATTATGGGATGCTAGATAGTCATCAATAGGCTGCTAGTGTCATCAGTAGGCTGCAATGCGCTCAGAATGCCGCTGCCAGACTCTTAACTGGAACCAAATCGAGATGCTCGGCCAAACCAGCCCTCAAGAGTCTACATTGGCTCCCGGTGAAGGAAAGGATCACTTTTAAGACCTTGTGCATTTCACACAAAATAATGCAAGGCAGAGGTCCGCCGATCCTGAGATCCCTCGTTAAACCCCATCAATCTAACAAAACAAATCAGATCTAACTCCCTCTCCCTGGCCACTGTTCCCAGAATAAAAAGGCCCGTTCCGGTGGACGATTGTTCTCCTACAATGCCCCAAAATTATGGAACGCCCTTCCACTGTCCATGCGGAGAGAACACAACCTTTTGGGGCTTTCGTAGGCACTAAAAACATGGCTATTTCCATAAATACCCCAAATCCTCTGCTCCCCCTCCGGAACAATAGGTCGATTTACAGCGCTGGGACGCCCCAGGGTAGCTACGCGCTTTATAAATCCCCTTTCAAATTCAAATTCAAATTCAAACTCAGAGCTGGTGAATGGCGGTCGGTTGTCGGTACGGATTTCTTTGAAGAGCCTGTGTATTGCTATGAGCTTCGGCATGACTTAAGCTGCTGGCGTTGTTGCAATTATATCCACTTTTGGGTAGCATGAGAAGTTGTCCACCACAACTAGCATGTGCTTCCCTCCAGGGAGGCTGCCGAAGTCTGTGCTCACTATCTCCCAAGGGGCGTGTAATGGCCTGAAAATTCTGACAATAATCAGGACATACAACCTTATCCCCTCTTGGGACCTGTGGAAAAGTCAGCCCATAACGCACCGGATGCCCAGGCTGTTGGTGCAGGGCGACTCTTCGTTTCCATCTTGAATAATTACCAAATAAAGAGACGGGCACTGGAAGCAGGAAGACAAGGAAAAAGGTTTATTTCTCATGAGGAGAGCATGTCATTTGGGACACTCGCATAGTGTCTTTGGGAGGTGCTCTAACAAGTTTCTCTGAGGCTTCGCCTTTTATACACAGGTTCGTGGCACACAGGCATCCTTTATTACAATCAATACATTGTGAAGTATGAAGATATTCCAACACGTGGCTACAGTAGGGGCCCTTATCCTCCATGCAATAGGAGGGGGCTGTCACGCAGCTGAGTGTTCCGCTGATTCCATTGGAATGTGTGCTCCTGATCGAATCTCAGGGGGTGGGGCGGTCATGAGCAATAGTGGCTTCTTTCAAGAGAGGCGAGTGCATACAGTAGCGGGCAATAAACTGTATCCTCAGGCTAAGGATGACCAGCGGTCCGTGCAGACATTCAGGCTCAGAGGTCGGGGTCATCAAAGGAGGGGTATTCATGGAAGGAAAGGAGGTGTTGGTCAGGCGCGGGGTGTGATTCTCAGAGACAGAGTCATGCGGGAAGGGAGGTGCTCATGACTTGTACATGTGAGAGCGGGGGCGGTCAGGGTGCATGGGGAAAGCTTGCAGGGTCAGGGAAGGGGCTGATGATCGATCGCAAACAGAGAGACTATGGTACCTAAAATGGCTGTCGTGTACGTGTGTGCATGGGTCTATGCTAGCGGGATAACACAGTCAGTGTTTTAGCGATATCCGTTCTGCTTACAACAAGGGGTACTGTGAACACAAATGAACGCCGCTTATGTACATACACATTGCTATTTTCAACAGTCACCGCTTTTTTACATAAGCAAGTTCAATTTCTACATAGTCGATACGATAGGCAGAATGCAATACATGTTAAGTTACATTTGTTGGGTTCTTCATACAAGCCTAGAGATCGGCATAATATTTAGTCGGAGTCAAGAAAAGAGGTTCCGAAACATTACAGAATCAAGTTCAGACTTTTTCTCCGATGACATTAATTAAGAGTAATCTGATACCTTCGGGTCTTATCAGTACTTTGGGAAGCTAGATACATGGGTGACCGATGAAACATTTTTGAAAGCAATAAAAATTAAGGGAGGAATGCAATTCGATGTAAATAACTAGTCAAGGGGTGGGTAGAAAGTTCAGCAAAGGGGGGGTCTTAGTGAAAATGTCTTTTTCAACGACGAGCCACCACTGGTAGACTCTGGTAGTCCGTTTTCTTTTCGTTGGCGCTTTTGAGCACCGGCGGTGGAGCTATAAGTCCAGCTCGGAATCATCCTTACGCGTTGCAGGGTGCGATCAGTCCTCTGCTGTTAGATCACAGTCCTGTTTCCTAACTGATCTTTTTAGGGGTGCCTTATGCCGGGCACCTGCGTGTCTTTCTTCTTCCGTGGCAAAACCTAATTCTATAGTCAAAGCTTATATGAAAGAGTTTGTTGAGTAATCGAGGGAAGAGAGGGCGGAGTGGGGCCAGATCTTCGAACACACCAAGGGACCAAGGGAGCAAAGGACAACGAGCAGGCAAGCCCATCAGTCAGACTCAAAAGGGGGCGGGGACTTCAGGCACGAGTGGGTCAGCA